>NC_054063.1:14756603-15073687 GCF_017639655.2 Falco naumanni | reverse complement strand
TTCCTGTCAATTTGATCAACTGAGAGATTCCATCTAAATTAATTTTTGTATGAATTGGGAATGATGGCATTAATATTTGATAAACTTTATACATGTTTACTAGTGTGTGTAGCATTCTGTTATTGCACAGTAGGGCAATATAGAAGGTATAAATTCTTTTCACCATTTTGTTTTAAAATATGTAATACCTCATAAGGACTAGTAATTTGTTTGCATGTTTCCAAAAGGTTTGGCGTGGAGCCTCCTGGATTAATAAAGCTGGAAAAAGAAATTGAACAAGAGGAAACACTTTCAGCCCCTCTTCCGTCTCCTTCACCATCACCAACAAAGTCTCCTGGGAAAAAGAGCACAGGGAAACTGTTGGATGATGCTGTAAGTTGTGGGAGGAAGCTTCTTCCTATCTGACCCCTTCTGGTATGCGCTTACTCGCAAGGCACACAGAAGGCTGAGTTTAACATCTGACTGGATTTTAAAGATTTGCAGACTGATAGAGTTAATTTATTTTTGACCACAATTATTTATGCCTGAAGATTGGAAAAAATGTCACACTGTGTAGAAGATCTGCAGTTCAGGCTAGCTTTGTGCTTAGGGCCAAGTTCCCTTCTTATTACTCCGTTTTCTTTCTCTGTTCAATTCTTATTCATCAACTCCCACTTGGTGTTTTGTCTGAAAAAGGACTGAGTCAGGACTAGGAGATTTGGCCCATACTGACTTCTACTGAATGTTAACAAACGCTTCTAAGTTATCTCAGCCTAATTTTTATGCTGCTGTTCTGTATGTTTCTCACGTGGTAAAAAAACAAGCTTTTTTTTGCCTCGTTGGGAAGAAAGAATCTTGCTTTGAATTTTGTTAAAGTCTTTGCACTACAATGCAGTGTTCATTTCTCTGATACAAACCCTAGAGGGGTTCACTTGAAGGAGCTGGAATTAGATGAAAAGGATACATTTTGAGACCATGAAGAGGTTAAACTTGAAAAGTACAAATATATTCTATAAAAAGAAGCAGTTACTATAGTAACTGCTATATTACAAGGTAGATGTGCCACCTGGGAGTTACAAAGCACTTCTTGAAAAATCCATGTGCCACTTTTTTGTTACAAAGAGCAGATGGAATATTATGGTCATCCATTTTATTGAAATACTTTGTACTGTTTGATGCAAATAATTACCTTTAATGTTTTTTTAGATTTTGTATTTCTTCCTCAATTTTGCAAAAGCACTTGCTTAAGTTTCAACAGAATTCAGAACAGTTATGTGTAGAGGGAGGGTGGAGACCGTGTATCTTATAGGAACAGAACAGAGTGTGAAGGTTGTCTCCAACCACCTCCTTTAATTTAGAAAGCAGTAGGGATAGAAACAGAGTGGAATTCATCCAGCTAGATTCCTGACCTGCTCTGCCCCAGACACTCACACCATAAAATAGCAGCAGTGCTCATATAGTCCAGACACAAAATAAAATAGGATATAATTCTTCCCTCTGCTTCCTTATTTGATTTCCAAATTCCACTCAATAATACTTCTGTGTCCTTTGGGATAGTAATGTAATGGAAGCCTCAATAGCAGGATCAGCAGTGAAGGGCTCATTATCTTCTGTTTTACACCAGTATAAATCTGTTGGCTTCCATTCTCTACCGGCCAGAGATGGCTCTATTTTGCTTACACAGTTCAAAACAACCTTGGACATATTCCGTCTGGCTGTTCTGGGTTTTTGTTTGATGAACCCTGGTAAAAACAGCTATTAAGGCATAGTTCACGCTATCCATTTTCAGTTTCCAAATCAGAGAGGTGTTAAATACCATAGGGTATTATGTCAGAAATTGCTAATTATTGGGCAGCGTTCAGAGGGCTGTTGCCAAACAGTCCTGTAGGCACAGTCCCAGTCTTGGTACCACTTTCCAAGCGATACAGGAATGCAACTTTTGCATCCTCAGCAGCCTGCGCTTGGATTTAAGTCATCAACCACTGACTTTGTGTAAGTTACCCTATTGTATACTGACTGCCTAAATAGTTTGATTCTCCAGAAATGGAGCCTGACACTCACCCATGTTGATGAAAATCACTGGAATAATAAATCATAAAATAGTTGAGTGATTGTACATTCAAATTGAGGACAGCTCATCTGATACTTGAGAAACACTTGTGTGTGTGTTCTTCTGCTAAGCGTTAATTTGGAATGATTTTTTTTACAAAAATATTATGCTCTGATTTAAAAAAATAATAATGTAAGGATAATGATGATAAAATACTCCACAAGTAATAAAGTTAGTCAAATAACAACATTGAACAATTTCAGAAATAAATGGAAAGCCTTAAAATTGGTCAACAGGGCTAGTTTCAAAAGCATTTTTGTTCTCTATTGTAGTATAGAAACAATAATTGGTTAACCTTTAATTTCATTCTGGTGTAGTTAACATACTATAACTTTATTCTAAAAGCAGATCTGAAAAACATTTGCTGTAGTTCAGAAGCTTTTCTGTTCGTTTATTCAAGATAACCAAAACCTTATTACAGTGCCGTAGCTTTGCCCTGATTCCTTTTTTTTTTTTTTTTTTTTCCTCTTCTGAATCAGTTTAAGACTTTAATTTGTTAGCTATTCTGAGAATATCCTTTCTCGGACCTCAGACCATTTTTACCGGCCTCAGTTTACAAACTGGATTTGAAGAGGTGTTTGAAATATTATTTGAAGTGGTCAAAAACTCTAGGAAGTTCCTCTGGCATTTTGTATTGTCTGACACTGACATACTAGGTCAGCACTCATCCAAGAAAACTGCAGTGTATGAAAATGCTGCACTTGTTATTGCTGTTCCTATGCAGCAGTGCAATTTAAATGTCAAATAAGAGTTTCTCAACTAGATCTGCTATTTTGGCATTGATAGTTCTGCTGCTTTCAAATCACCGAAAAGTCCAAAATACACTTCTATGAAACATTAATGCCTTTGGTAGCACGTGCAAGGTCAAGTTTTCACAACAGGCAGAATTCCAGCTGATGCAACTAATAAAAAGCAGGAAAGTGGTTTTCATCTGTCTTTTCTCAGCCCCTGTTGTTGGGGCTATATAGTTAGGTTTGGCAGTGATAGAATATTCTTGAGAGGGCTTTAAATTGCCCTTGATTGCACTAATGCCCTAAGGCCGAGATGATCAAAAGGTAGTTAACAACACTAGGGAGCATCTTGGCATAGCTTTGTGATTATGTCACAGTATTATTCTCTGTATACTTTTTTTTTAACGTTAGGGCACTGTTTGAAAGCGCCAAGAGAAGGTATTGGGCAGCACCTTTTATTGATAAGCAAGATGCTTCTGTATTATATTTATTTATAAGGGAAAATACTCTGTTAGGACAGCTTCGTTTTGCCTGTCAGCTATGTTAGCACTGTGACAGTTGAGCTGATTAATCACAAAATACTGAGAACACACCTACAAAATTTTGTTGCTGAACTCAAATTAACAGTCTGACTTCAGTTAAACAGTGCAAATTTCATGTTGAGCTGTGTGACACTTGTCTCTGTTCTTACCTCATCACAGCTACGAAATCGTTCTTGATATTGGAAGCACCCTAGCCTGGGATTACAGAAATATTAAGAAAAAGTAATAAAATATCATCAATGGAGACTTAGATTAGTGATACTGTGTTATGGCAAATGCCACCTTGAATGTTTGGCTACATGTCCTATTTTAAGTGGTTTCTATTAATTACCTCTGGGTTTTTCAGGTTAAACACATTTCTGAAGATCCACCTTGTAAGTGCCCTAATAAGTTCTGTGTGGAGCGTCTTTCACAAGGAAGATACAGAGTTGGAGAGAAGATCCTCTTTATTAGGGTAAAGATTTTACTTTTTAAGTGAATTGCTAGTATCTGCTGCCTTCCACTTTGCAAATGATATCACTGATTGGGAGGAGAAAATATTTTTTGGTTTACCAACACCACCTTATTTTTATGATGCTGTTGGGGAATAAATAAATTACAGTGGGTTAACTGACCCAAGGAATTAGTAGCATGTGGTAGTTCCTTCTAACTTCAGGTCATTGAATTTGCAATGTCTTTGATCAGTGGCAACCAAAAGTCTTCAGAAACGAAGCTGATAACTTCCTCTCAGTTTGGTTGGAAAGAACATCCACTGCATTAAAATAGCCTTTCTCCTGTTTTGTGTTGAGTGATACTATTTGACGGGTCAGGAAACAGATGAAAGACTTCACGATGACTGAATTGCCAAGTCATGACTAAGAGATATTGCTGAACTGGGCTGAGGAAACCATTAATGTCCGTAGTACTTAATTTGATTAACAGATATTTCCAATCCCCGTGTTGTGTTTCTGATTTCATATGTAATATATTAACTCCCAAAGCACGAAGTTAATCATCAATATAAATACTTGCTAGCATTAGTATCTGGGTGAGTTTAGCAGGAGTGTACTATTCAAACTTAATTTTTATTCTCTTCTCTGTATATGCTTATGGTAATAATAATGAAAATATGCTAATCATATCAATTTGCAGTAGTAGGTTATGACTCTGATGCTATGCTTCTTCCCATTTTCCCTTTTCCTCTCCACATGTACTATCCTTGAGTAATGAATTGACAAAATGGTAGCTCTTGCTTTCAAATAACTGTTATTCCTATCTTGCTAAAGGCACACAACTGTGACCTGATAAAACTGAGGATTTAGCACTTGTGAGAACAAAAGAAGTCAGAGGGACTCCTTCCCATCTGTAGAAGTCAAGTTCCTAGTTCAACAAAACACCAGAGCGCTTGTTCTGTCATTAACTTATGCTTAACTTACGATGAAGTCAAATTTTCTCATGTGTATGAAGTTGAGAACACGTTTAAGTACTGTGCTGAATAGGGATTGAGAACTTGAAATTAATTCAGTAATACCTCAGAAAGAGGAAGAAATACAGGATTTGTCACAGACAGTTTGAGATTGCACATGCTGGTGTAAAGGATTAATAGATTTTCTGTTTTGTAGCCAGTGAAACTTTTTTAAATTCTGCAGTATTTTTAGATACAGGCTTTTTTACTAGCTTCAAACGACTTTGAAGAAGGTAATGATCATTAACCAAAGATCCCAGTAATCTGGCACAGTTTTAACACTCACGTTTTCTTCCTTTGGATTTAAATTTCAAATAACAATATAAAAGTAATTTTAATCTTTTAGTTTTGAGAAACTTGTTTTTCTGCCAGAATGGTGAGTGTCAAATTCCCTTTTGCTGGCTTCTTTATTGTGCAATCTAGTCCAAGTCAGATTCCATTCCAAGTTTGCAAACAAAGCACCCTTTTCATATCACGCTACTGCATTCCAAGTTGAATTCTGCCAAAAAATAACAGTAATATAGATTAGACATTAAACTGCAGTATTAGAGATCATTCCTACAAAACTGACACCAATGGAAACTTGCCATGAACTTCAATGGGAGCAAGTCCATATTCCTAGGTTTTAAGTCAGTTGTCTTTTGGTTTTGGTTGGTTTGAACCTCAGTTTGGAACGCTTCACTGGATCACAGTAAGTTTTTACTCTTCATTCTACATGTTCTTATTATGTATATAAGTAGATTTATTAGCTTTTCTTTTGAATTCTTTGGACACTTGTTAGAAAACACATTTAAGATGTGTAGCTGACACTTAATCTTGTTGATATTTGGCACTCAATTTGATGTCGTTGATGTAGTTTCTCCTGTGTTCTACGTTCTTTACATAGCCTGACCTGGCCTTTACAGAGCCAGAAAGATGCCATTTGTTTATAACCCAACATGTTCCAGTTGAATGGAGACTGAAAGTTTCATTGTTTTAAGTTGGCTTAGACTACCCATTACTGTCTCTGTTCGCTTTCTCCAGTAACCTGTACAGGACTTAAAACCTATTTGGTTTCAGGGATGCTACAAGTACATCATGTGATAAAACATAAGAGCTAAGTTAAAAGTGGAGTTAACACCTTTTCATTGAAGGTTAAGGTTTATTTTTTTTCATAAAATATTTAATAAAATTATATGCATAACAAATTTATTTGATTCTGAAAGTCCTGTTAAAAAAAAAATATGAAAAATTCTCCCAGTCCCTCATTTTGTTACTTTATATCTGTGTATGAAACAACTGAAAAAGGAACAGCAAAGAAAAATAAAACCTGGCAGAACATAGAACCCATGCAAAAAATCACACCAAAAAATTACACATGAGTCTAAAGTGATTTTAAGGAAAAAAAAAAATCTTTGGAATGTGCAGCAAAATGCAGGGGGGACAGTCCTTCAAAATTTTTCTTGTACTGTAGTAACTTAAGGTAATGGTCCCATTAAAATTACTTGAATAAAGATTATTTTTTGTTAATATTGAAAAATGTTTAAATTTGAGATGAAAATAAACAATGGAAATGATGAAAACACATGAAAACATTAAAATGCTTAAGTCTGCTGATAATAATGAGTGTCACAAAAGTAATTTTTTATGCATGAAATAATTCCGTAATGCATAAACTGAACATGATCGCCATAATGCTGTGGTGACTTAGATGCTAAAAGTTTGTTTTCAATAAAAATTTATTTGCTTGTGAATTATTTCTCCTTCCTGCCATATAGGCATGAAAGAGTCTAAATTCCCCTTACAAAGAAATGATGGAAGACATGTTTTACAGTAACAGTATTAATAACTTGAAGTAAATGAAATGTCTAGTTTATTTGAAACAGAAACATTGGTTTAGAATTAGTGTGATCTCTATACGTGTGCCATATACAGTCAATTATTTGCCTGTTCACTCTTAATCCTAGTCTTATGCTATGAAGTGGTTTAGAGAACAAGCCTTAATTTTTCAAAGTAGAACCAGACCATTTAAAAGAAAAAAAAGTCATGAAAAAACATGCATTTGTGCAAGGTAAATTATATCTTGGAAAAAAGCATCACCGATTTTGAAGTGTTTACCTCTTGCAGAAGGCAGTAAAGGATTTTAGATTAATAGATTTTATAGTAAGAAATGTCTGTCAGGCCTTAAAAAAGGGTAATTGTTTTTAAACAGTTTTTGTGGCAAATATTCTTATTTTGAGTTAGCTTGTGTTTGTTACATTGTGTGCACGTAAGGCTGTACACACCAGGAAGCTTCTCTCAGAAAGATCTGTCCTGTTGGTCTGGACCCGTAATAGCATTCAAACTATTGTGTTCTGTATGATGGAAAAATTATTTCTTTGTGCAACTGGAGTCAAATTAGATGATATAAAGTGTTCTGGCTTTAAAGCCTATCATTTTTCCTAGAACTTCTAGGTGTTCTCTGCCTCGCACACCAGAGAAGCATGTGATTGCTCTTACACTTTTTGACCTTGTACTTTAAATCATTAGTATTGCTTAGCATTATTTTGCTGTAGTAGTAATAAAATGTTTGCTTAATACTAGCTTCTTTTAAACCCCAGGAAATGAAAGGCATTGTTTGCCTGATACAGCTCCTCTGCAGAACTTTATTTTGAGATTTGCTGTCAAAATGTATGTGGGGTGTGTGTGTAATATTGGTGTGTGTGTATATATGTAAAATCACTCTGCAGACAGTTTGGTGTACGTGATTGCCTCTTCCTGGTGAGGAAAATGTGCTCATATATAAACACGGACGCCCGCTTTACTCCAAATGATCCAGGTGGGATTGATATACCATCTAAGAACTGGAAGTACAAATGGAAAGCAGATTGATCATACCGTTATCAAGACTCAAATGTCTAGTTCTGCTTTCCCAAACCAAATACATAAGTCATACTCACAACTTTTGCTTGGTATGTTTCTGTGTTTTGGGTTTTTTTTCAGCATCATTTACCTAACTTGTATTGTCTTCCTTATTCCAAGGATTTTAACAGTTGTTCTGCTTTCCCCAGGCCCTTTCACTTCTAGTCTACCACACAGGTCACCTTTTCAGCACTGAAATTGCTTCCCTAGAGCTTTATCCATATCAAATACATTTCAAGGATATGTTTCCAATGTCAAAAACATAGGTAGATCAGGAGTTTTAATTGAACTGACTCTAAAGGAGGTGATGTGGGAAGCCTGGGAGTCATCTTGTGAGTGAATTATGAAAACACACCTTGGGCTTCAGGACAGTGACTGTCGCTGGCCTCTTCTTCTCTTCTTTGGGCTTCTGATCTCAGTCTCCTCATGCTTACAGACAAACTTACTAATTATGAACACCAGGTGGCAAAAGACCCAGGGGAAAAGCATGTCTAAGTCCAGTCCTAATTTATGTCCCAGGTAAGGTGTTTTTAGTCATCTTCCAGCAATGGGTGCCTGAACACTTTTTTTACTATGTGCCTATTCCTCTCCAATGGCTTTATGCTCATGGAGTAGTTAGCACATTTCAGTCTGTCTTGTGTTAGTGAAGGTGGAATTCTTCTCAACCTTCTCAGGTTTTGGTTTTTTAAAAAGAGTCTTCAAAGGGCCGGTAAAATTCAGTCCACGAGACTCAAAAGCTCTTGGAGAAGATGACACTGAATGTGTCCATGGGGTGACAGGAGTCCAGTGCTGCCAATAGGACAGTTAGGAAATCTATTTTCATCTTTACTCTGCCATTAATCTATTGATTGACGTTAGGCAGACCCCTGCCCTCCCCCACCTGAATTTACAGTTTGATTGTTCTCATAGTTACATTTTCTCTTCTGCTTTTGCCTTTTTTACTTCGGGTTTTTTCCTTCTTGCTTCCTTGAGCCTTTCTTACTGAGGCCTAGCAGCCTTCGTGGAGCCACAAGCCCATGGACATCTCTCTTGTTGACTTTATCCTTGTGTTTGCGCTGAACACAACAGCAGCTACAGTTGCACTATCTGGTTCTGTGAAGCCTAGACATTTCTAATTAAATGCTTGACAGACTTTCACTACTACTACAGTGCTACAAATAATTTTATTTTTTTTTTTACCCCACTGCTTGATTTTATTTCTTGTAATTTTTATTCTACACGCAGGGTTTGCGTGGCCATTCATGTAAATTTAGTGTCTCAACTTGCATGTGTTGGAGATAGTTTGGAATGTGTATTTTGAGCAAAGATGCTTTGAAAGGATTCATTGTAAACTTCTTTACAAAACAGCTGTGTCAGTCAAATTGTTAGCTGCTAATTTAATGCAACAGTGACGGAGTTACTCCTTTTCACTTTCACCCAGATGGTGTTCCTGTTACATTCTGTCAAAGCATTTTCAACCAAAACTATCTGTGATGCAGTACGCTGATTCCATGGAACAGGCAGGCTATGCAATAGCTTAGCAGTCTTCCTCACTAACTTAGGCCTGTTTGCCTTGGTGACCTCCTTCTGTGGGTAATTAAATACTGTGTCATCTGTAATTCCCAGTGTCTCCCCCTATGCAGTGTTGTACAATGAGATTTCCACTTGGGTGCTTGAAAAATCTTTAGCAAATAATCTTGTGCCTTTCTAAGACATAATGCATCTTCAACAAGTGTCACATTCTAGTTCTTGAAATTACTAATACACGTGCAGTAATTTCCTGCCAAGGTATTTATAATTTAGGCTCCTAGAGTCTAAGTTACAACAATATTAGGCTCCCTGTATTCAGTGGAAAGAGTTCTCCCTCGGGAGCTGGCCTAGAACAGGAGGCCCGTGTAGGGTTTTCTGAAGCTGTGTGTGTAAATGTCTTTAAAAGCACCAGCCAGAAATTCAGCCGAGTTCCTTTGCCAGGAGATTCAGGCTTAGGAGGAAGTTGGTTTGCTCTTAAGGCGGCCAGTCCTGCAGGGGTGACAGGTGGCAGCACAAGACGTCCCTGGGTGCCAGTGTCCTCTCTGGCAGGAACAAGCCAGGGTCCAGTTGCCCCACACACCCTGATCAGCAGTGCTTTTTGTGTGGTAGCTCATTACACAAAAAAATTCTCAATACTTTAAAGATAAAGGTGAGTAACAAAGCTGGATAAATATGTATTACAAATCTCATTATTTCAGGCTTTCCCCTCCCCCCTAGAATGCTGAGAATACAAAAATAGACAAATTAATAGACCTTCCTTCCTGTTTTTCATTCCTCCACCCTCCACCTTTTTTTTTTCTTTTTTTTTTTTTTTTTTTTTTCCCCTGTTCCTCTAACTGCTTTTATATGAAAGGTGCTGGATCAGCATCTGTGTATCCAAGAGCACAGACAGACTGCTAATCTACTGCACCAGTACGCTACAGACAAGAATTTACAGAATGAAAAAGCCTCTGTAGTTGATTGTTGAGAACCACAGATTGGGTCCCATAAGTTCATACTGAAAATGTTATTAGGGGAAAGTATTACCTTTTTCTTCAGTTAGTTACTTGCTGAGGTTCTGTTGACTAGATCAATCGTTTCATAAGAATCCATTTAATGCTTTACTAGAGATTAATACATCTGAAATGAACAATGAAATGGCAGTTAATGCTCGCGGTTTGGAACTGTGCCTGACACATTAGAACTGAAGCTGCAGCTATTTCTGGTCTTGCCCTTCAAGAAGGATGGCACTGAGCTTTACATTGTCTTGTTTAAACTTCTTTCTTGATGAGGTGAAAAGGTCTTGTGTGACACTAATCTGATTAACATATTTAACACAGTCAAGGTAAGCTCATCTATTTTTTATAGGATGCTGCTGCAATATTTTATAGGGTGAATTAAATCAATCTTCTTCACTGTAGTGTTATATAATTAGTATACAATGATCATCAAAATGGAAAAAAAACCCCACCCTGCTTTGTTGCAAAATACTTGGTGTAGAGTATACACTTACAGTATAAACATAACTCTTGCTGCCATCTAGAGAGCTGACAATGAATGAGGTTTGTGTGATGGCATCAGTACACCAAAGTTTCTGCACTGTTCATCACACATCTTCATTGAACATTGAGCATTCATGCGTAAGAATGCATCTATTACCTATTGCAGTATTCTTTAGCTTTAGGGTAATACTCTTAATGAACTCATAGCTTACATGGGAATGTTCAGCTGGGCTTTGTATCTTGGCCCAGGAATGATGGTTCTGCATGAAACTAAACTGGCCTTGATTTAACAAAAAAGGTATGTAGGCTTTTTAAATATTTAAAACAGTGTGGTTTGGCCTCTGCATTCCTGAAATAACAGGAAAAAGTTGAAGTGCATTTTAAAAAGTTTTTTATTTCTTTGTCATTATCTTAGCAGTGTGAAAGCAATGGTTCTTGCTCCTGCTGCATCCAGTTATGCTTTGTATGCATTCATCTCCTTCGCTGAAAACTACTTATATCTACTGTATTTTATTTTGAAGCTCTACCACACCTCTGTGCCAATATGCAGGATGTACACAAAGTCCTTTTTACCATAAAGAGAGGTGGCAAGAATTTATTCCATGTGTTTGTACTCTGTGCTGCCTTTTAATTCTGACGAGTAGAAAAGTAGTAAACACTGTATTTCCCAGTTTTCTTTATCATCTTGAAATGTAGACCATTGTATTTTAATGAGAATGTTCATGGTTTGCATACCAATTAATTTCTCAACCAGTCTGTTCCACTAGGATACTTTTTTCTAGCAGAAGCTGTGAGATGCTCACTCTTCCTGAAGAGACGGGGGAAGCTGAGTTATTATTTTTGGTTTTTGTTCTTTTAAAAAATGAATATTGTTTTTAAGAGTCTGAGGGTTGCATTCATCTCACCTAGGTTTGATGCCTACAGGTTTCTTTCAGTGGAGAGGAACAAGCAATTCCTCTCTCTTTCTGTTATAGCGATTAACTGGATTGTTAATCAACTTAGAGAATTACATGATATTTAATATTATTTAACTTTTACAAAGTAAACTGTCAGTTTGAGATACCTTCTGTTCTAAATTATGGGAATTTTTTTTTTACATGGATTTCTTAAGATTCTATCCTGAGACGTTATGTTCCAGCTTTTAAAGAGATTAAAAAAAAAAAAAACAAAACACAAACCAAAAACCAACAAAAACTTCAGCTGCATCTGAGTCAGTAGCAATCGATTTCTCTTTCAAACCCCAAAATAAGTATTTATCGAGAATAAACTCTCATGGTAGAGAATGGATAAAACCATAAGACATTTATCCATAACAGTTATGTCCTTGATAATTTATTTATCTGTCTAGGAGCCAAAGACTAAGAAATAGTAATCATAAATTCCATGTATCTGTCTTTTATGTGCGATGGCATAGAAATAATACTTTTAGGTTATATTGTACAATTATTTTTAAGTGCAGGGTTTTAGATTTAATGTAACTACAATTTAATAAAATTTTCCTTTAAAATGTAGTTTGATGCTAATAATTTAGCACAATATTAACAGTTATTTTTACTTCATATTTTAAATTTCATTTGCTAATTTAATTCTTCAAAAAACTGGTTGGCAAATATTCTTGCTTATGGTAAGAGACAATTAAGGAAAGAAATTTTAAGGTTCTGTGCATATATTTAATTGTATATTTTGTTTTCATATAATGACATCTTGCCCATTCAAGCTGTTTATGCTGAACACACATACAATCTAGTTTATGGTAAAAAAACCCAAGTTAAAATACAGGTTTTACTAGTTCTCCATGGATAACTCTCCGACCCTAGATTGTATTGGTTACTGTCTCTGCTTCTTGAATGTATGATCTCTTTGTGTAAAACAAATGGAAATAGTTATAGCAAATGACTGCGCTAGTTCTCAAGGGACCAAAATTATGCTTCCATGGCTCTTCCATCAACCAAGGTCAACGTTTGAGCCTGACTTGATTTTCTGTGGTTTTGTTTAATTTTTTCTTGGCATTAGAATTAGCATTTTTTGAGTCCAAGTCCACTTACAGGCTTTGTGCATGAAATAATGAATTTTCACAGACGTGATTTTCTACTTAGTTTTAAGCCTTTGGCGGTGGAACATGAAAAAGGCTATAATTACTTCCTTTTTGCCGTGATGAAAAGTTTTTTATTTATCGCATGTATGCTACACGGTAAGTGCTAACTTAGACAGATCTAAGCTTGTAGACAAACACTGAAGTTAGTGGTAGTCCAGAAAAGCCAAGGGGTAAAACTTGTAGCTTATGAAATTCTGTTAAAATATGTACCCAATGCCATTGATTACCCTTTTCTGAAAACAACATTGTTTTCTGTACCCAAGTCCAGAAGTGATTTTTTTTTTTTTATTGTCTTGTGGTAATGAGCTATTTCATAGAGGGATAGCTGTATATGAGAACAGATTTTCCCATATATGTTGTTTTTAAAAATGGTGAATGTACAAATTTCTAAAAAGTTTTTAAATCAGTTCTTCTAACATCAGCTTGTTTTACAAATTTCATTGAGACCTAATATATGTAAACCTGATCTTTTTAAATAATGTGTGTATTTTAATGGAAGTTTAGGGGCGTCTTTTCTGTTCTTGTCATTAATATTTGAAACTCAGAGCAAAACAAGAATGTTGCTGTAAGGAAGTATTAAATACAGAAAACATTTTCTTTGGCAAAGATGAGTAAACTCTGGAGGTCCCAGACTCAACTATTTATCTGAAGGGTATTTTCCAAAAAACAACTGCTATTGAACTGAAGACCAGATAGAGATTGTTCCCCAAGTCATACATCGCCATCAGTTGATTCAGACTGCTTTGGGGTGTGCTGTCATGCCTTGTTTTCGACTTGCTAGAAATAGATTTACCTTAAGGTTTAAAAAACAACTCAAAAAAAAAAAAACCACACCAAAAAATAAAAAAGGAAACCCACCATACTAGATTGTTAAAATTGTATTATTTTATCAAGTTAGTGTTTCAGTCATGGCGACAAGTGCTGAAATGCTTTAGTTGTTATAAACACTCTGTTTAGATTACATGATGAAATCAGAACAGATTAGATAATTTCAAGTTTTGCAGTTAAAAATACGCCTTTTGCCTGCCCATCTATTTGCACTTTTTTAAAAGTCAAAAGAGAGCCAGAACCATTGCCCTGAACGTGCCATTTACTGTTAGTTATTAAGTTGGGATTGTTTCTGTAAACAATGCTGAAATAACATAAGTGATTTTTTAATTTGCTTTAAGATCATCTTTTAAACTCTACCACAATACAGCATAGGGCAAGCCAGCTGCTTCCTCTGCTGTATTTGCTACTGAAAGCCTGTGAAAATTGGGTTTTTCTCATATCATCTTAAACGCGTGACTTTCTCAACTTTACATGAAAATTACTGTATTAAGAGTAATTATTCATTCATAAGGAGACGTGTTTGTAACTACTTGACAAATGCACAGCCGTAATAAATTCCTGTCTCAATTGAAGGAAGATTTAACAATCTCAAAAACTTTCTCAATGTAAAATAAGCAGTTTTGTGCCTCAGGCTCAAAGTTTTACACGTTAGTCTACCCATGCTACATGTAAAAACTGATTTCTACCTCATCTGTGTCCTGCCCCAGCAGCCCCCATCTGAAACCTTTCCTTATTTCCTTATATTTCCTTATTTATTTTTTAATTATTTAATTTTTCTTTTGGGATGAGATGGAGGTGTAATTTGGACAGAGACTATCTGGAATGTTTCCATTAGGGCACCAATGTATTGCAATAAGCATACTGGCTGCAAATGGTTCTCGGGTGGCAGGGAGGCCTGAGGTCATGGCACATGGGCAAGGGGCTTCCAGCTCAGCAGCTGACAGTCTCCTGGTCCCCTTCTACTGGTGTTATTTTACACGGAGCATATTAATAGATCGCTTAAAGATGACCCAGCTAAGTCTTGTGGCTTTTTTTTTTAACTGACACAGATCTTTTTGATACTATTTTACTCTAACGCTTTGCTTTCCATGGAAGACATTTGAGCTCAACTTAACTGATATGGCATATGGTATCACTTTGGGTCCCAAACCCTCTCCTTGTTTCCTTCAAGGGAACACATTCAAAAAAGCTTAATTTTTAGTAGTTTTTCTTTTTACAGCTCGGGTTTCTCATTCAGTATTGGACCTGGGAAACATTTTGCCATTAGCCAGCCTGTTACTCAGCCAGTTAAGCTAACATAGCTCACTTATGACCAACTACAGTGTCTGAAACTAATATTTGAATAGTGTTTTGAAAAGTGAACTGAATTCTTTTAACTATATGATAGAATTTTAAAGTTTCTAACCTAGAAAGTTTCCCAGCCCAAAATACTCAAAGTTTATCTTGCTGCCACTCCTTTTAGTTTTTATTATCTGATCATCAGGGCAATGATCTGTATTGTTTCATTTCTTCGTCTGTCTTCACTGTATTGGACAAGATTGTTTTTATTTCTATTTTTTAAACACGAATGAGCCAATTTTTTTGCGGAACCTGGCAGACTTGCTGAAGATCTGATTCATAATGCTTCCAACTGTTTCCCTTTCAGACAGTCTCACAAAACTACTGCTGTTTTCCTATTCTGTTTCCTGGCTTTGGTTTGGGTCCCATCCTCCATATATTTAAACCTTGTTTTAAATCCCAGGAAGGAGTATCATAGCAAAACAGTCATGAACAGTAGTGCTTTAGTGAAGCTGACCCTTCGTAAAGTTGCATACACAAGCAAAACAAATCACTTGCTTCCCTGGATATTCAAAGTCAGGTGGAGAATCAACTGGAGACCACAACAAAATCATTCACAGTTAGTTTTATTGCAATTTCCTTGTCATTCTAGGTTAGTAAGCACTTTACAACAGTAAGATGGACGTTGCTGAGATCCCACAGTTATGGTGTAAGGATCAGCAGGCAGGTAAATCAAAATTAGAGGAAAGAAATAACACATTAGGAAGTTTTGCAACTTCATCATAAATTAGATCAGTAGAATTCAGTATTGAAAGCATGGACAAAACGAGTCCACAAAAGGTACTTATGGGGGGGAGGGGAAGTGAAATCCAGCATAAATTCATTATGATTAGCAGTATTCCCGGTCTGATACTGTGCTAGCTGGCTGAGATTTATCAAGGAAGTAGGGAAGGTAAATATTAATCTGGAATCTTTTAGTTAGGCAAAAGTTAACATAAAGTGAACAAAAGAAACTCCCTTTTTTAGCTTTTTGTTAGTATGAAATATTCAAACTGTTTTGTTTAGCTTTTTAACATGGTTCTTTTCCTGGTGTGTGAAAAATTTTCAGGTGGAAACCAAAACAGATATCTGCTAAACTTGTTGCAGAGATCGTGTCAGTGGATTTTTCTAACCAAACATTGTGATTAGACCATCTTCAATTTCATCATCTAGTTTTGCCGTACGTGGCAACGCATAGCAAAAATTAGTAAGTGCAGCATGTTGCCTCTGGGCTGCTGAATTGTCCCTGGCTGCTATACAGCAGCCTGTTAAATGCCAACAGGTTATAATTTTCCTGTGTAAACAAGGTCATTTTCTTTCTCTTGGCATAATTGAAATGGTGTCCATTTTCTGCATTCCACCAACTGTATTTCCAGCTTGTTCCGTGTTGAAATGCACAAAAAAAAAAAAAAAGTACTGAAAGCAAATGGGATCTGCGAGTGAGAATTAAAATCAGCGCCTAAAGAGTAACCTCTAAGCCAGTTTACAGCTTGAGCTAAAAAACCCTCAAACACACACCCCACTCCTGATGTCAGGGCATGGTTACTATTATGATTACTTCTCTGTATACGTCTAAAACGTAGACATCTGTTACAAAGAACATAAGGAGAATCCTGGCTGCCTAAAAAAAACCTTCTTTGCAAAAAGTATGTATTTTAGACTTCAATATTCTGTTGTGTCTAAGGTGTAGAACCACAGCAGCATTCAGCATTCTGTGTAAAACCTTCTAACTAGAGTCACATAAATCGGGTAAAATGACAGGCTGGCATTTTACTTAAACCAGGTTTTCAGGAATGACTGTGCTGTTTGTGCTAATTTCTTGGTTCATGTTACTTAACTACTTCCCCATGATTTACTGAGGGGCAAGAGGGAGAAGGAGTCATTTGGAATTTCATAAAGGTACAAAGAACCCTGTTTCTGTTTCCTTCCCTCCTCCCCACCCCAGACTCTCGAAGTATATATATTAGCAAGCCAAAGAATGATATCATGGCGCTTTCAAGCTGAAAGTGTACATTGTTCTCAAGTCTCCCTCCTTCTCTTTAGTCTGCATGGGTAGAGTGGTGGGATTTTTGTAATTTTATTTTTTTAAATTAAATGTTTGCAAAGATGCTATAGATAGTCCTGCATAAGACAACTCTGAACCTCAGCCTTGATTTTGAAGGATATAATGAAAGCCTGGTCTGCATGTATTGATTTTGTATTTTATTATCTTACAAATTTGAGTATAATGTAGCTAATTTGCTCAGGGTTACTGTCTTACTGGCTTAATTTTAGAACACATTTTCCAGTAAGAAAAATTAATATCAAAGGGGAGGGGATTTTTTATATATATATTCATGTAATTTAAGTGTTCAGTCTTGACCTAGCCCTGATTCCCTTGTAAGCAGTGCAAAAAGAAAATCTCTCTGCGGAGTTAAGTTGGTTCTCAGTGCTTCAGCAAATCCCCCCAGTACAAAAAAGCTAATAGGGATAAGTAAAATGCTGGTGGGTTAGGAGTACCTGAGTATGTATGGAACAGGAGGGGAAAGACCTTTTGCTAAATGTGCCAAGCATCCCAGATCCTTTCTTTCCACTAGTGGAAAGCTTTGCAAAATGCTCTGAACTGACTAGGCTTGTGATCCCACTTTTCTAACACCTGTCTTTTCTCTCCTATGGTTTCAATTTTGTCCAAAAAGCTGCCCTGAGGGTTAAGCCAGATGAGATGCCTTCAAGCTCAAAGCTTTATACTCTGTGATATGGTGTCTCTGGTATGAAATCTTTGCTGTAGGAAATGTGGAGGTCAGGTGTCTGGCAACATATCTACTTTTGTATAAAAGGTTGGTCAGTGACTTCTTCTGGGAAGCCAAGAGTCTGGCTGTATTTGGTTTAAAGCCATCAAGTAATTTTTTGCAGATTCTAGTGAATATTAATGTATTGGCATTTAATACTTCAGGAATTGTTACATAATATCCCCATTTTGCTAATACTGAAGTGGAGTCCAATACAAAAATCAGGTTATACTGATGATGAAAGACAATACTGATGTGATTACATTTTTACACTGTCATCTTCACAAAAGGAGTTAATTCATCTTTCTTAGCTGTTAAAAATTCATAATGGCTGCTTAGGTGATGTTTTGAGCAGAAAATAATCTGGGCAGAATTTCTCAGAACTCATGCTTAGCATCAGCAGCGCTAGTCTGAGAGGAATGTCTCTGTGGCTTTGTCTCTGTCTGGAGCTATTGCTCGGTGTTATCCATGACCAGGTAAAAAGTTAAAAGTAACAGTCTTACCCTAACGATTAGTTTCCACTGTCAGGATTAACATAAAACTGTTTTAAAAGCAAAGTCTGTTAGAATGAAAGCTAAAGCAAGCTTAATAGTTTCTCCAGTCTGAAGAAGCTTTGTTTTACAACACAGAATTCTTTGGCTTGAGTCATAATACAGAAGTGGAAAAAAATGTTATGAAAATACATGAACCAGTTGACCTTCCAACTAAATACATATGTTTGCATTTAGGAACTCTTGTCTGCCTTATACACAGTGTTACCTGGCCACAGTGTACTTTGCATATTTTATGTGAGGGTATGCATGTGTACACAGCACACATGCCACACTTCTATCAGTGAAACTGTAGTCCTGTGACTAAAGTTAATATGGTGTCAGTTCAAAACACATCAAAGAACTGTAGTATCCAGCTGGTAGCTTGATTTGCTGAACAATGACTGCAGTTCAGATCAAAGCATAGGGTAGACACTGATCTGGAATTGCATATCAGACTACAGCTTTACTTATACGTGCTCCCAGGTGCGATTCCTGTGTCAGCTGGGTGGTTATGTGTTTCTGTTCTGAGCTCTGCTTTTTTTTGGTAGCAAAGTCTGTGGGGCCAGTGGTGAGCTTTGTCAGACACAGGACAAGAAGATAAATCAGTTCAAATCTAGAAGTACTCTCCTGACTTTCCTTGGTGCTTGGAATTCACCGCTCCTTCTCCAATGTTTACCATTGACTTTTAATTGTACCCCCAATCTCCAAAGCTTAGATACTGTCCTTCTGAGAAGTATCTCTTGACCTATCCTAAAGGCATGTTTACTGCCCTGACTACTCCACAAAACGCCTGTGGGTTCCAGCAAGTTGAAGCTAGCCGACCCTCTCCTTCAACACACAAGTTGAGTACCTCAATGTGCTGACTGACCTGAGCATCCCCCCCTCCTCTTGGGGTCACCTCACCCTGCCAGATGCCCGCCTTGAAGAAAAACCTGTGAAATTACATGCTTTGATTTTTATTTTTTCTCTCCTTCAATATGCCTTTTTAAGTCTTTTACAATATTCAAGGACAGTTGTACTCAATGCACTTTTCTTGTTTTTTTGGGACATATATTATCAGGATGTTTGTTAGACACCCAGGCTGAATAAAGGGAGAACTGCGCCCTTGAAATATTTTAGATCTAAGAAGGGAACATTGATTAAATCTTCTCTGTTTTGGCCCTGAAATAGATATATTTATGTCTATATGCCACTTTCTAATCTAGTCAAACTTTTTTGCAAAACATATACACTATAGTAACGAGAATCAATTAAAACAGAGCTTGGTGAGAGGTGCTGTGAAGACAAAGATCAGCGCACAAATGTTCGGTAGAAATTCATCTCCCCAGTGCAGTTGGGAAGCTGTTTTCTCAAACAGTACCCTGGAAGTAAGACCTGATTTTTCCCATGAGATGCCTGCCATTAGGATCTCCTTTCAAGCAGATATGGCATAGTAAAGGTATCTAACTTGTTATCCAGTCACAGTGGATTTCTTTGCAGGAGTCTGGACCTGAAGACTTTGGCCTTTAGCATCTCATTTGTAAGGATCCACTTAATTTTGCTGTTTAAACTCAATGCGTTACATTTGTAGAAATTCAGTGTGTGATTTCAAGAAGGCAAGTATTGTCATGCTTCATGCTTAGATTATATATATATATTTAATAATAATTTATTCACTGTGGATGGAAAAAGGGATTATAATAAGGCTTTAGGGATTTAACAGACCTGTAGATTCTACTAAGGCTTTTCGGAACTGCAACAGTAGTTCCTTCTAGTCAGCTCTGGCAATGTTTAGATTATGAAGTAGGTGGAACTTGGGATACGGGGAGTTTCTTGAATGTCCAGATTGGGTATGTAGCTAGAGCTGTTGTGGCTTCTTTTCTGTAGAAACCTGAAAGCAAGAGGAGAGATAAGGTTAAAAAAAAGTCTTGTTTTCTCATGGATTGAAATGTGGCAGGACACACCACACACATGTGGAACATAGGAAGTACTTTCTACCCCACAGTTCAGATGTAGCACAGTGAATGGGAGAGAAGATTTGAGAAGGCTTTTCAGCCAAGAATGTTTCTGTAGCTTTTTCAGCCTCTACTGGAGCATCACCTTAACAGAAAGAAAGAAAAAACCCAAACCCTCAAAACCACCTCAAAACTCAACTCCCATCATACAAGTAAATGTCAGCATTATGCAAGGTCATTTCGTAAACATCCATTAAATTATCTATTGGTGCATTATCAAAGGAAAATCAATTTATGCTGAGAGTAAGCAAAAAGCACTTCTCTGAAGGCGGTGAAATCTAAGGATGAAGTATTGATGTATGTAAGTATCCTTGCATACTGGGCTTGTCAAAAGGCAGTTCTTCCTTTTGTTAGGAAGACTTTCCTTTTTTCTTCTTTTTTTTTTTTTTTTTTTTTTAATGACTTTTCCGTAGTTCCTGCTATTGAAATCATGGTTAAAAAGCATACATGCAATAGAAGTACTGTTTCTGTCCCTGTTGTCTGTCCCCACTCTATCTCCTGCAATGTAAGGCTAAATGGTATAAAATTTAGTTGTGCTTCCAAGTAAATGAAAACTACTTTTTGTACTGTACGACAGCAGAGCCACATATACGCATATGTGTATATACATAATGACTATACACAAACGAGCAGTGAGGAAAACACCTTTGCCAGGAGAGTCGGTTCTAAATCAGAAACAAGTTTACATATTAAAAGGGAAAAGATAGAAACTCCAGGCTACTCTGTTACAGTAATCAGTGCCTTTTTGGCAACTAGCACATTTTCCCATTCCAAGATCTTTGCCAGAACCTAAAAAGATCTTTCTTCTGGAATTTGCGGGAAGATATAAAACTGATGAGTGCAAAGAGATCCAACATACTAGAATATATACAACAGGGGATTTCCATGTGACTAAATCTAAGTGCGGTCAGGTTGCAGCTGGCAGCTATCAAAACTAAACTAAATTACTAATACTAACTTTAAATAATTCATTCCTGTGTCGAGAGAGTTATCGGAGTCTTAAAATTATTAAATTTCCCAAAGAAAAAGAACAGTACATGAAAATTCTGTGTGCTGTTGAAGTCTGGTTTCTTCTCCCCTTGACCCCATCAGTTCTTTATCTCCACTTCCACACCAAGGCAGCAGCTTTTTTCGGTAGCATTCAGACCACTTCCATGGATTTCAGGGCCCTGCACCTGATCAGCCCCTCACAAGCGTCATGGAAGTACAGTACAGTAAACTGTCCTGGAACACATTCCACAGATAAAGCTGGAATTCTACAGAACAAAAGTGATAGCATTACCATGATTTTTCCTGGAGCTGTCCCATGGAAAAGTGAGGATTAGGCACAAAGTTAATATCAGATGTGCTGTCAAAGTAGAGCTGAGGAGAACAAAAACATCAGTATTTTCTCTTTTCTTCCCAAATTTACCAAACTGGTAAATCTTGGCAGTTTCACGTCTATGCAAAATGTATAGTCTTGTGTCAAAACAATTAAAAAATCAACATTAAACATAAAGCTGGAAGAGACTGTAATTTCAGCTGAATTTGACTTTGGGCTAAACTGTTTTAAAAGAAATGCCTGATTAAAAAACCCAAACCTCAGATGATTCGTATGTGTATGAACATTAGAAAGGTTTATTAATGTTCCTGAGAACTGAAATCACTTCAGTTTGTATGTTCGGTATAGATGGAGTAATAGCGTAAGACTATATATGAGGTGGTGGTGAGGAGGTCCAAAGATGGGTGTAATGACTGTGACAAAGTATTTCTGTGTGTGAAATGAAATAGTCAACTTCAGTATGTAAAACTCATGCATTTTGTAAGTTGAAATGCAGATCCTTCTTTTCTCTGTGGTGCTGTAATTTCTGATTAAACCCGTTTTAGGTTCAAGTGCATTGGCAGTTTGATTCATGATGATTGCAAGTGCTAATGTGATCCCAGAAAGGAAGGAAAAAAGTAGAGCAAGAGAAGTTGGTAATAGTGAAATACCGTGCAGCCATGTCGTCATGTGCTAATTTGTGCTTATTCTACCCTCATCAGTACAATCAAATTACCTCTGATTTGCGTTTGGATGACTGTTTTTTAGAAGCTGGGAGAGTGACCAGATGTGGATTTCCTCCTTTCACAGGAGTGACATTACCAGGAGTAATTTTATCCACTTAACATGCTAGCTTAAATTCTCCACCGTTTGCATTCTTCTCCAGTTGTTGTACCTGGGATGTAATTTCCAGTATTATTTATACTTCGACCAAATTTGGCCCAAAGACTTGAATCCAAGCTGCAGTCACTTGAGTCACTTGAGCTATGGTGGATTTGAATTTAGGTAATAGACTACAGATTGCACTTGACTAGATTTGGCTCTGTAGCTGTATATATGTATATTTATATATGTTTGGATCTATAGTCAAGAGTGCTTGCAGTCTCAGATAAATAATTTCTTGTCTGTAATTTTCTTCAAAGGTGTTTATTCTATTCAGATTGTTTTCACAATTTTTTAACACGTTAGTATAGCTTTGGTTCATTACTTAAAATGTTGCTTTCATAGATTTGCAGTGACATAATTTCATTCCAACATCGTAACATCATACCCCATAGACTCACACTGACATAACTCCAAAAACTTTGAGAGGATGCTTTGTACTATTTAAAGGAAATTAAGCCTAAGTATAAACATTATTGAAATTATGCTATGCTTGTTCTCTCCTCATTACCCCAGTATAAATTAGGACGTTTTAATGAAAGCGGTGGAGTTAAATGAGTATATTTCAGGGGTGTTTACTGAAAAGAATAATCTCTAGTCTTAATTCAAGCAAGATCTGATAAAATAATCTGTTTCTAGATACTTTCCAAATGTAATTTTCTTGGTTGTGCGTGTAGATCTGATGATTTAAAAAACAGAGGATGGAGGTGGGAGGCAGTTTCCACATCTCTGCATCTTACTTTGGGATATCTGTGACTGTTTTCATAATTTTGGTGTTGCCCTGAACTGTTCATATATAAGACTGTGCAAGACAAATCTCAAGACTTTTGTGTTCGTTGTCTGTTAGACATTATCTAAAAGCACATGGACTAAGGTTTCCAGCATAAGTAGGAATCGCAAAACAAGTAATCTGAAGCGCTCTGTATAGGCACCCACCCAGTATCATAGGCTGTTTGTGCTTTGCACAGGTTTTCTGAAGTATCTTAGAGAGTCCTGACAGTTCTGAAGAAAATCAGTCAGTGGTGGCTGCGGGCATGTTATCTAAATATAGTCAGCACTCTCATATTTTTGGCCCAAGCCCTTTATCTCTATTATAGGCACTAGTAACCAAAAGATTCTTCCCTGAGAAAATTTTACTGTAACAGCTATAGCTGTGCCGCTTCCAGTCGTAGGTCAATCTAAGCATTTGTACTGCAGGATGGAGTTGGCAGTGTACTTCCTTCTTGCGACCTTAGGTTTCTTAGATAATGTTTATTCCCTTATTGTGTTATTTGATTCTGATTTACATGAAACTAAAAATTGTTTCTATTTGCCTGTACATATGTGGTACAGTCTAAATGGAGCTGGAATTTGACAACACTGAGGACATAATGTTGCTAAAAGAGATAAGGGTCACATTTTTTTGTGAATTTACATTGGAGTGAGGCCATAGGACAGTTAAAGCGCAGAGACTTGCTGGAACTGAGGACTGAGATGGAGAGATACTGTGGGAAAAAAAAATACATACAAAAAATGCATCTTGCAAAGGCAACTGCTGTACAAGTAAAAAAGCTCATATAAACCTGGACTAAAATGAATCAAAAATAGCTGCTAGAGTGAGTGTAGATGAGAATTGAGTATTGTTAAATATCAATTGTTGATTACTATCTGTTCACCAGATACACGACAAATAATAGAGATGTAGATACATGCATGTCATGACCTTTAATCTTCAGTGTGGATCTGCTCATGCTTTTAACCTTGCCATACTCTGCCTAGAGCAGGGGTCCTCAAACTACAGCCCGCGGGCCGGATAGGGCCCCCCAGGGGTCTTCAATCGAGCCCCCGGTATTTACAGAACACCCCCACCCCGCCGGGGATTGAAGGGGAAACCAAGCAGCCGCAGATGACTGCCTGCCACTTCATCCGCGCGCCGGCCCCCAGGTTAAAAAGTTTGAGGACCCCTGGCATAGAGGGTTTATGAATGCAGGAGAACATTTTTCAAAAGAGGAAAAGGACACCTAGTTGAACAGAACTGTAGGGGTGGAACTGTATACATATGGATAATAATAAAGAAGTCTTTTTCTTAACTATTCTGTCCACGTACCCTTCTTTATGCACACGACGTACCATGGATGAGGCATGAGTGGCCTTGGCCTACTGCCCAGAGTTCCATGCCACTTACAATAAGTAGCGAAGGGTGTAAGGTGCTTAATGGGATGTGGTGCTTTCCTGGAACTCATCAAGGGAAGGAGGTGAAGTCTGGAGTGGTGGAAACATTCCTGCCAGAGAGAGCAAGCGTGAGTGGGGAGTGGGAGGAGATGGGATTGCAGCTTCTGCTGCTCTACACCGTGGGGGGAAGCAATCGGAGGCCAAGCTTTTACTCCATGGTCCAGAACTTTTTGGAAGAGAGTCAGACCAGAAGATCTGTTTCAGTATATTGGGAATTAATTTACATCTCTGTAGAGCTAAGATTATGCTACTTAAGTTTTTGGGCAAATTCACCAAGTTACTTTTAGGTGTGAGTGAACAGCGTGTCAAGTACTCCACAACAAGTGTTCACATGCAGTCTTTCACCTGAAGGTAAATGTCAAGCAATAGTCCCTGCTGGTCTGGTGCTAAAATTATATTGCACCTATTTGAGAAATATTCCAGCTTGAGCATACTGGAGAGCTAGAAGGCTGGAGTGAGAACAGTTCCCTGCTTTCTCCTCCCTGCCATCCTGGAGTACTTCATTGCCATGGGGCACTTGTAGGCCATGGGGCTTGCGCTCTTCTCTGTTTCTGTACTTGCTCCTTTGTGCTTCCATTCTTTGGCAGGGTTTAATTTTCTGTCACCTTTATTAACGCAGAGAGCAGATTTCCCTAAAGATTGTTGGTTGTGAAAATTCGAGGAAAAAAACGTCCTGTAGAGGAAAGATGGAGAAAAAATAGATGGATTATATTGTTGAAGTGTACCTCATCCTTAAACATGATAAATGTACCTCAGTGGTGGTTACTAATTCCTGTTGCTATTAGAAGATATTTTATAAGCAGTATCCTCAGTGTAGCCACGTTTTAATGAGTCTTTTTCATAGAGGATTGTATAAAGGAACAGTTTCCTTCTAACAGACCATATTGTTAAATATATTTAAGGATAAGACTAGATAATAGCATGTAACCTTTTGAATAAGTTAGAATAAAGGTCCAATGAATGTCTTTACATCTCTATTCTAGGATCACTAAGCAACCAAGGACAAATGGCTTTGTGTCTGGCTGGTGTATTGTATTGCTTTTAAAAGCTTTTTAAAAGAAATTTAGTTCTTTGGCATAGGAGTAAATGGATCGTAAGCATATTAAAGCTCCTCTTGTATAATTTCTGGGGTTTGGCACATGATCTCTCCGGGCCCATGTAGTCACATGGCTGGGGGCTTGCCTGGTTTTAAATGTCCTACTGCAATTTAATTTCATAACTGTCATGATTGCAATGCATCATATTGGTGTTGTCCTTCTGTGTTTGTCAGCTTTGTTTATTTATTTATTATAAGGTGCAGTCACAGTGAGATATGGCCCAGCACACGCTGGAATTGCGCGCTATAGCTGCTGCACCCCCAGGCGCGTGTGGGCAGCTCAATAGTTATAAGCACAGACCGATTTCATCTGCAGACATTCAGTGAGGAGTCATGACAATGCATGTGTTAGTCATAAAAACTGCTTTTGATTTCAACCGTAAGTACCCTGTCATTGGTTTACATCAGTTATTTGAAACTGTACCTTCTACTGTTGGCGTTTTATCCACATATATGCAAAGATCCTGTCTTTCACTAGCCAGAAAGCCAGTACACAGAAGAAATGGAAAAAATAAGTCTTGTTATGCCCAGCCTAGAGACTTGGAGTATAGAATTACAGTGTACTTACTTGCTGAAGGTCATGCAAAAAGTATGTCTTAGGGCTTATAATTAAACCTACATCTCTCTCATAAATTTGAGGAAGTGAAATTGCGTTACAGTCGTTGTATATTATTTACTCTGATGGGTTGGATCAGACACCCCAGCACTTTGCCAGTCCCGAAAGTAATGCCATGAAGAGGTAAAAAGTCAAAGTAATAAAGGCACTACTGAACGTTTCATAAAAAACATTTTAGGTAACCATTGCACCTAAAAATGTGAAGGTTACTCTGAAAATGTCCAGAAGAATACAAATCTTACTGGCTTCTTTTGTTGGGGCCCCCACTGCAGAATGCTTTTGTAGGGTTTTTGTTTGAGTGTTATTACTGTTCTACTGGAAAAAGATGTAATGAAATAACTTTCTATGTAAATTCCAAAGGCAATCTTTTCTCAATATAGCACAGCTTGAAGGCGATGCAGGGATGCTGCGAGGTGCAGCGGTGGACATAACGGTTGTGAGAACTTCCCTTGGCACAGCAGCAAGCTTTTCATGGTGGATTTCTAAGCCCAGACACACAGCAGGAGTTGTTGCCATCAGCTTCCAGTTCAGTATAACACTTTTTCTGTGGTGCCTTTGGAAAGAAGTCAGCTTGTGGAAGTCAAATATGTGGATATAGGAAGAGAGAAAAAAAATCTTTTTCAAAAATCTCTGCAAGCTAAAGGTAAGCCTGACTGGAAATGGAAAATAGGGACATGCCCACCCTCTGAGGTATCTGTGCTTGAAACAGTGGGTCTGTGCTCTGGCTCAAACCCAGAGACAAGACTTGCTGATGTTTCCAATGGTTGAACAGAAATTACATCTTCAGTTCCATCCTAGGAAGGTATGGTCTTTGCGGTCGCTATCTGACGGCTCAGATAAGTGGCTTGTTCCCTTTGGGCAGCCTCCTTTCTGCAGCCTGTGAGACACCTCGGACTATTGTCTTTCCTTGCACTTACCTGATAGTGTCGAACCAAATGAGGCAAGTACCAATACCAAAGGTGCTCATAGACTGCAGAAAAATATCTAAAGTCAAGGTACTGGTTATGCTGATCTCTACAGAAAATCTCTCCAGTGTCAAATATTTTTTAGTTCTTCACAAAAAATACTCTGAAAGTATACAGTAGATGGCATTCAGTTCCTTGTAATCTGCTTAAGGTGTCTGGAGACTTAAAGTTTCTGTTAGTTTTCGTTACACAAGCAAGTGAAAAAGTTCTAACTATCCTTTGTGAGATCTTCACTTCTGAACATCCTTTTTGGTTCCTTTTTCTGATGCATTTAATTGATTGTGGTATTTGTCTGCCTCCTTGTGATTTTCTTCATAATTGCAATTCTGGTGTGTTTGGTGGGTTTGGTTTTGTTTGGGTTTTTGGGGTTTCTTTAGTTGTTTCGCACAGGCCCTGCTAAGTGATTGCATTGCATTGTGAGGACTGTAGACATGCCATTTTTTATTTATTTCTTAGAAATGCATAAGAGCGATGCCCTTGAGAGACTCATTGATGAACAGATGAGTGTTATCCCATACTTTGTCATCATTTTTTTTTATTCATGTAAGTGATAGCTGATGCTATCATACCTTCCCACTGCTGACTTATGTGACTCAGTAAGACATCACACTATCCTAAAAGTGATTTTATTTTGAGCATGGCTTTTTGCTACTCCAGGCAGCAACAGTTTCTGTTTTAAGTAGTATTAATTTGTAGCATGGGATGCACAGCTATGCAAAGTAACTGTTTCACTACAAAAGTGATGCAAATAAAATGGTTGGAAACAGATCCAACTGTAAGAAATCCCAAATTGTAGGAATTCTGAATAAACGTTCTGGTATATGTCTGTTTGTTTAAAGGTTAGGACAGGGTATTGATGGTTTTGCAAATCTTTGGTATGCAGCATAATAAAATAGGGTGGTTCTGGTTTATGACTTATTTAACATTGTGTTCTGGTTTTATTGTGCAGTGGTCTGCAGGACCTAACCAAGATCAGGCTACTCATGTTAGACATTGTAAAAACTCATACTAAAAGCTGATTCCGTTTAGCTTTTCAGATGATCAGACTAGACAAAGTGGAAGGGTAGTGAAAGTAAAAAGAGTGCGTTCATGGAATTAATTTCTTAAGGTCATGGAGAAGGTCAGTCATAAAGACTGGAATAATGGCCGATCGCACATCCAGTTCTTGATCCGTCCTGTCCTACTGACTTGCTTGGACCTGAGGTCTGTAGTACCTCAGAAAGTCAGCTTGGAAAAATGTTTAAAAGCACCAGTTGTTGGAGTTATGCTTTAATGTGGAGGGTTGTGATTTGTTTTGTTGTTTTTTTGGTTTTTTTTTTTTTTCCCAAAGTCTTATGACTTTGGACTTTACACGTTAAACTGAAATACTAACAGCCGACTTGAGGACGTTGCTATACCTTTCTCAATGCAAGTTAGTTTTAAACGTTGGGTAAATCAAAATACCTTAAACATAATTTTTAAATTTATGGGTCATGATTTTTACCACTAAGGGCTGGCAGCATCTTTATTTCAATAGGAGGCAAAAGATGGACATATTACTTTTCAACACAACATGGTTTCAACTGGAAGCAGACCCAGACATGTAAGCAGGGAAGGAATGAGGGGACCAGAATTATGGGGAGCAACGTGAACAGCCTTTAGATGCTGGTGGTCTAAAACAGCCGCTAGTGAATCAGAGACTGTGAAATGGAGTTGGAACTCCCCTTGTTTGAGGTAAGGTAAGAGATGTCACCTTCTGGCTCCGAGCAATTTGTGTTCGTGAATGCTTTAGATCAGTACCTCTCTGTGATAGGAAAAATATAATTGCAGATACTGAAAGCTTTATTTTGGCAAAAGTATTTTCAGCTACTTTACTGAAAATTTTTTTCTACTCAGGGATTTTCCGATCTCTACAACGTGCCTGATTGTCATATGCTCTAGGTGGAATGAATGACTTCTGATAATGCAATTTCCCTTCTTTTTCCTCTACGTTTGTCAGAAACAGCCTTTGACTTGGTTGCGTTTATGTACATAGGGTGAGCTCCTGCTGTGACACTGCTGCTGAAAGCATCCTTTTAGGTTTATTGTCTACAGAGGTCAGAGCCTGTCTTGTCCATGGAGGAAAACAGTGGTTTGGGGAAAATGGCCTGCAGTCACTTTTGTGATTATAGTTGTGACTGTAATTGTGATTACAAAGATCACAGCTGCAGGGAAGTTATTGCTGGGTCTGCTATACTGGTGTCCCCGAGGATGTGGATGCACAATGAAGGAAGCACACTGAACGTTTTAACTCCAGTGTCTGCATTAATGTTGCGTATACTTGGAAGTAGCTGCTTGAAGCAATTTGGAACGTTAAAAAGAAAAAAAAAAACAAACAGGCAGAGTCAGGGAAACACACAGGTTGCTGCTGTTGGATGCATGTGATAGATTACATCAGTCTCTGCTAGACTTACAACATGTCTGTGTCACTTGTCACATGCACATCATTTCCATAGGCAGGTTGTTAGAAGATTTCTATAGCTGAAGGTGTGGGTTTTTTTATTTGGTTGTGGGAAATATTTTCTTTCATTAGACTGTTTTGAGGCTGTTATTCAGGAAATTGGGAGGGACGGAATAAGTCTTGAGAAATAGCTAGAAAACAGATGGCACGTCAGGGTTCAAAAGAACATTTTCATGTACTTCTGCAGGGCTGTAACACGAGTGTGTTCACATGCAACCCACGCACGTTTGCATGGTGAAATCCTAGTTTTGCTGAATTCAGTGGCAAAATCTAAATGGACGATCACTCTGTGCACGAATACACTCTGTAAATGACTGAATATCCTTAAAGGAAAGTCAGTTAGGACAATCTTGATAGTCTGGGCAAACTTAATTCCTTTTGTACTTAGAGAGGTTTCTGTTTTAAATTTGTACATTGTTCATGAGCCGAACTCATATCTTTATTTCTCATCAGGTTTTTGTCTCTTTACCTCATTCTGAGTAGTATTTCACTGCTCCAATATATGATTTCAGTGGTACTCCTCGAGAGGTAAAAACATACTGAACTTTAGAAAGTGAGACAGAATTGTCCCCTTAGCTATTTGTTTTTAAAGAGAGACTTTCCAAGGCTCCAAATGCTGATTGAAACATTAACTGTCTAATATTAAGAAATTCAACTCTGTTTTTTACTTCTATTTTTTTTTCAAAGGTAAGAGTAAAGGCTTTTTCTTCTTTTTGAGCAATCACTCCTGGATTTATTTTGGCTGCTTCATGCTTATGCTTTTGAATTTATTTTTTTTTCTGAAGGACAGTCTTCCCCTGCCCCCATGATTCGATCTCAGTACATCTGGTTTTCCATGCCTCCGTCCAGAGACAGCATTTGCCAGTTTACGCTTTCTCTTTCGCTTAACCTCATAAACTCTGTCTGATTTCTTTTTCTGTATTTTAATCTGTTTGCCATATCATCTCTTCTGCTGAGCATTGCATAAAATGTTTCTTATGAGCCGGTGCTGTAGCTAGAAGTAACGAGGCCCCCGTTATATATCCCACATTTTCAGTTGGTAGGGAATAAGTCTTTGTGGCTGACCCACACATCGATGTCTGGAGGGAAAGCAACAAGAAAGCGTCACCCTTGTTGCCCTCACAGCCACCGAGTGCAGGGTCTCACCCAAAGTACTTGGAAATGCTCAGTGCCATTACCTACCGATGCCTTTCTAAACCCGACTCCTACATCTAATTAATTTTCCTTGATGTTATTCCTCCTTGTCCAAGAAATAAAAGCCTGCGCTTGTCAGAAATCCACTTGTCTTTTAATGAATAGACAAATGTGTTTACTTATGTCTGCCTCTGAGTAATTTCTCACACACAAAGTGCTCGCCTCCGCAGGATACTTTTTTCAAGCAGCCACCAAGGTCTAGTGTTAATTAGACACCAAATGTGTATTATTCCCAAACTGTATAAAATTGTGTCAGACAAAAACTAAAAGTAAGGTTTGAGGGAAAGTTTAATCAAGAGTAAGAATCCCAAATGTCCAAACTGTCATGCTGTTTATATCAGAACAGAACGAAAGATATATCTGGATTTCAGTCAGTTAGGCAGGAATACTTGGATTAATTATTTCAATGACTCTGGTATATTCTGAAAACAGAAATAAAGACTTTTTTTTCATTAAGTGCAACATTTATGCTATAGAAAATACTTTAACTTGATGCTCCCCAGTGTTTTCCCTTTGTCACAATGTTCTGTGCAACTTTGCCTTTTCTTTAACCTCCAGAGGTCAATAGGCTGGTGACCTTAAGGTGTCTGTCATGCTGGGGTTTCCCCCTTTAAGCCAATTCCTGGCTTCAGGTACATGAAAGGCAGCTAAACTCCTGTGCATTAGTGTTTTATGCCATTATACCAAGCACATGTCACCTCATCTCGTGGCAAGAACAAGCAGAGAGAGGAGGTTAAGGTTTTGCAAGGTGAAAGGGGAAAAAATCCACTTTACTCGTTTGATTATTTCTTTTGCAGAAGGCGAGATGTTATTTCATGGGTTCTAAGTATCTTTAATGGTGGAATGACCGTGGAAATGCTGCTCAAGCTCGGACCTCCATGCTAATCAACTGATTGTTCCTCAGTGCCTCAGGCTTAATGAGGTTTTTCCATTCACTTCACTGTTCAAGTGGACCTTTCTTCTTTGCTGCCCTATCCCTGTAAAATTCCCAGTTCCCCAGACACCACCTTCCACATGCAGCTTTGTATGTATCTCAGGCCCTGATGTCAGGTATCGTGTGCAATTCTCTTGATCGTTGCTCCATAATTTGGTCTCTTCCATCTCTTCAGATGACTGGGTGTCAGCTAGAAATCATCTCTGCGCTAGATGCCGTAATTTATGGGACGGTGTTGTCAGTCACACTTCCAGTTTGTTCTTTAAGTCTTTAAATTGTCTTTAAATACTTCCAGTGACTGCTGTTAATTGCTCTGAGATCTTGCTCTCCATCCTGCAATATTCCCTGTCTCGCATCAGGTCAGGGTTTCAGTGTACTGCTTGAGTCTTGCTTACTGTTAGATGCCTGCTGAAAAGAAACTTTCTTTCCCCAGGCCTTTAAGTCCTACTGTCTCTAATGTTTCACTGGGTGTTTTGGGTCACGCATTTGTTGCCTTCACACTCATCCCCGCATCCTGGGACACCCTGTTTTCTACTCCACCATTCTGTCTCTACCCTGCTGGTACTGTACTGCTGATAAATCCACAAATGCTGATCTTCATTGCTACCAATATATGCTGCTAGATTAGATTTACAGGCGCATTGTTTTCAGTAATTGCTGTTGCCCCTTTTGGGAGGCTGGGTGCTGTGCTAGTATCATCTGCTGCTGAAATATCACATGGAAAAATCTGGCACATCATGCCTCGTACCAGTGCAAACATGCCATCTGGCTGTTCTCAGACTGCTTTGAGATCATGGTCCTAGTTATCCTCCGATACTTCCTTTGCAATGTATGAGGCTTTAGTCATCTAGCATGCTATTAATTGTTTTCTTAGACACCCTGTGTCTTCATGCTCCGATATATGTTTCCTGGCTTCTTTCAGACCTTCATAAACTGCCCACTTGGAGCAGCTGTTTGTTACAAACGCGGGTGTAACTAAGAAGCCATCTTGACTTTTCCACATAGGTACCTCTGCTGAGGGAAAGCTCTAGGAACAATTAATCAACTTTTTCCCCTTGGTACTGGGTTTCTCACCTGATCAATGCTAGTTTGCTGAGCTGTGACTGAATCTGAATGAATTTTTGTTTTCATTTCACGTTGCTGTGATGCTTGGTGAGAAGGACTTGCCTCCTGACTAAACAATAACAGAGGAGCAGGACTTAGCTCGGTGTAAAGGTGGAAGACTTGAGATACTTGCTAGCACTGTCCCCAGATTTGTAAAGCGTTATACAAGCTCCACATGCCTTCCTGCTGGAGGGGGGAGGTGGAACTTCAGCAGGTGTCCAGGCAATATAGGTCAAACCAACAAGGTATCTTAATATACGAAGCCTTAGTTCTTGCGCTACAGCAGTCTGATTTCAGTGGAATCACTAGACACTTATTTCTGTGCCTCTCTTGTCTTAGCAGGATACAGATGTCTTTAGTTGCATTGTCAGCCCTGTGCTGAAAAAGTGACATCTTCAAATAGTGTTTCATAAGCACTATAAAGAAAGAGTTTTGACTGATAAGGTAGTTTAACAACTTGGATGAGTATTCGGAAAATAAATTGGAAAGTTGTGAGGTGCAAATCTCAAATGAGATCCAAAGATCCTCTAGCAGGAATGTGCAAATGGAATAAAGAACGTTTGAAAAGAGAGAGAGTCCCAAGAGGCAAAGGCGTTCTCATTTTAGGTCAGCTTTACTTACCCTCCTTTTGCTTAAGTTTTTCACGGAAAGGAGCATTTTTGCAAGTGAAAGCGCTTGCCAAATGGACAGTTGATGAATGGACCGTAATGTCAGCCTAGAAAAAGGAGAAATTAATATGCGTGCAAAATGACTGACTGATCAATTCTGTAAGGATGAGTTGGGTGAAAGCAATTCACTTCATCTTCAGCATGAAGAGACCTCTCTGCAGTGTCATTTAGTGAAGAACAAAGTTGATGTTGTTAGGCATCATTTCATAGAATTATCTGTGTGGTGAAAAGGAGAATGAGAGGGCTGCTTTGTAAGGAGTGGATTTAATTAACAAAGGACATGGTGGATATGGTTTTAAAGCCCTTATCCTTGGGGGTTTTTCAGAAAAGAAAAAAATAAAATACTTATTTTAGCAAAAGGGTCAGGTTAAGATTTCAGAAAAACATGACCCAAAATACATTTTGATCAACTGGATAAATTCCCATTGACTTCAGCTAGATCAGTCACTTAATGAAAATGTTGTGTAACGGGTCTCATTTGGTTTTATTAGATTTTAAGTTTCCTCTGAGACCTTTTGGTGCATATGTTAGTTAATCTGTTAGGAGACCAGGAGTTAACTTACGTACCTCACGGCGATCATTTTAATATTGATGTTGAAGTATTTTGAAGCTTGCAAGCATTATGCTGTAAGGATTGTTAGTGAGCCTCCTGGTTTTGTGGCAAAGTGATAACGCTTCATCATGTGCCGTAGACCTCACCCTTGGCCACTTAAAGATTGGCGTTTTCCCGTGGCTGCAAAACCATCTTAAGGCAACTTCTGTTGTCACAGAAAAGCCTGTGAGCAAGGGAGGATACACAAATAACACGGTCAAATAACTTCTTACCTGTAATGGCCACGTTTACTACACAGTGTTGAAGAACAACAATAGGATACAACTCTGGCTTCCGAAACTTCCCCCGTCAGACTGGCAAAGGTGTAAACTGGAAGCAGCATTTTGAGGAATAAGAGTTCAGACAAGAAGAGTTGAGGCTAGCCGAGTCTCTCTCATCTTTTCAGTAACATTGTCAAAAAGAAATCATGATTTACAGCTGAGCAAGGGCTCACAGCTTTGAGACCAGCCGTTTTACAAAACACACAATGACCTTTCAGGTCAGATTTGAATAAGCAAAGTAAAAGTAAGAAAATCTCCAGGTGCTGTCTACCCAAATTCACTACATTCTGTGCCAAGTTTTCAGTTTATTAATTACCAGTTTAATCCTTAAAAATACCCTTAATCAGAGAGAGGCATCAATTTCATTGATATTAAACTTTTTTTCTTATTGGGACTCGGTTTGGTTTGGCTTTTTTGTCAATGACAAATGGAAACACATAGCAAGCACTACTAATTTTGGAGAAGGGGTAGGAGATGAAAGTGTATCTGTTATTGAGTAGGCTTCCAAAATTTGGAGAGTGGGCCTTCACTTTATTTATATATTGAAACATTTCCATTTCTACTGTATTGCAAAATCTGTTAATAGATTTAAGTGTGAAACAATAGGTAATACCTATTTAATACTATACTACAATAACATTATATAATAATAATATAATAGATAATATTATCCTGTGTAATAATAATACTGCAAGCTGCTATCACTCTACAAATCCTGAAGAATTTCTACCTCAGTTTTGAGGTTCAACTATGTAATAGAAAACTGAAAAAAGTCTGGGGAAGGAAGACAAGTCAACGAAAACACAATTTTAATTCAAACATTTTTCCCTTCATAGAATAGTGACCGTTTAAGGTGTCTGTTGATCTCCCACTAAACCTTATGAGTGTCTCGTTATGTCTTAATTTATCTGAAGATAGGTGGCTTGTTTTGTTGTTGGTTTTTTTTTTAAGATCAAGTCTTTTTTGAAGATACAACAGGATCTGTGATAGAGGACATTATTAATTAATACTACTATCTCATTCTTACTGCTGAAAGAAACCTCCTCACCATTAATGTATCTGAAGCAGTTAGGAACTGAACATGGAAAATGGTACCAAAATATGTCATTGTATCCTAAATTCTTCTTTGTTGTGTGATGCTGCCTTTGGGCAGCAGGCACAGGTCAGGGATCTTGCCATAGTAAAAGGCAGCCTTTGTTTTAAAGATGTCACTGTATATAATATACTACACACCTAACATTCCTTCTTTTATCTTTAGTAGTCTCGTAATAACAGTTCCTGCCTAGGAGGATGTGTGAACATTAGTACTCGGTTCAGTTTTGCAGAAAGCCTCACTTAGTGGTTTTTAACTTCAAAAGACATAAGGATGAGCTTAAAAACACTTTAAAAACCTGTCTTAACTGTGGCTGACCTCCTAAATGAAAGTCCTGTCTGCAGAGATAAATCTGTAGTCCTCTAATGAATTTTGTTTGACTGAGTGACAAGAAAAGCAGATATTTATACCTGCCAGTTTTTGTTTCATACTTCTCATGCTTAAATTACTTTTTCGGTTTTTACGTGTGCAAATGATCATTTAGATATTTTTTTATTATTATTTGCATACACAAAGCCTGCTTGTTCTTTCGGTTTGAAGCATACTGAAAAAAATGACTCAATAATTATAGGCGGCTTCTGATTGATATGTAGTGTAAGGTCTGGTCTATATATGCTTTAAAAGGTCTATAGTTGCAAACCTCTATTGCTGCCTCACCTGAAAAATCTGTCAGGCTTCAGTGTATGAGCATTTTTTGTATCACCTATTTAAGTCAACACTTCTTTCAGTTCCCCCCACCCCATGTGTCAGTCAATAGACACAGAGAATGTAAGCGTGGTGGCGTTGCTGGAGTGGCTGGGAACTTTATTAGGTTCTGCATGAAAGCTGAGCTCCTTGTTCAGTGAGAAATACCACTTGACACAAAGCATTAAAAGTTATTCTGCCCCAAAATGGAGATCTAGGGATTCTGATGGATGCCTCCATTCTGGTTTATTTTCCACCACATATATTTGAGACAAAACCAGGAAAGTTTGCATTTGATTTGTTTGGGGAATATAGACTTGAACCCGTGAAGCTTACGAATCGTTTATAAAGTATCATGCCATCCCATTCTTTTTTTATACAACATAGTGTAACAGATTTTTTTGATAAACTGAGTGGGTACCTGTTAATGCCTTTGATACAGCTTGAGATAATGTTAAAATGCTTTATAATTAAGAAAGTGTGTTAGTTATAAACCCCAACTCTAGCACAGCTAGGAATATTGTGACAAGCACTTAGCGTATGCTCTTGACATCTTTTTTTTTTCAAGCTGAGCATCTTTATCATGCTTTTTCCAGCTAATTGAGATTCATTTAGTGTGATTTACTGCATATAAATCCCTGAAAATGAGAGGGCGATGTTAATCCAGTGAGCTGTCAGTTTTCCATGTCGTTATCATGGTGTCTGCAGAGAGGGGAAGTGCAGGCTCCTTTAATGGGGTTGGAGAATGACAGAGGAACTCGGAGGAGGTCCCTAAACAAATCCATATGTAATGACTGGAGCGATACCAGTTGTATCATTTGGAACTTTTAAAACTAGTAGACATAATCCAAAACAGTTTTGTATAATCCTGTATCAAAAGAGGGGCGAGGCAAAATGCGACTTAACAAGGGATGGCAAGGAAAAATGAGGAGTGCATTTTTCCTCTTTTTTCAGTTGGGGAAAGATTTTATTAGTTTTGAGGGGTTTTCCTTAATTGGATCATAGGATAACTCAGGTTGGAAGGGACTAATATCTTGGCGCCTGTCAAAATACACATTACTATACTCTAAGTAGATTAATTCAGTGTGGATGAATAATTAATCTCTAGAATTGGCTACATAAATTGCACTTTTTCAGATTTGCAGAGTTGAGATTTAATTAGAATTCCTTAGATGTGCACTTAGGCACATGAGTTCTTAAAAGTCTAAAATAAGCTTTATGTTTTACTTTGCTCTAAGAAGACCTCACACACAAATCCAATGACAAAAGGAGAATGAAAGCCAAGAAAAAAGAAGAGTTGGAGGGAAGCTTTCTAGCTTTCCAGCTGGAAGTTGGTTTTATTCCACATCCTCTTGGGAATTGCTCCTACAATCCCTTGTGTCTGTAAGGGTGAACCCTGTGTACGTAGCAGCAGCAATGCCTTTTATAAAATATGTGCTACAGTGGCTGTAAACTTTTTAAAATAGAATGTATCTAAATCTAACCTGACTGGCGCTTTATCTGATAGTGGTGCAGGATTTGGCTATAAATTTTACCATAAGTCTAGGGATGAAGTTGCGTAATCTCTGCTCACAAGGTGTTTTTAACATCTGTAATCGTGGCTTGTAGCAATGAATCAGGAGACTATTGCATGTTCTTGATGGTGTTTTCAGGTCACTGAATTCTCAGGGAAGTAGAAAAATTCCACTGCAGCACCAGTTACCCACAAGTTTCTGAAAATTCACTTCCCAAGTTGAATGTATTTAGACGTGGTGTAAATACTGCCTGCTACTGCATTTACTGCATGGGCATGGATTGGGAAATAAGTAAACTGTCATCATAATATGATAACATTAGTGGTTACAGAGGCATGAGATGGCTAAACATCATGAGGAAGTGCTGCTCATCCGTGATGCACAGGGCAGCACTGCAGCTCCTTTTCTTTTGGCCGAGGCCCTTGGTGACATCAGGTCTCCTCAGACCCTCCGTGGAACGAGCAGGGGTCCCAACTCCAGCCTGCTGCAGGCTTGCCCCGGCAGAGCCCTGCCGCTCTCAATACATACTGCACATCTGTGAGGTTTCCCTCAATGTCTTTTTTAATTAAACCCATCTGCAGGCTCATTGTCAGACCTTTATCAGACCAGTGGTCAGGGCCCGCTGTGTCGTGTTCTCAGCGTCCTCTTCTTGGCCGGCGCCCTGTCATCACCGGTTTGAATGGGCTATTAACATCACCTGTTAACACGAATTTTTGTGTGTTTTGGTGATTGCTGGGGATGTTGAACTAATATCCCCCGAGCTTCTGTGAAGGCATGTGGCTAGACAGGCTTCTCTGCACATTGCCAGTCTTTGATGGAGTCTTTCCCAGGGCCTCACCAGGCTAGACCTGTCTCCACATTAAACAATAGATGTGAGAATTTCCAGTGGCCACCTGCAAGAGGACCTCGGTAACTGCGAAGCATTGGAATTGCTGAAGATTTTGAGGACTGATTTTGCTAGCTTTAGAGCTTGACCATGAAAAGTTGTTGTCATGAAAAGGAATAAAATGTTGATGCTTGGTGACACGAGCCTTGTTCTCTGAGGCAATAGTGCCTCAAGTCCCCAGATAATATTTTTCCTCTTTCATATAGATGTGCACACCAGATTCCAAGAACTCTTCACCTTCTGTCAGCCACAAAGACAGCCACAGGCTGCAAGTTCTCTCCTAAGCTCTTCAGGTCCCAACTAGGAAGATGCTGGGAGAGACCACAGTCTCTTGTATGGAAGAGATGTCCCCTACTCCATGAAAACATCCACGTCCCTGTGGAATTATTTGTCATTACTTGACAATACCATGTACTAGGTACAGGCCCAGGGACATACTGACAGCCCAGATAGGGATCTCATTCCTGGTTTGAGTTTTATGTCCTGCTGTCACATTTTATTAACTAAGAATGGTTCATGAATAATGCTGAGGTTTGAGAAAGCCTTTTTTTTTTTTTTTTTGGATAGACAGGAGGGTAGGTCATCAACATAAATGGTACAGACAAGCTGGAGCAAAATGTTTACTAAATAGCATCACCCCGGTTTGAAGCAAAATCATAAAGTAGAGCTGCAACGTCCGAGCATGGTGTGTGGAAGCCTGTATGCACCTCGGGTCTCGAAGCTGGCAGAGGTGGTGGCAAGACCTTCCAGCTTGCTGTGGGGAGCGGGCTGATGCAGTAACGTGGGCAAGTCTTAACACCACTGGGATTCCTTTAGTGTTGGCCTCTGATGTGTCTGGGGTCATTGTGAAAATCTGTTCATCTAGAGGATGAATTCTAGATGAATGTAGAGAATGAAATCTAGATGAAGTGGGCTCTGAGAAACCCATTTCATGATGCAGTTCTCAACCCCTTCAAAGAAGGTCCTCTAAACGCTAAGATATGAGAAACAAGGGTTATATCTACTGATGACGATGAGCCTACGTGGCCCATATTCAGTCAAAAGTAATTGAAGTGTGTTCCGTTCCCTTTCTCTTTTAAAATTTCACTTCTGGAGTGCAAAATTTGCTTTGTACTGCCACTGGTGTGATGCACAGTGTTATTTTTTTAAAAAACCTTTGGATTTCATAGTCAATATTCTCTTAGTATGTTGCTTACGTTGTTTCTGAAGTTGGTTTAAAATCACACCGATGCGCTCCAGGCCGTGATGTGCGTTAGGTTGCTGCCTTTGGCTCCCGGAGCCCAGCCCAAGGGCCTTTCGAGACGGTGGGACTCCTGCTGTTGGCTTTTGCAGGGCTTGGATCAGATCGGTGGTGTGTAATTCTTCCTCCCACATCCCCTACCCCTGCCTGAAATGTTCTTTAAGAAAGTTATAATTTGAAGAATAACAATATTGGGCTAGATTTTTATTTCCTATAAAACAGAAGAGATTTTTTTTCAAGTCAGTAAAACTATGCTCATTTACATGAGCTTAAGATATTTACATACAGCCTCACATCTCTTTAATAAGCCATAAAGCGCTCTCAACTTCTGTAAAAACCAGAACCGTTTAGACTAAAGTTCATTTTTGATGCCCAAAGTCCCAGGCAATGACAGCTTAGTTCACCGAACTTTGACTATTTTTCATGTTATCTCTTCATACAGCCTTAGTGCATACCCAAACAATCCAGAATTTCTCCCTCTGCGATGCTATTGTCTGGTCATCTGTTTTCTCATATGGTTGTTTCACCACAGACTCAATTTAAACACAGATTCTAGAAGGAACAGCTTTAGTGACAGCCCTGCCTCAGCCACAACTGAAATAATGAAGAGTTACAGCAATCGTAAACATATGTTTGATTTTATTTTACAGAAAGGGTTTTCTCGGTTTCAACTGGCTGGATAGCAGTGTGAAAATACATGTATGTCAGGAATTTATTTACATCGATAACTGACTAATAAACTTGATTATTGTAGAATCCAACTGTTTTGTTGTCAGCAATCTCGTGCAATGCAAAAGCTGAATTGGGTGGATCATAAAAGCTCAAAAGTTTCATCTTCAGCCGAAGGATGTCAGGGGGAAAACTGCCTTTTCAGTTATATCAGTTACAAAGTACAGCAAGTTTTTTCCTTTTTTTTTTTTTTCTTTTCTTTTCTTGTCTTGGTGAGAAATCTTTTATACTTCAGTGAACCTGAAGCAATCCAGAATTCAGGATAAGTGCTGGTGTTCCTAACATCAAAATATGGCCGAAGAAGTAAAATGGTGCTTTTGTGGCACAGCACAGCATGAACAGACTATATTTAGGATGTAGGAAAACTCGGTCTCTACAAAAAAGCATTCAGTGATTTTTATAATAGTATTGTAATACTAAGAGAAAGAAAAAAAGAGGGGAAAGACAGAAGATGTACATTTAACCTGAGCATCAGGAAATAACATACCAGCAGTAGGTTTTATTTGTCTGCACAGTAGTCCCTAAGGGAAACTGAGCCAAGTATACTTTCTGCTAACTTTCCATTCCTAACTCTTAATCAAAAGTCCAGATACTAACTGCTCTTGGAACATGAACCCCTCTGTGACAATATGTGGAAGCAGAAATTCAGCAACAGTTAACTCCTTCCCACAGCAGCATCCTCTGTTGTAGTGGACCGGTTGGGCTTAAAATGTTTTCATGTGAAGTTTATGGGGCATTTCTCAAATGCTTTTTCAGGCATTCAAAGAGGAGAAAGTTGCTAAATACCATTCTCGGTTGTCTCAAAGCTGTGTCACCGTTTGAACTGCAGTTTTAAAACTCGACGTACCAACCATTTGCTGCTTGTGTGATGTGTTGCCCAGACTAAAGACACGATTCAAATCTCATCCCGCTGAAGGCTGATCATACCCTTGTCGGTTCAAAGTGAAGTCTTGACGCTAAAATACAAAGCTTGAGACAAAACGCGTGATTGGTGAAGATGGGACTATGATTCTGCTTTCACACCCACGTAAATCTAGAGAAAAACCTCGCTCGTATATAGCTAGGGCAGAGACTAACGCTCCTACAACCTGTAGCAACAACACAATCTTAGTAGCTGGGAGGGGTTAATTAAAACAGAGTACCTGAGTGGCGTAAATCAGAAGCTGCTGGGGCGATGTGTTTCACATAAAACCCCAACTGCAGGAATAACAATTTACTTGCATTAAAATGTTCTAAATGAAAACTTTCAAATGATTTCATGTGCAGTTGCTTATTGAAATAAAGAGTTTGATTCCATATAAACTTACCCTGATTTTCAAACTTTAGAAAGCTGAACAGCTTTCCATGCTTTCTTCACCCCAGCTGTCTGTCTCCTCGTGTAACTAACAAAAGTCAATCAACATTATTTTTAGGCTGAGATGCAGTGTTTGTTGGTTGGGTGGTTTTTATTTAAGAGCTACATTTTTGCCTTTTATTATCTGTGATTTTGTTTGAGAGTTTTTCTCCTTGTCTAGGCTATGTGCACTAATCTAAATTGCGCTATGTTACAAAAGGCTTATGTGCCACATAACTCTCAACTGCAAATACTGTTAGCCCTCGAGGGAGTTTTGGACACATAGAAGACCCCATATGCACATCGCAGCCATAAATCCAAATGTTATTACCCAGACTATGTTAAACATCTTCTAGCATGCCTTTTACAGGGCCAATTTTTAATTTCTGGCACTACAGCTAAATGATGTTTAGCATTTCCTGAGCCGTACTAATCAAAGCGCTTTTCAATGTGTGATTTACAATGTGGCTTCTATAGAATGTGCTGCTTTATGATACCTCGCTGGTATTTATTTGACTGTTCTGCATGGGAAACCAGAGGAAAACAGTGAAATTGCCAGCTGAGCTCACAGGCTCAGACATGGGCGAAGCTACGTTTGTTCTCGGGGAAAAAAATTATTTGAGTTTAGGCAAAAAATGAGCGTGGATCTGGAGGACGTACATCAGAGATAGGTACCTCATTTGGCACTTGGATACCCCTCTCAACCATAGATTCCTTTGGAGGTCAAGCCCCGGTGGCTCTGGAATGAAGGCAGCAAGCACTGAGCCGTCCCGCTAGTAAGAGCCTGGGCACTGGACTTGTATTTTTTTCCCCAAGTCAGCATAAATTCAGCTATCTCCAAACAGTTCCAGATACGTTATTTCTGATGTCCCTCATTAGACTAATGTAATGACAACATTAGACTAGTTTAGTTAGAAGGTATGTCAGCAATGCTAAATTGTTTCTTAAGTGATGATTTTTTTAATATATATTTTAGGAGATAGAGGAGATTGTTTTGGTTGTTTGCCCTTCGCTACATATAGATCACTATCCTATAAAGAAAAGACAGCTTCAAGATGTATAATATGGTGGCTTTACTAACATATTTTAAAAAAATTCATCTGAAAACCATTTATGTTCCCTAACATTTATAGTAAGCATATGAAGAACAGGATCACTTGGTGCCACAGGACTAGAAAACCACGTAGCGTTGTTTACATAAAATACGAAATTCTTCAGTTTTAACTACTATCTCATTTTCTTACAGTTGGTTTAATTTATTTATTAAAATAAAAACCATTCTACTATTTCTTTTCCTTTCCTTTTATTGTAAAGCAGACTAACATATGTCTGTGACTTTTAAAGTAAGCACAGTTTTTCCCAGTAGAAAAAAAGTGATTTCCCAGCCAATAGTTCCCTCTCAAGAGTTTTTTGGTGTTTTGTTTTTTTTTTCTCCTTTATGTGTAATTTCAGATGCTGCACAACAAACACGTGATGGTTCGTGTTGGAGGAGGATGGGAGACATTTGCAGGTTACTTACTGAAGCATGACCCGTGCCGAATGTTGCAGATCTCCCGAGTGGATGGGAAAACCTCTCCAATCCAGAGCAAGAGTCCAACCCTCAGGGACATGAATCCAGACAATTATCTGGTTGTTTCTGCCCATTACAAAACCAAGAAGGAGATTAAGTGAAATAAGCTTCTCATGTGATTGGGACTTTATGTACTTAGGTCCAAATTACTTTCTCCAGTGTAGTAAATTTAGTTTATGCTTTAAAAGGACTTTGGAAAATTTAAGACAGACTGGAAATGGCAACCCATTTTGAAGATCTTTGAATTGTAGAACTATTTATTTCTAGTACTGTATCTTTTATAGCAAATTACCCTTGCTAGGCTAATTACTACAATCAGATAAGAAATAGACATATATTTTTAGCCAAATTATTACTCTTTAATATGTGAATGTATACTTAGAGTTACATAAAGGAGTGGTTCCTGTTAATGGAATAAAATACACAATACAATATATTTGTATGAAAATTGTATTTCATTGAATCCTTGACTGTTAGACTAGTTGAAAAATATATATGCAGGTGGGAAATGAGTATTTGTGGAAATTATTTGGTATTGCCTCTGAAAATGAAATAAAAATTGACTATTTTTATGGGTTGCAAGATTTTCTTAACCAGTAGAACATAAAGACTTACTGCATGCCAAACGACTTCCCAAAGCAGTTACTTTTAAAACAAAATTTAAAAAGCCCAAGAACAACCACCACTCCCACCAACCCCCACCTTCTTTTCTTTCAAGCTAAAGACCATGCTAAGCGTTAGATCTGTGTGCAGACCCTTCCTGTTTTTTCCCGAGGTGCCTGATACAGAAGCACGGGGAAGCTGAGCGGTTGCCCCTTCCTCCTCCAGACCGCAGAGGTGGTCAGTGGGACTGGTGGGGTGCCGGGCTGCAGCCTGCCAAGGGAAGCCATAAAAAAAGATGCACAGCCCTTTGACCCAAGGAGGAGCTTCAGGAGATGCTAGTCCCTCCTAAGTCACAAATCACTACACTGTTCTCGAATCTGAGCTTTTCCTTCCCCTTATTTTTAATTTTGTTGGTCATGCCAAATGTGAGATATTCATTACGCTGTCAGTAGAGTGATTCACATTCTTGTAAATCCTTCACGCACCTCAAAAATAGCTAAAAGCATATGGGGGCTTAGTTCATTCTTTTGGCTACTTTTCTATGTTTATATTTGGTAATTTATGTGCCTTGTAACGTCCTAGAAAAATCATTTTATAGGATTATTTCACTGACTGTATAAATTTGAGCAGAACTCAGTTGTTTCATTACAAATGAAATAAAATTTTTTAAAGTACTCATACATTTTGCAAGTCTTGTTTATTATTTGTAATCTGTGTTCTTTGTAGTATCACTTTGCTGCTACTGCCTGGATGCCTGCAACACCCAGCGCTGCTTGCTAACCTCATCATGAGCTGCACAGTGAACGGGGCAAGCACTCGCTTACTACGGATAGCACGGAAATACCCAGATTTTATTGAAAATTAATTTTACTTTGCAGGGAAAGAAAAAAATCAAAAGCATTCTTAAAGTACCAACTGGTATTTTTCTGTATATTTTGATGTTTCCTTTTAAAACATAGAGTTATGATCTGCTGCTGTGGTCTTGCAGATTAACAGCAAAATATCTGCTGGCTAGAGAGGATCGAGACCTGCTTTTATGTTCTGTGCCTTATCAGAACCAGCACATTGTCTGTCCCTTTGGTGGAACCGTTCTACCCCACCGCCTGAAAACATCTGCCACATATGAGCATTTCACAGTTGCTTGGTGCACCATGCGAAGTAACACAGCAAGTACCTAATTCCAAACATGTTTTTAGAAAGAAAAATTGCAGCCTTTGTGTTCTTATTTTGGGGTACTTTCTGGAAGGATGAAATGTATACTCAACCAGTAAATCTTTTGAAAAGCCATAGGAAGACCCAGTTCTCATACAAGAAACATACGTGGCTCTCGTGGGAGTGGAGAACAGGTCATAAGCAACATTATTAAAAGCAAAAATGCAGCACAGCTGAAAAAAATCATGATTTTAAAACATGCACTGAGAGATCTGTTTTTGAATGAACAGAGAAGGAAAAAAAACCCCAAACTTGTGAAAGTGTCAGATGTTTATTTTGAAATAATGGTTACTTTTTAAAACATCAAGAGATGTATTTCCATCACCCAAAATTAAGTTGGCATTATTATTATATCCTTTCTTTAAAATATCTGAAGGTGTTTACACGTTAATAAATCAAATAGCTATTTTTAAAAGTATTCTTAGTTTTATTTTAAGATTAAGCTTCAACAAATAATCTTGGTAAATCCAAACCAAAATTTTAAATTAAACATGAACTGCTTTATGTGCTTGGACTGTAGCTATCAAAATAACCTTTTTTGATTCAGGCTAATCAAGCTTCTTAAAAAAAAAAAATAATCACATTAACACACTTCCTAACTTAAAATTTCAATTTTGTTAGTTCCAGAAAGGGAGGCTTATAAAGGACTTTTTAATGTATTGCCACTGCCACCTAATCTGTGTGAAAAGCTTGCAGGTGGGGTTCCTGCATGTGATGCACCTGGTGTGGGCGTGGGTAGCAGAGGAGGAAATTAGAGCAGGAGCATCAATAAAGCAAACAAATGATGTAAGCTAGTTTCTTTTGGAGGAAAGGCTTGAGAGTACGTTATTTACAAGGTTAGTGTGATCAATCGTGTTTTTTGAGTGTATTAGGTCCTATAGTAACATAGGAGTTGGGGAATTTGTTAAAAGCCTGAGGCTCAATTTACAAAGCTAAAGACAAGCAGCAAAATTTTGCTTGAAGACGTGTGGTTCTTGCTGCAGTGCTGGGGCAGAACAAACTTTGTGTAGAAAGTATCTGGGGAGTAAAAAACACCCTGTTGTTTGCCCAGGTATTGTATATGATGCTTGAAGTTTCTATGCCAAAAGCTATGGGATTAAGGTATCTTAGTGTAGGTTTCTAGAAGGCTGAACTGAATTGTAGGGTACCACCTGGGAGGAGCTGCGGCAAATCCCTTGTCCTTGCGGTAGGGAGGCTCTGCTGAGGCTGTGGAATACTTGTGTGTTGGGCAGGCAGGAGATGAGGTGTTGCGATATTGGGCCGGTTGTGGATGGTGATGGTAAGGAAGAGTGCTGTGCAGTGATTTTAGCTTGGTCTGTCGCTGTGTGCCTCAGCTGAATGTGGGTGGTGAGGAGGCTGGAAGTCATAGAAAGTTGGACAGTCGTAAGCTGCAATGAAGCTGCTTCTCAAAGTCCTGGCTGGGTCATAGACCAGACCCCATGGGGTTTCCTGCTGACTGGGAATAAGTAACTGTGCTCAACTCAAGATGGCTAAATTATGTCAGATTACTTGTAAAGCTTATTATTATTGTGTAATGTCAAAGAAATATCATCATGCTGGAAGTAATTCAGAATTAGTTTGGAAATGTAACATCTGTTACCGCTTGCTACAGGAGGTACCTTTTGTCACCTTGCTGTTTCACCTGGAATTTTTCTTCCAAGCAGGCTTATTTACATATGTGAGTGAGGATAGGGTTTTTTCTCATCTGTTATAGTGATAATTGTTCCTTCCTTTGCATTACCACCTTTTTTTCCAACTGCAGTTTAGAGTTGATACGTAACATCTATGGAAGCTAGTTCAAGGCTGTTGGCGGGGGCGAGTGAAATGGGGAGGTGTCAATATATGTGTGTGGGAAGGCACAGCAAGTTTCTGATACCTTAAGAGACAACGCTGAATGTATTATATGTGTTCATTTTAGATCAGGGAGAGGAGCTGTTTGCCACAGCCCAGTGTTAAGAAGCATCTGCTGGATATGTAGACAAGGGTCTGGTCCTGTTGGGGCTTGTGTCTTGTGGGCTGCTGAGAGGCACTACCTGGGAGGGGAGGAGGGAAGAGCGCTTTTTCTTCACATCTCCTACTGTTTTTTTTTTAGCCTGTGGTATGTTAGGAATCTAGAGTAAGGTGAAACAGACACGTGGAATCACGCGAACGTTTATGAGGCTGGAGAGGTTTTTCCATCCCAGGCCAACTGCCGGCACCATTTGTGCCTGATGAGCTGCGTCCCAGCGATTTGGTCTGTCGCTGTGCCAAATCCACATGCTGAAGGCATCTGTTTTCCTAAGGGCCCGCAGTGGTGCTATCACCCCTGTGGAGATGCGGCTTCTGCGTCCTCCCAAGCCTCTGGACGTTCTGCCCCAAACACTCCCTCCCTGGCGTAACCCACATATTTTAGCAACAGGCGATAGCAGATGGTTTCGTTTTCGGTTGCCTCGAGGAAGATTATGCTATCGCGGTCACAGAGTCAGCCCTTTCATTGCAGCTCGTAAGCCCTGATCCCAACTGCCAGTTTTTCAAGTGAGCTATAAGAAAACTTTCAGAAGGTGGAGAAAAAAAGGTGTACTTGTAGGGCTGTGAATGGATGTGTTTTAACAGGCTCTAAGGGGAAGTAAACATCTAGGATTAGGGGAAGTAAGGACAGAATTCCTATTATGTTTCATATTTATGTAGTGCAGCACTAAGTGGTAAGAAAGAGAGAGGTGTCTCTTTCTACAAGGATAGAGCAGCTCTCACCTATGGAGCTCTGAGCTGTGTCATTTAACGGGACACTTCAGGTAGCTATCAGTTGTATGCTACCCAACTGCACTATCATCTGCTTTCTTTCTCAACTGAAATTTATGTTACCAAGAAACTTAAAACAACAAGAAGTGTCTTTATTTACCGAAGTAACTTCCTAGATTTTGTTCAGATTGGCCATCTGAACAGGGGTATGGTAGAGAAACCTCTTTAAAAATAGCTTTACTAGTTGGTGATCTGTAATCTGGAACTGTACACTCCCCTATCCTCTGATGTGTCTTGGCTGTAGGAATAAAACCGGTGTTCACAGGGGGGACTTTTAAACTGCACAGACATGTCTAGTTTTTACTTAAAGGATGGTGAGGGAGTGCAGTGTTTTCTTCTATGGTAGTTCTCAATTGCAAGGATAGTCTCTTCACTGACAGGCACCCTTGACCTGGGGCAACTCAGGCCTTCCAGCACAGCTGCCGGGCAGGCAGCCACAGGCAAGCCAGCTCTCTTAGCAGGACCAAGAGCTGGATAAAGAGCAGCGTGCGTGTTTGGGACAGGGTGGTAATCCTCTACTTGAATACTGAGCATCCTTACTGGTGACAGACATTGCCTGGAGCAGAACAGGCTTGCCTTGGGCCGCCTAGCAAGGATGGGCAGCGCAGCAGTATGGCTGCTTCATGCTGTTGGCAGCGTTGGATTGCTGATGGGAACTGTGGATTGTTTCATTCTGTTATTTCAGTGGCTTTATATGAAAGTCTTCATGATACTAATGCAAGCACAGACTCCTGTTCAGTCAGCGTGCGAGCTCCTTCCTACAGGGGCTTGGAGGAAAACAGACTGAGGGTTATTTTCCTCCCCTTAGGGTTTGTGGGGAGCGGTGTGAATGAATGAAGAGAAGAATGTATTAAGTCTGAAACATTCCAAGCAACCAACTAAGCTTAAGTGTGGCTTAAGTGTCTTTGTAGGACACACACTGTGACAGATTTAAGATTGAAGTTCACATTTCAAATTACAGTTCAGTGTATTTTATTATAACTCAATGCATTTTCATTAGACTTTAAAAAAAATAATATCACTATTACCAGTTAATACAAGGAAGAGAGCAATTGCCAGCAAAGGAAACTGAAGGTACCCATCTGCCAAGGACACAGCTTTCTAGCCCAGACACCATTATATTAATATTGAAGAAGTCTCCCTTCTTAATTCTTCAGGCTAAGCCAGGAAAGTCACCTGTTGGGACTGCACTCCTAAGACGGCATGAGACACTACTGGGGGAGGTAAAAGAAGAAACAATTAGTTCAAGGGGTGGTGGTGGGGGGGTGGGGAAGAAAAAGCACTCCTCTATAGCCTAAACCAGGTCAAAAATGGGGTCAGTAAGATACTAAGGACAAGCCTACTGGTCTCTAGGGAAAGTAAGAGCTAGATTCTTAATATTGATCATGCTGCAACAGACTTCCCTCCTCTATCAAAGCAGTGGCTGGGGACCACTAGCTCAAAAGCCTGGTTTTAACATCACAGTTTAAATAGCTCTAAATAATTAAGGCAGCTTCACCTTTGGCAAAGGGACTACAGACATTGCTGAATACAGAATAAAAGTGACAGAGCTTTTGGCACTGAGCAAGCCTTACCGCCCCGTAAGAAACCCATCTATAAGGTACAGCAAGTTTAGGAAACAAACTGTCCAAGACATGACACAGTGTAAGCCTTTTGCTTTTCAAAATCCTGAGAAGTGCAGCATTGCCCTCTTGTGGTAATAAAGGAGAACAACTAGTAACAATATTTATAATTTAATGTTTAACTTGCAGTATTCATTATAAATATTTAAACTCGAAATAAATCCACATCAGAAAACAAGGAGAACAGTTATTAGACTCATAATAAAACAACTTTCTTGCTATAGGCATACAGGGTTTATAAAGGTTTCTGTTTTTTTAACTGGTGACACAAAATGCTTCCATTTGTAAGGAACCACCATGAATCCACTTTCTTTTGTGAAAAAGGCACTAAATCCCTAAGCAGTTGACAAGTCATTAGGAAACCGAAGAGAAATACTGTCACTGACATATTCAAATATATATATATTTACGAACAATTTTCTACATGAGGACTTAAGAGAAAAGTTTAATTGTAGAGCTTAAAGTAAGCGTCAAAACCAACACATGGGCACCTGAGCTGCGCTTAAACCAGTCACACAGACATACATACATCAACTGACCAGACATCATACGCCTACGGACAGACTACAGGTAAGGAGGCTGCTTCCACGTAAGAAAACCCATCTCCCTCCCGTGACAGAGAAAGAATCAAACATGCACATAAAACAAACAAAAAAATTGGCCAAAACCTAGTGTTCAGAGTTAGTTCTTAAGTTTCTTAGTGTACGTTTCCACGTCTGTTCTCTGACGATGGCAAAGTACTGCTGAGTCTTCATATGCAAACAGCAAAGCCACATGATGAGTAAGTGCCACTCAGCCGCAGAAACTGGCAAGTTATTGGCAGTAAACATCAACCTTCTTGTGGGCAGTCGTACTTCATTATCCAACCTGCCACTGAAGAAGAAAACAAAACATACCACAGGCTTGTATGAATAGGGGAAAGGAAAAAATCTAATGCCTCCCAACAACAACAAAAAAACCCAACCACCACAAGATTGTCTAAATAAAGTAAATTCCCCATTCTAACACCTTTTATATCCAGCAGGTGAGGGACATGAAGCCCACCAGCAGCAGCTCATACAAACTCCAGTCCCCTGAGTCATATAGAGCAATGAAAGGAAGAGTTGAAGTCTTAGGAAGTCTGTGTTTCAATAACTAGATGCATTATTTGCCTTGGAGAGATTCTCATTCTTAGTTGCATCTCTGCCTGGCCTTCTAAGACAAAGTTTACATTATAAAAGCAGTAGTAGCAGTCAAGTTCATCACTATCTATGCAAATGCTGTGTATTTCTTTTGTAAAGAGATAGATAATGAAACCCAAAGCTATTACCCTACTTAGTTCAACCATTTTCTATAAACTCTGAGGGAAGAGAGACCATCTCAACCAGGACCAAAAAGGGACAGTGGTACAGGTCAAGTCAGTGAGGAGATCCCCAGTGCTGCAGGTACTGTAAAACTGATGCATCGTAGGTGCAGAAACTGGGGAAAAAGAGTTGGGGGGAAGGAAAAAGAAAAGTTCTCTGCCTTTGTTGTGTGTCCCAGAAATGAAGTCTCACTTAGAACACTGTGCACAATAATGACACTTGCTTCCATTTCTATTCCATTTCCCTTCCTCTTGGTTCTTCCTCAAGTTATTCAGTCTTGTAAACAACAACAAAACAGGATTTTCTCAGCGAATATATGGACAATTGCATCATGTTCTTTTTTTAAACTTACTCTCAGTCCTCCTTCTCCTCCAGAACCTGAAGCCGCAATTCTTTTTTCCATTTCTTCCTGTTTCTTTTTCTTTTGCTCTACAGAGTAAGCATTCTTAATACCTCGAGAGGAAGCCTGGGAGAAAACACATTTAGGTAAGACTAGTTAGCCATTTTTCTTTTGATAGAAACCAAACTGCAACTCTTGACAATGCAGTTTTATGGACTCTGGTTTGTGTGAAAAGACTGAAGTGTTGATTAATGCTACCATTACATAAATGCAGACATTCTGGGACACTTCCACATACTCTGAGCTCTTGATCCCATAGGTATATGAGAGTGGTTCTGTTTTATGTTATCACATCCAGGTGAATGTATTTAATGCAATTACATGTACCTGCTTTGCATCCTAAGATGCAGGACCAGAACCTCCCTTGCCAAAAGTCCCGTAAATTTTTAGCCTGTGTTTCTCTCTGTCAGGGCCTATTCTTGCCCTCACAAACTGAATTAAGGGGGGAGAGGTGACTTGGGCAGACGGAACTTGCAAGAGCTTTAGTTGTTTCATCACTCATTCACTTCTTCCATCTCTTTTTATTAGAAGGCTACTTAGAGATAAAATTGAGATGATGGAAATCATAATGACAGCTTCTATTCCAAAACTCAATAAGCAGACAGAGAAGGTCACAAGCTCTGTATAGCCGCTACAGAAATCGATGGGCAATTTACAAGCAGGGGAGAAAAAAGGTTGTGTTTGTAGTGCTAGCCCAGGCCCTAAGAAATCCAGCTTCTAAACTGCCATCTGTGAGAAATAACCTGTGAGACAGACTACCCTTTGAACTCCATAGGACATGCAGATAGCAGCTGCACACAGATGAGAAACCTGTTGACAACTACCTGCTTCACATCCTCATGGGGATGGTTTAATAAGGACCTAGCCTAGATGGCAGGAATAACAGAACTACAGTGAACACTCTAAACCTAAAAAGAAGATGTTTTAAACCTGATTGTTAGCTAAGTTTAGGGTTATGATGCTACAGCCTAAGAGATGTTAAAATCTACCAAGGGAAAAAAGCAATGTTCTCACCTGAAATTCAAGGCCCTGACGACAAGCTCAAATCTCAACGGGCTACTAAGGCACATGTTACCAACTCAGACGCTGTGAGTTCTAGCTTTTAGGCAACCAGCCTTCCAAGTGAGTTAGGTACCCAGACTGTCTCTACAACACCCCAACAGGAAGAACACGTCACACGACCTCAGGCTGAACAATGAGCAGTTAAGCATGTACAGGAAAACACTAAGCAGAGAAGGACATCTGATCTGATCCCTTGTCCCTCACGAGGGGGAAACTGGATTAGGCTGCCTGCAAGACACCTCCATTACCTGACATTCAGAGGCTAAAATGCTCTTAAGATAGTCCTGACAAATCCTGGTAGAGCTGTTTTATCTCTTTCTTGTAAGAAAACAAAATGTAAGTGAGTGATATTTCCATTTTTCTATAGCAGCCTAATGGCTATCCCAAAACTTCAAAGCCATCCATAAGCCAAGTTGCTTCATTTCTCCTTCCTCCCAGGAAAGTTTTTTAGCAATTTAAGAGCTAGATGGGGACACCCACCCCCCCCCCCCCGCCCTTTTACATCCTTCTCAAATGTATAGTTAAGTTAAACTTAAAAAAACCCTTTTTAAGATTACATATGAATTGCTTTTAGTATGTAGTCTGACACAAAATCAAGAAGTTTTAAAGAAGGATGCTGAAGCATCAGTCAGCTGTTGCTTCAATTATTCACCGAACTCTCTTAAAACCAGGTCAACATGCTCCTCATCAATAATGGTCAATTTTTAATTCCACATGTAACAACACTAACAATCATACAAATAACACATTCCTTTCTCTTCATGGTTCAGCTGTAGTCTCTAAGTAGATTTTTTATGGTGTATGTTATCAGCCTTTTTGAGAGGTATGGTAAGGAAGAAACAGTTCTACATCCTGCTAGAACATCTGCATCCTACTGCTTCTAGATTTAAGGATACTTAAGTAGTTAAAGCTTAGCAACCTTAAAAAGATACAAAAGTAAGTTAATAACCCCTCCTTGCTAGAGTTTAGTGAGAAACATGCTCAGCTGTTGCCACACTGATGAACTCAACTTGCAAGAGCCCAGAACCTGTGTTTGTAAGGGAACTACAAGCACTGTACCGCTTGAAATTGCCACCACAATTGTTTGGCAACTGCGGGTTGAAATTTTTCTCACCCTCTTGTTTTCAGGTCCTATCATGAGGAAAAAAAATGAATTTGCTCTTTCAATTCTTAGGTTGTTTTTTCAACTACTGCAAAACTTCTCCCATCCAAACAGACTCAGTTACCTTGCAGTGATCTTTGAGCACCTGCTTGTGAAACTGGTTCGTAAATATGTATCTGTAGTAAGTGTTAAGAAGGTAAAACATTAATACTACTATGAAAATATTTAATGACTTCCCACAATCCTGAGCCTGCTATCCAGTGTTCCCACAGAAGCCCTTGCTATTTTCCCCATAAACTGCTTACCTAAATTACTTTGAATAAATATCACATTACCTCCATCTGCCTCTTTTCAGCAGCTTCTGCCAGCTGTCTCCTCTTTATTTCCTACACAAAAGGCGAAAGACAGTGACATTCTATACCCGGACAAGCCGGCACTCCTCTGGAAGCCCCCAGCCCATCTCAGGTGCGTCCCGCGGGCTGCCAGGAGATGCCAGCCCGACCTCAGGGCGCATCGCCCTGCCAGGCCGCGGCAGGGAGGGCCGGGGGCGGCCGGGGGGGCGGCGGGGGAACCTCGGTAGGGCCCGGCCCAGCCCCGCCACCCGCCATCGCCCCACAGCGCTCGGCCCGCCCCCGAGGGCCGCGACGGCTCCTGGGGCTGGGGAGGGGGCGCTGCCCCTCGCTCCCGCCCGGGTCCCGCAGGCCGGGGTTGCCGCCGGCCCAGGGCCACCCCCCCCCCGGGCCGGTTAAAGCGCAGCTGTCCCGGTGTCCGGTTCGGCCGAGGGTCCCCAGCGCTCGGCTGTGGGGTGCACCCCCTTCGCGCGTTGCCCCCCCGGCCCCCCAAGCGCACAGGCCGCGGCTGCGGGCGGCCATGACGCTCCCCGCCGCGGAGGCCCCCCCAGGGCCAGGCTTCCCCCGCACGGCCGCGGCCTCGGGTCCGGCAGCCCCGAGGCCTCTCCCCGCGGCCCTACGACCCGGCCTCCATGTTGCGGGAAGCGGCCCGCTCCCTTCCCCCGCCCCGGCTGGGAGGGTCGGCGCCGCTGGGCGTCGCAGCCCGGGGGGAGGGAAACGGCCCGCGGCGCCGCACTCACCGGGTCGGGCGTCTCCACCACGTCCTTGACGGCGCCCCCCATGCAGGGCAGGCACAGCCCCATGGCGGGCCCCACCGCCGGCAGCGCCGGCCAGCGCGGGGGAGGCGGCGAGCGACCAGGCGGCGGCGCCGCGCTCGGGCAGGGCCCGCCCCGTCATGGGGCCGGCGGGGGGCGGGCAGGGCGGCGCGGGGAGGGCGGCGCTGGCTGCCCCGGCGGGCGAACCGGGCTGGCCCCGTTCTGCGGGGCACGGGGGGCGGCAGTGGGGTCTGCGCTGGCCGGGGCAGTCCCGGCAGCGAGCCGCCCGCTCCGGTGCTGCCCTCGGCTGCGTTGAGGGGCGGGCGGCGGGGCCGCGCTGCCGGGCCTGGGGCGGTGGCGCCCCCCGGGCGGTTCGGTGTCCCCCGAAGGGTTCGGTGCCCGCGGGGGCTGAGGCGCCGCCGGTGCCGTGCCAGGGCCCGAGCCCCAGTGGGCGACCCCGGGCACCCCCGGCCTCAGGGCCGGCCCGCCGCCCAGCCGGGGCAGGCACCACCCGGCTGTCGGGGCTGATCACCGATGTTCAGCCCGAGGTGGATGTGATTATCCCCGGCTTAATATTTTTAAATGCTCGTGTCATTTCGCAAGCCCCTCGGCCTCGGTGCGTTAACCGTTCATTGCGGGTGCTGTTCCGTCCTTCTGGGAATGCTTTGCTGTGCCTCACAGGCAGGCGCGGCCTTGCAAGGATTTCTTCCCTCGCTGGCCTTCGCTGGTTAACTCGGTAAAAAGAGGAAACCGACAATCTTTCCCTCTTTTCTGGCTTTTCTGTTACAGCTCTTTCTTAAAAATTTGCCACCTTTTCTTCTAGTTATTGCCAGCAGACCCCAGCATTACCCTATTGAATGGCATTCCCGGAGTATGAGTGCTGGCCTACACGCCCATCCCCAAGGATTATGTGGAGAGTAAAATACCTATTCCTCATAAACAGTGCAATGTTTACCCAGCTTCTTTTCTGCCCCTGTGATTTCGAACACAAATACATCTTTTTGCACCAATGTTCTTGTCCTGTGATTTATCCCACGAGCCCGTGATGCTGTATGTTATTGTAAAGTACCAATTTAAGTACTTGTGCTTGTTCCGTGCACCTTAATTAGCCCTCAGAGAGGGTTACAGCCTCGCTGAAACCAGCGCTTCACATAAAGCACAGCACAGCAACCTGGGCCTTCTGAACTGGCCATCAGCAGTTGGGGTGGGAGCGATGGGAGCGTGCTGGGGCTGTGGGAGGGGAGCAGTGGGAGCGTGCTGGGGCAGGGGGAGGGGGGCTGGGGAGCAGTGGGGGCGTGCTGGGGCTGTGGGAGGGTGTGTGTGGAAGCAGTGGGAAAGTGCTGGGGCTGTGGGACGGGAGTGGTGGGAGCAATGGGAGCATGCTGGGGTGGTGGGAGGGGGCCGATGGGAGCACACCTGTGGCCCATCTCATGCTGGTGGGGCTGGGGTGGTCTCAAGGAGCACACCAAAGCTTTAGCAGAGCAGCTGGGCTGGGTTGTGTTGTCCCAGGAGCTGCAGCTTCCCTGCTGTGTGGTGTGTTTAAGGTTTGACTTTCTGCTTTATAATGAAATATTATTTTTTTTTTAATGATTGATTTTTTAAGTATCAAGATGCTATTGTTTTATGGTTGTGTGGATTAGTGTTTGTCAAGCTTCAGGTTGGAACTGAGGCGTTCCTGGCTGGTTGCCGGCCCCTGTTTGATCCAACAGATTATAATCCCGGAGGGCGTCTGAAATACGTTTTGCTGCATCTAAAATAGTTAGAGGAAAATTGAAGCACTCTTGAACAGAACTGGACGGAGAAAGAGAGCCCAGCTTTCTGGCAGTATGAGCTGGTGAGACACGTAACTGAAAAGGTGGGTGGTTCAAGCAAAATTTTGGTTCTTTTGAGGTGCCTTCATAAAGTAGGTAAAGTTGTTCATGGAGAAGTAGCCTGCAACAAGGTAACAACTTCTTGTTCTATAACAAAGGGTTTCTAGGTTTCTACTGAGGGTTTTCAAGGCTATTGTTTTCACTGCTGTAGTTTTAGGGATAAGCTTTCAATTAGGTCACTTAAATTGTGGTCCTTTAACAAAAGGTTCTTGTTGAGATTTCCTGGAATGAGCTTGAAGAGATTCTGGGGGTGTGTAGTTTGAAATGAATTTCCCAAGGTCGTGTGTTCAGATATGCTGACAACCAGTGACAGCTTGGAAATTAGATGTAACTTCAGATTTTGGGCATAATTTGGGCTCTGTATGAGCAAGGAGTTAGTCTCGTGTGTTCTGAGAGCCGGGTGAGGATGGATAGCTCTCTGGCCTGTAGTGATACCGCTAGTAAAACACATCTGTCCCGTGGCTTTGGGCTCAATGAATCTGTGTTGCCTCGGGATGAGCATCTGAACACACGCAGTGGCAGTTACCCATCTCTGTTCTGAAGAGCCATCTAACCTTTCCTGCTTGGTCTCTGCTTTTCATTCTCCTGGAACTTACTCCCTGTGCTGGGTGTGAATAGTGCAGCACATCCCTCTCGGCTTTGGGGTGAAGCTCATCTTCTCAAATGCAGCAGTGATCGCTTGACAGAACAAAGTGTGCTCTTCACCATTACGGGTTGCAGTACTGTTTGATTAATTGCATGCCAAGTATTTCCTGATGCTGTGAGATGAGAGGTATTAGTGCCTGGTAGCTCAACAGTAACAGGTGATAGGGAGTTTTGGTTTGGTTGATTTAGTGCTCTGGGACTCTTTTTGTCCACTTCCCCACAGCCTGCCAAATAATACCGTAGTGGAATAACACATTAGTTATGTAATAAACTTTAAAAACAAACCACATACACACACACTTAACACTGACATTAATAGTAGTAGCACTTTGCTTTTAAGTGGGGCTGCTAGGCTGAGCAGTTTGAATTTTTTGATTTTTTGATATGTGATGAATTGCGTGTACTGAGTTTTGAGTGTCTGCTTTAGCAAGAAATACATACTGAAAAGGTCAGTGACCTCTCTGCAGGTTTTTGGCAGCTGGCTGGAAGGTTTGGCAATTTGTGATTTGTTGATTTGTAATGGTTTAGTTATGGTGTCGTTTGTGCAAGAATGGTATCAAACTGCGTCTTACTCTGACTTCTGTCACTGTTGACATGTCTAGCTCTCTTTATTTTCTCCAAATCCAGCAGATGGTACTGTTAGCACAAAAATTTTCTGTATTTCCCAACTCTCTAACCACACCTTCGATTTATTGTTTTGTTGTGATATTACAGGCAGTGTGGCTTTGAATAGGAATGAAGATGCTACTGTCTGCTCCATTTGTGGATGTGTCAGAAAGCTTTTCAGGATAACTGACAAGGACTGCAGGAAACAAAAGGCAGTTTTTACCCTGCACTATTGTGTGTTCAGGATAATGCAGGTAGAAGGGAAACTGCTTGAAGAACCCCAGCCAAGTGACTCACGGGTTGACGAGTTTCACTTTCAGGATGAAAATTAGTCTTCACACGTACTTGCTTTACCCCATAAATGTCTTTTTCAATACCTCTGTCTTCTGAAGCACTTCACAGCATTATGCCACTACAAAAGAGAATGTCTGGAGTAGGAGGTCGAAAGGGGCAGAGGTAGTGTTGACTTCTGAATGTAAGAGCTTACTGATAATGGAGGATTCCCGTTACTGGTATTGCACGTAATCTTAGAGAGAGAATCCGTTTCTGACTTCCCATCTGGAAAGTTGTCATGTTCATTGAATTACTTAAAAAGAAAAGTAGAACTAAACCAGTTCAGATTTAACTCGGGAATCTTACTTACCATACCTCTTTTCCAGCTAATAGAAACATGAATTTAAATTTTAAAATTTTAGGAATCTTTCTTCAAGAAAGGACAAGTGGCTGTGGCTCAGCTGCAACTGGTTTGGGAATCAGCAGTACTTGCTTTCAGCATAGGCAGCTTTTAAAGCAACAAAGACGTTGGGGCCCTTTCCAGGAAAGGCATGTAACAGCTTGGTGCTGGGATGTCTACTGGAAAAGTAATTGCAGCATCTCTGGACATTTATATATGTCTTTGTGGCGTGTTTTTTAAAGAATGTAGCAAGGCTGGTTTTTTTTGTTGTTTGTTTGTTTGTTTTTTAATTTATTATTCTAACCAGAGGTGAGCAAATATGGTGTAGGGCATAGTCATAGGTTACAGATGCAGGTACTCAGTTTTCACTTCACAAGTTTTTTCTCGGATTTCTTTTTATATTTTAACTTAGGGTTTACTGTGAATGTCAGACTGCAGTCCAAGCTCTGTATGATCCCCGACGGTACAGCTTTTGTTGATGTCCATGGAAGCTGAGCTTTTTTTAAGCTACAGCTTAACTTACTTCACAGGCTTTGAGCTAATCATGGTAGTTTCCTTCATTAGCAATGCATCCCTTTCCATTAGTTCCATGTCTGTCTTCATGGATTGTCGTGATCTGCTCCGCAGTAGCAAGACAGATTTTCAGCTTTAAGGATGTTGCTAGCTGGTGACTAAAAACTTGCATACTGCATACAAGCCTCCTGTCTATATGTTTTCCTTCTGTGCAAAACAAACGTATATACGAAGCACTGAAACTTTTCAGAGAATTTGGTGTACAACTCAGTAGCATCATATCCTTGCATAAAATCTGTAAAAGCATGTGGAAGTCGTGCTCGACTGACTGTCTGGCATGTAATGATAAAGTCTGCATCCTGGTAAAGCTCCTTCTGATTTCTTTGCTAGCTAAAACAAAGAATGCTTTTAGGTACTGTGCTGAGCGTGTTCATATGATGCATTTATCAGTCCAGAATACCTCAGTTAGACAGTAATTAGGGACTGCCAAAAGAACATCTGTTTACAGTCACCACTTCTAAGGATAAATTTGCATCATGAAGTAGCTTGTGCTTGAGTACAAGGGCAATTAAAACCGAGAAGGAAGATTTCGCTGCTTTTTAAGGTCAATTTGCACTCTGCTTGCCTTTGTACTGTTACACAGTTTGAAAAATCACTGTGCAATAGACTCCTTTACAAGACATACAGCAATGCATATGCTTTCTCCCTCTAGCATGTTAGCGGAGATAGGCTTGGAGTTATTTGGCATGAAATAACTTCTAAAGCGAGTAAAATACAGACCGTTTTCCCACAATTAGGTAAGGATGGGAGCAGATGATTCTTGGCCTTTGTACGTTCTGCTTGGTTTCCGCAGGCACCCGATACTCTGTAGCCCTGCCTGGGGCAACAGTTTCACATCTTGGGTACAGAATGGAATTAAGCTCTCACACATCTGGCTTCAGCATTTCAAATAAACCTCACCAGTTTGACAGAGGAGTTCACACTCTGTTCCCTGCCCTAGCATCTGTAGTCCCCGGAGACTGGTATAGCTTTAACGTACCCTTTTAAAAGATTATAATCTTGCTGAAATTTTGTTCTGCTCAAGATTGCCTTGATACATCTGCTCCAGCACTTTGATGTTCGGGTCTTTTACAGGTCGACCACTCGCTGGTGTGGGTCCTGTTGTAGAGTTGCTTCTTCAGACTTGAGAAACACTTAGGCCCCTTGCAAAGAGGGTGGTGTGTAAAGAGCAGGGGCTTCTATGGGGCTATGGTATTTTCACGTGTAAGTGCACTCATGCTGTTTGTGTCTGTGTTTGGTTTTCTTTTAAACACCTTGCATCGTCTCAGTGGGGAACACTTGGATTCACTTACCCATTTTAAATCAGTATCACAGGGGCAGGGGAAACCCCAAAGGTGAAGGACAAACGTGTATTTCTTCTTCTCTCATCCTGGAAATATGACTTAAAAATTAAGCCTTTCCCTTGAGAAAAAAGTAGTATGTGCTTCCTGTACCAAAACGTAGCGTCAAAAATTGACATTTGCAGTCAGCAGGTGCTGGAGCATCTGACAGCATACTTGGCTGAAATCTACCTTTTTTCTTCTTTTCCTTTTTGTGTAGAGTATCAGACTAGATCTTAAGGATAAAACTTTTAGTGATATGTAAATTATTCTGTCACCAACACCCATGGGTGCGTGTTCTGGCATGTATTTGCAATATTGATGTTTCATGGTCTCTTCAGTCACATGGCTGAATCAACTTGTCTGTGTGATTCCATGAATGCAGCAATATTTCTTTGCCTTAATTATCTCTGTGAAACAAGAGAAGAACACACCTAAAGTTTACCTAGACACATGGGCTATGTCTAGCAATAAATTAACAGGTAATGATTTTAGGACTTCATTTACAGTGTAATTCCACATCATAGTCCAATAAATAGAAATTGGAAAACTAAAGGTAACGGTTGATATATAACGGTTGATATATAACGGTTGATATATAACGGTTGATATATAACGGTTGATATATAACACATTATAATGGAGTTCTAAGAAATTTTAATAATTAAACTTCTCAGAGCTATATGTAAAAAGAAGAACATTAGCCAGACTGTTAGCATAAATGTATGTAATTCTAGTATGTTGCTTAACAATAAATGAACCATGTAAATTCTTTATTATTCCACTTGAAATAGTGTGTTTTGTGGGGAATAATACATAATGACCTTATAAATGTGTGCTTCCTGGTGTAGGTGACATTAATGAAGGCTCTAGGAATGACTCAGCAGAAATTGTTGTGCAGACCGCACAGGCTGCACCCCCATAACCACAGTGAAATTCAGGCAATAGTTGAGAGGTGGTAAACTCATAGAATTTTGCCTGTGTATTGTGTTGCCAACAAATCTTGTTGCAATAAATTGTCTTTCTTCACTGGTGTTTCCAGAAATGGTTGCTGTAGTTTTCAGGACAGGTCAGTCTCTGGGACTGTTAATGTTTTAATCCCGTGCTAGAAGAGAATAGCAATGGGAAGAGGATTTCATGTTCCCAGCCCTTTACTGTCCTCTGATATGCATTCATGGTGAATCAAGCGTTTTCTTACTGATTACCAACTAAAAAGCAAAGCAGCGGGCCATGAGTCTTTCCAGGGAAGCACTTTTTCAACTAGAGCAGAAGCCTTTGCACGTGTGTATTTACAGACACACATAAATGCTTAATGGGCAAGAAGTGAGAGGTTTGCTTGGAGGGTAATGCGGGGGTTTTTCACTGCTATAGACACGCTGAGAGTTTGCTTTGTCCCCTAGGTAGAAAGTTTGCTAGTTTGGAACGGGCTGGTTGGAGCACTGATGACAGCACTGACGACGTGCCTTGGTGCTGTTGGCGAAGGGAACCGCGGTCCCTGCTGGAGGCGCTGACCACAGAGGAGGCGTGGGGCCACCTTGTCAGGGGAAGCCGATGTAGTAGTGCTGAATAACCTTGTTCCTTCCTCCTGTGACATTTTAACATTGATACTCCCGTGTTTTGTGTCTCGCCAGCCTTTCAACTTCCACATTCTTTTCTCTCAGCTGCTTATAATTTTCTAACTACATTTGTCAGGGGTGATCTTGCAAAGCCCTCCGTCCATATACTGACCCTGCAGAAGAATACTGCATTTCTGCGAGTGCTTATTATAGACAGAAGTGGTTTTGTCACTCTGTTAAAGTTTCCTGACACTTATCATGACAGGATTTGCGTTTCATCTTTTCCTCACACTGCCAAACTTGAGCTGCTTGGACTGAAATTTGTCATGTGGGTGTTTGCCTCGGGCCGCTTTTCTTTGAGGAGCTTCAGCAAAGAAGTTGAGCTGCTACGGGTAGTATTTGGGCTGCCCCAAGTCAGATGCTCAATGCAGACTGCCCTGAGACTTTTGTGTGCCAAAGATCTTTAGCATGAAGGTCTTAACCCAGGTGTCAGGGGTGTGACTTGTGCTAGGATAAGATGTCAGCCCTCGGCAACTCTAGATATTGATCAACACTGGGAACACGTGGGAGTTTTGATGACTGATTGTGGAGAAAAAGCTGTGCAGGTGGAAGAGTAAGAGGAAAATGGAACTGCCTCATGCCGATTCTCACTTAAATATTCTTGACTGGACCTTCAGAAGCAGTGCTCGCTAACTGGCTGCAGCAATTAAAAAAAAAAAATGCCATCTTTCTGTGAACTGCAGATCAAGTCTGAATCTCATTAGTGTAATGTTTCCATGGCAACATTTTGCCTGTTTATTCTGTACAATTGAACGTGGACTTTGGATTCAGCCAAACTTTGTTCCATCCAAGTAACAAGTTGTAATTTTAAAAATGGCATTAAAACAATTATGCACAGGTACTGTAGATCGAGATGTACTTTTCGGTGGGATATCAGTCTTAACCCTGAATGCGAGTCACTTCCAACAGATAGTTGACTAAATAAATGGGAATTACAATTTTCTCTAGGCTTGCCCAGTTATCAGTCAGACTTCCTTTATGAGCAACACTTCATACTACAAAAGAAATGTTTCTACAAATTACACGTACTCTGCTACAAGTCACAGTAATGGCATCTGTAGAAAAACATGCTTTGTAGAATGACCCGGCTTCTCCTCCTTATCTTTTAAGACTCAAGCAATCTCAATGAAAATCAGGCTGTAAATTAATCATGAAGATACATTTTGCATGATTTCAGGTTCGAAGTTTATCCCAATATATTTTAAGCAGTGTATAAAATGAAGGTGCACAAAGTGTGAATCTGAAGTGCAACTGAAATAGTTGGCTGCATTATCAAAACCTCATACCAGATTACAGGAGCCATTGAACTGCAGCGGTGTGAGATACAGATGAGCATTACCAGAACAATCAAGCACTAATATGGCACTGTGGAAACTGTTAACGCTGCGGGTCTTTCTATTACTGCAGTGACTTGCTGAAAATAGACAAAATAACAAAGAAAGAACCACAATAAGCACATTGTTGTGGATGAATTCAATGCATCTTTCTAACTGACTGTTGCAAAACATTTGTACTACTGACTTGCTGAGGTGTGTTTTCAATACTGCTATTATGCTTCCTATTTGTCTCTGGTTTTAGTTACTAACTTGTCAATGACTAATTTCAGCCTGTATTTAATATATCTATTAGAAGGAAAAAATGCAATTGGATTGCCAGGGTGAGAGGTTTAACTTATAGCTGTATTTAAGAAATTTATAAAACCAGAGACCGATCTCACAGCTACGAACTGTACTCACAAGATGGTAGTTGTGCATCAGATAAATGAGACGTGTGCCTCGGTGTCTTTCAAGGCAGCGTTGTTGATATCTTGTATAAACTGAAAACGATTTTCCACAGCGTTTTCAACCTGGTGCCTTTTAACATACATTACGTTTGGAATATATTTATATTTGGTACTTGAAATGGAAATGTATAAATCTTGTAAGGGAATCTATGCCTCTTACTACCTCTCTCTTTCTCTGTGTATATATATACGTGCCCACACGCATGCACATGAGTGTCAAGTGTGATGTTATGACAAGTGCTATCATAGCGGCACATCTTCTTTTGGGTGCTGGTAAGAGCACAAATTACAGCAAACGAAGAGGGATGCTGGTAAGCACACTCCAGAAAGCCAAGACGTGACTTGGAAAAATACCAGCGGAAAATATCTTTCAACCATGAAAATGTAAGCTGGTATGTAAGAAACAGAAGAGGAACAACACAGTACCATTAGATATCTGATTATTTGTGGAAGAATTCAATGGCAAGCAAATACTCAGTGTATCATTTGAACACAGATGTTTCTGAGTGTCTCAGGAATTGCATTTAGATATTTGAAGAACGGCTTCTATCTCTGTTCTTCACATGTAATTCTAAAAGTCAGCAGTTGATTGTCTGGGCAAAAGAAAAGTTTGTAATGAACAAGACCCCAGAACTCTACTTACTGTTCCACAAAGTAAGCTGTCCTGGGGACTTCATGGTGTAAAATCTACTATTAAGTATGAACAGTAGCACAGAACACATATCGTTAAGGTAACCATTAAGGTAAACTTTATGTATTTTCTTACTTATTAATAATATCTGCTTGGTGGCTTTTTTTTTTTTCATTCTTGAATTTCCTGTGGCCTATTTATGCACTACAATTGCCAGAAACCAGTTTAGAACCTGAAGAACACACTTTCTGGCTCAAAACTGAGCAGATTAAAAAGCTTGGTGTCTTTCGTGGGGAAGATCTTGTCCTGTGGCCCAAGTGATATGACATGAAATGAGAAATTTCATGAAGCCCCAGTGAACTGTCAAATGCCGTATTTCATGGTGGGGAGAAGATTTTGCAATTGTCTTTATGTTTAAGTTGCTGTTGCCCATGAGTCAGTGCATGGTTTTCTTCCAGTTAAGTCACGCCATTTGCTCTTTCTTGATGTTATTAAATTTAGTTGCTTTTGGTGAAGAAATTCTATTTCAGTGAGATTTTAGTGTGTTCACTTACTCCCTAGTTCTACCAGAGCCTTCTTTTACAATGAAGGAGAAGTGGGTAACAAGTCAAAGACACTTTGTTTGACTGCTGTTCTCCTAATGAAATACTGCAATGTATCCTCTCGAGCAAGATCTTTTTTGTCTTAACTGAAGTCCTGTAAGTAAAAATATCTCTTGACTAGTTCATGTAGCAAGATTTAAAAGCCCATACCTGCCTGATAATATCTGTGTTTTCTTCTGTTAACCACCTAAAATCTTCAAATACAAAGCTACGTGCTTTTTAAAGGCATTAATTCAGCAGTATTGAAGAGTCATTCTGGTTGGTAATAATTTATTTTTACAATCTTAAAGCTTCCGAGGTCAGTGCTTTGCTTTGTGCTGTTCAGAAAGTTTCACCATGCTTTAACGTACGCGTCCATTCTCAGGGTGGAAGATACTGATAAATTACCCTGAAATTCATTATTAGCAGAATACCATCTTCTTTGGTTACCTCCTGCTTAATGTAAAGTAGCTTGTGTTTATACATCTTGGAATCACATGATACTTAACTTATGACTAAGACACTCTTTGTTCACTCCTGGAATACAATAGACAAGAAGCTATGTAGAGCTACTCCCATGTTACATAAAATATCAGCACCATAAGAATAGGAGCTATTAGTCTAAATTGAGGAATTAGAAGTGATGAAAGGAAGAATTAACTTTCCCTCTCTTAATAATTATATTCCATATTCCTACAGGAATAACATCTTGTATCCGCTGATGTCATAGTAATATTTACAATAAAATCCACTCATGGTGAAACCAGTAAGACATGAATGCTTACACTCATCCACATAAAACAGTTCTATGGGGCGATTCCTGGTCGTGATAAGACCACTTACTCTAATAATACGTCTGTTTTGGCTGCTCATCATTAACTGCATGTTCTACAGCAATGATATGACATTATATCCAGATAAAACCAAGGTCTTTTCCTGGGAACTGCGTCTGCAGGGAAGCTTGCCCTTCCGTACTGCAGGAAATTGCATGTTTCTAGCACCTAGGGAGCTTGGAGGCTTGCTGATGGTAATGAGTTCTTATTTTCCAAGCCTGTGCTTCCGTGAGCTCTCATGCTTTCCTTTTATCTCCCCATTACGAAATACGGATGCTGAGGACACAAGACTGCTTCTTAGTGATCCTAAATAGATAGGGGTTCTCTTACACAATGTCATTTATGTGCAGAGTTGTTACTGAGACAGTATTAACACCAAGGTTGAGAACAAGGTCAAGGAAGCACACATACAGCTTTATGGATGGAGAAACAGAGGGACAGTGTGTATCAGCAGTCTCGGCAGGAGGGTCCTGGTGAAGTAAGGGGAAGGATGCCAAGCTCCTGAGGACCACCAGCCTGGTTCCTGTACCTCAGGACCAACTTCTTAAAACAACTACAAATTCCTGCTCGGATTAGCTTCTCCCGCAGCCTTGTTCAGGTCTCGGTAGTGGTAGTGATATAATATGTATTCCTTCCATATGACATACATATTAATGGCTTGCAAATGAGAGGGTATGAAAAAGACATGGGTGTGTATATATACACCCATATACTTTTAAGATAAGATAATTAAGAGGTCGGAAATGTTAACGGGAATAGAAACAGGTGATGCTGTTCTTCAGAGATATTATTTATTGTCTTGAGATTTTTCTAGAAAGAAGTACAACTGCTTTCTGATGGCTGCGCATCCTGCAGTTTCACATGGTAATCCATCTAATGTATTTGGGGCTTTACTTCCATTTTTAGAGCTCCTGCTATTTTTCCTCTCACTTAAGAAGTAAATACAAAGCAAACCTCATTTATCGGATCTGTTAATCTCTGGATTAACTGAACTTGTTAAACTGATTTGCAGAGCTTGTTTTGAGAGCTATTAAGTTTCACCTCTTTCCCCATACTTGGTTGAACAGTGACTTTTAGGATTACTGCATAGATTAAATTCTCTTCGGTGTAGAAAGTGTCATTTTTGAGACTTTCTGTGAATTGTAGTAGAAGCAGTGCTGCATTTCTGTTTACTTGTAAATGTACGCATTTTACAGAATATTTATATACTTGCTATTCCATAAGAAGAAATTAGAGCCATTTCAAGATTTTGGATAATCTTGAAGTGATAGTGTGAATGAAAAGATGTGGGTCTGAGTTGAACTTCAGGTCTAATGATGTAGGTCTAATTAAACTAGCTGTGTAATTTACAAATTAGTGATAAAATCTCAGAGGAGTTGTGTTTTCGTTTTAGGCTAGCCCTGTCCTTTTTAATATAGGTCAGAAAATGGTTTTATTAATTCATGGGATTAAATAAATTTAAATGGTATTTTTTTTCTGAAATTAATTCCGTTATGGAGAGTCCTATGGCATTTAACAGCAATGAAACCAGTAAGGTTTTCTACATAAATTACATTAGAAATGTGCATATTTTAAAGGAATTATCTGTTTTTAAAAGAGGGGCTTTGAACTCTTCTCTGAAATTGTATTGCAGGTATAGAACTCTTCCTTCAATGCCAGGAGATACTTTAGGATGACTATTTATTTTCTGATATTTTAATAAAACCTTTCAACAAGGTTTTCCATCATAAGGTACTCTGCTATAATGCAATTTATGACATTTTCTTTCAGGTGAGTCAGATGTTCTGCAGATTTTAATTTAAACAAGAGGTGAAAAATGTTTGTTTTATTTTAGTAAAACCATAGCAAAGCGGGGAAGGGGAAGGAAAGGAATGAATTTTACCTGTTGGGTATTTAAGATGTGCATGAGTCATATCTTGGCTGACTGTGACCTGCTTTGAACCGCACTGGGCTACGTGGAAAGTTACTGGCTGCGGGCAGAGTCATTCCAGCACTTAAACGTGACGGATGAGTGAAATGTAGCCTGGCATGCTCTCACCTATAGGCAGTGAAACACACAACAGAAACGTCTTTTGGAGTTTCTGTTAAATTACAAGAGATGCATGCATATATGGAAATAAAAATTAATTATTTTTTTCATTCGTAAGAGAGTAACTATTGCTCTTTTTCTGTTCGTGGCTGTATTTCGCTTTACTATGCCCAGTCAACTTGTGAAAATAGCTGTTCTGTCTCGTCCGTTGGTATCACAGCTGTTGTGGTTTGCCTAAGATAGTGGCCTTAAAATGTTTTTGATCCATCCATCCATACTTAGAGGTTTAAGGTCAGCTAACGGCTTGGACTGTTCAGGAGAAGAGAGCATAAGGTAAAGCTGGAACCCCCATGAGTATATGAGCTGTAGGGACCTGGGATTGTGTCCGTGAGGATGTCACTCGTGGGGATTAGAAAAAATATGTGATGCCTGGTGTGTGTAACAGGGCAAGGGAAAGCTTTGGTTCTGCTTTTACGGGAACTCAGCTGAACTGTGGACAGAAGTGAATTATTTTGTATGACTGCTCTGGTCACAGGAGAAACATCGCTTCTGAGAACAGATCCTCAGCATCAGTGCTTCCTCTCTTGCCTTCCCATCAGAGACTTGGTGTCAGAAAATCATCTTGAGGGGTTGGAAGTACTGTTTTAAATCTTAAGAAGAGGAGGTTGAGTCCTGTCTTGATCCTTTACCACCTGGCCTGTGCCTCAATCCTGGCCCGTGCTTAGGGAAAGGGTGTGCGGTGCTTGCTATTTAAAAATCCATCTCCATCCCGCCTTTACCCTTTTCTCCCGAACCTATTTTAGGAGAAAACACATAATTCAAACCTTCTCGGAAAGGCTCCAGATCTTCGATCTGAGGAAAAGCCGAGGGCAAGGTGCTGAAGCTCCGGAGAGCAGAATTGAACAGACACTTAATCCTTATTTTGTTAGCTAAGTGTCTGGCTTTCTCCTCGCCAGGGCCTGCTTTGATGCCCAACTCACTATCCCTCTGCTTAACACAAGGCTTTCAGGGTGGGTATTTTTAAGTGAGGTACTGCAATGCCATTTCTGAGGTCAAAATCACTTTATAGCTAGAGTCCTTATGCTATATAAAGACCGATAACAGTCTAATCCAGTGTTCACAGCTGTCATTGTGGGTACAGAATGACTTCAGCACGCATGACAGCCTGCAGCTGTGGGCCTGCACTGAATAATTCTTATTCTAGCAAGTCTTTTCAAAACAGCTTCCTCCCAGTTCTTTCTTGTCACCAAGTTTGAGTTGATAAACTGGAGATAACAATGATTTTTCTGAAACGTGTCTATTTATAAAAAGCCGGCAGCAGCAGTAATGGTTGAATATTCAGCTTCTGTGGAACAGCAGCATCTGTAACATAATTGTGTCAGTACAGCACAAGGTGCGTAGCTGCCCTAGGTGCTGTCGCACTGCTCTTCCCTTGTTAGAGAGCAAAGATCCAACAGGTAAGAATAGTCCCTGAGTAATAGCTCTCTTAAACATTTCTGGCAAGATTCCAAGGTAAAGGAAATCGTAAGTTTTGAGCCCAGGGAAGTAACAGCCTTAGGATGAGGAAGGAAGGGGTTGTGGTGCTCAGGTGGTCACTGGTTGATATGGTTTTGTGAAGGAGGCTTGTGCTGCCGGCGTGCTTTGCAGAGCAAAGCTCAAGCTGGGGTTCATGCCAGATGCCGATGGACACCCCTAGTGCTTGGTCAGTGTCTAATGTTGCTCCTTCTCCTTTGTCCGTTGCATCATAAAGCTAAGGGACTCAAGCAACACCCTGGCCCGTATTGAGAAGCTGAAGTTTGTGTTTGTGAAAATAAGAAGACTCGGAGCCAAATTGTGCACTTGGTGTTAGGATGAATTTGGGTTATTGGTTTACTAGCGGGGATTTTTTCTGTTGAAAGAGTGATCTTCCTGTGGGTATGTTGGTGGAGTTTAGTCCACGGACCCAAGCAATCAGTGCTGTGTTAGAATAGTCACAGAGGAGACCTGTGCCTGGTATAGTGGGGAAACTGCACAATGTTGTATTACGGCCAGACCTGTGCCTTGTTAGCCGATGGGGTGTATGGTGCTAGAGTGAGGGGGCTGACTTGAATTTTCTTGTGAGCTCTCAGACCTGTGAACCCAGGCAAGGCACCACACCGTGTTTCTGTGTGCTTCTGGCAATGTCCTGCCGTTGACCCTACTGCTTCCTACATAGACCAAATCGCTACCCATCTCCATCTTCATCACTGCGCTTTCAGGATGGAGGCACCTGGGGAAATGCTTCTACGTATGAAATACTTGTAATCTTTCTTTATAAATACAACATCCTCAAGTTGCATTGCCACCATTGAGTGACAGCTGGGACTCAGCTTTTTGGTCCTCATGCAAAGGTCATTCAATTTGAGAGAATTTTTTTGGGCTGGATTTGGTCCTGTGTTAGATTCTTTGCAAGCATCTTTTGTACCTGAGGTGCCCTGACTTAACAGACAAAATGCTGAGCAAATATTTCTGAAGATCAAGGTAGAAAAGAAGTGCATCCTGTTTCCTTGAATTTTGTAGTATTCCCTGCCAGGAGACCTGAGAAGGGATCAGTATGCTATTTAGTTTTGACTAAATTGAAAAGACATAAAATCCCATCAAAAGATTACAATTTAAAAATAAAAATCTCAGTTAAAACCTTCCCATTAGTTTCACTATGGCTTTTCTTCTCAGCCTAATTCCCGTTGGCTGTTTTGAGTGTTCTTAATGCAAAATACTTTGTCTGTACTCATGTGTGAACAATATTTTTGGAGTTCATTTTTCAAAGCAGGTGTGTATAAGCCTTTAATAAAACAGAGTTTCATTTTCTGGTTTGAACAGTGTGCCCTTAATATGGAATCTTGACCTTGTGTACTTGTCTTCTGTAACCTGCTCTGTGTGTGTGGGGTGTTGTTGTTGTTTCTTTTATGTCCTTCACAGCCGCGCACTAACCTTGCAGCTAATCTAATATCGATTTCTTTCCCAGAAGTTTATTGTTTGCAATCGGAAGTATTTTTCAGATTGGATGCCATACTAATATTTCACTGCAAAGGACTTGCAGCGTGTGGGTTGCCAGCTGAGATAAGTGAGGACAAGAGGTCCACAAATGCCCCAGGCCCAAGGACCTCATCTCAGGTGTGACCGCTCCTGAACTACATGGTCATCTCAGCCAGATTTCATAAGGCTTTAAAACATAAAAGCAATTATGAGATTCCTAGTTGACATCAACATACTCGTTGTGGTGGGGCAAATCCTGACTCCTGCTATGCTTTTATCATGAAACCAGAGTTGTGTCTTTTGCTCAGGGAAGCTTTAGGGGCTCGATGGTAAGCTGGAGGCCAGGGAAAGCTACATGGAGTCTTTCCATCCATAACAGCGCTTAATGTTCAGTCCTAATGCTCCTTCAGTATGTAATGCAGCCTTTCTGACTCAGAACTAGGTATTTTATTTCCCATTTCAATTACTCTTTAAAATGCATCATCCATCGTAGTGGTTTAGCATGTGAATAGCCCCAGTGATTGCAGATTGAATCAGATCAGGGTTTACAATAAGACATCTGTCGAGAAAATACACTTACCGACAATGTAAATATTGTATTCAGATACAAATGTGAATCCTCTTGAAATTATGCATTGATTTAGAACAAATGAAATGATATTTATCTCTTTTATCTCTCTTAGCACTGTATCCTACAATATAGGAATGCTTGCTGCCTCCATTGTGTGGCTCTCTAGCACCTGCATCCTTTCAAACCCCTGGGCTGCAGGCATGGAAAAGCATGGTTTCCTGCTCCTGGATGCCCTTTATTCCTTTGTCCTGAAATTATTTTAGTAATTCTACCACTATGAGGAAGTGAGGACTTTAATCCTTTGTGCAAGTCCCCGGTGTTTCCAAAGAAGACTTAAGAGCTGTATACTAAAGGTTAAGGCTCTAACACTGGGGGAGGATGCCTACGGGCATGTAAGTAACCTAGCCAGTAATTTGGATAATTCAAAGTAATCGAGGCTTCCTTGAGCTAATGATTCATCCTCTTCAGAGTATCTAGCATTTCGTACCCGAATCTATGTGGGGACAGTCAACCAGATAGGCTACCCCACTTGATAACAGAGTTACTCCTCTTTGTTTTAATGGAAATCACATCTGACTACAGGAATCAAAACGTTCGTTTAGCTGCCTAACATTTAACATTTCAGAATATTTTGGTCTTCCACTGTGTTCCGCTTTTTCTCTCCCTCAGCAAAAGGCAATAAATAAAAAAAGACTCCTTTCTCCGGGGGTCTGTGGGAGGTCACTGGCTGGTGCCGGTAAGCCCTGTTCTCATGCCATGCAAGGGGGGTGTGGGTGTGCAAGTGGTACTCCGCTGTGGGGGGGGTTTGCCCCACACGTCTTTTCTAAGTGAACAGCCCCAGCGGCAGACCTACCTCCTGATGCACCAGTTTCTTCTCTTGCTGTTTCTGCTGCTGTTCAACCCTTCGCTATGATAACCCATACTTTTATGTGAAGGTGAAAAAATGGTTGCTCTTCCTATGTCCAGCTGAAACACCTGGAGTAGCCTCTTTCCATGAAATCCTGTGCCTGGCAGCTGCTTGGCTCCTGCCCTGCCAGGCTGGGGCATAGTCAGTCGAAAAGGTTGGTGCTGGTGTGGTTTCATTAAAATGGAGGAGCTGTAAGTTAGCATAAGGTTTTTGAGAGGCAGCAGTAAGCCTTGGTGTGGTAATTTCTTTCAGTAGCTCATTTCTTCGTTATCTTTGTGGATTCATTTTTTTTTTTCCTACTTCAAGAATGTTCCCCACAAGCTGATTCCTTGACAAGAAAGGTGACCCTTATGATGAATGTGGAGACCTGCTTTTCAAAACATTGCATTAAAACACCTGCTGAAATAATTTCTCTTCTACATCTATGTATGGTTCCTTCTCCCACCTTTTTCTGCGAAACCAATGTAACATTTCAGGCGATTCTGTCAAAAACCCTGAAACAGCTATGTCAGGTTTCTGCCTTGTGCTGATAAACTTCAGCTTGACAAAGTTGCAAGTAACAGAAATAGGTTTTGCAATCAAAAGTCAGAGAAAGCTTATCCGCTGTTATCTAAATTGTATTTTCTGTGTGCATTAAAAAAAAATAAAAAATAAATGAACCAAATTCTCCCCCACCCCCAAAAGAAAATCCTGCCAAAGCAGAACTGGTCTCTGCTTAGGACAAGTTCAAGCTGCACTCACAGCCACTTCAGTTTGTGGAAGAAAGGCTCCTTCAAGCGTAAATCCCTTTCTGGAACCCCTCTATACCTTGAAAGGCAAGGATTAAAGATGCCTAATCTCAGTGAAAAGTTCTGGACAGTACCAGCTTTGTGCTGCAAGCTCGCACTTTGTTCTGCTCTAAATCCCAGACTTGGAAGGACTCTCTGTGGGCCAGGGATCCTTGCACAGTGGAAGGCAATTCCATGCTGAAGCATGGAGATCTCTAGAAACTTGGGGAGAAAAAGGAGGATTCCTTTGTTGAAAAGCAATTGCTGTTCTTCATCTACGTGTTCTCCTGTATTGGCTGTTCCATATAAATAGATTTATTATGTATAATATGTCATTAAAAATGAAATAAGCTAGCCATCACAGTGAGTGCTTTTTGACAAGCCTTTCACAAAGCTCTGTGATGTTTTGCAGCATTGCAAGCCCGGTTTTTTAATGCTGTTGCATTAAACAGTACAAGCTTGCAATGGCTGCTGGTCTGTGTAATGGTTGTGTGCCTGATGAGTTATTTTTCAGGCGCTGAAACTGTTCTGTATGCATCTTGTGCTCATGCAAACTTCCAGTCTTTTATTGGTTTTAGGCAAGTAAATCTTATAGTCTTACGCTTAAATGTAAAGGCCAAATCCTAGAATTGTTTTCCACCTAAAATCAGTAAGGCAAGACCTGTAGCCCTTATTCAGTGAAGAGTCTGCTTGTTTGAGGCTGGATCCAGCCCTGTATTAGTAATTTTTATTCAGTGGATGTATGTCCCCTCCTTTCTTTCTCCCAAAGGAAATCTGGCAGCTTGTCTGTTCCAGAGGCTGTGAAATATTGGCAGGTTTCAAAGCTAAATGTGTCAGTCTCTCTGACAAACAGTCAGTCAAAGGGCAGACACGTTCCTATCGCATTCTCTGAATCCAGCCAGATCTGTGCAGGAGAGAAACCGGCTCCATGAAATAAGAGCTGCAACAAGACATTTCCCCAAGTGCTGCCTGTGGACGTGCATTAATGTTGCCGGCTGCACCTTGAGGATACTCTGCTGCTTCTGGAAAAGGAGAAAAAGTATCAGGACTGTGACACTGCAAGTCTTTATGCTACAAAAAAAAAAAAAAACCACACCCAAAACCGTGCCGCTGGGCATTTGGCTGGCTATAGAAATGGACAAGGAGCGGTGGTCGGAAGGCCCGTGATTTAGCTGCCTTCACCTTGGTTCTGGAGGAGTGGGCTTATCCAGCTTAAAATTTTTGAGTTTACTGGTGCTTTGATGGAGGCTTTGGACTTGGTGATCAAAAAGATGGGAACTATGAGAGGAAAAAAACAAAGCGTGGTCTTTACGTGCCTAACATCACGCGTAGGCGCCTGTACTTAGTGCAGTCATAGAGCGGTTTGGGACCTTTAAAGATCCAGCCCCGCGCCTGTGGGCAGGGACACCTTCCTCTAGCCCAGGTTGCTCAAGAATAACGTCAGTTGGGTGTGAACTGTCGGTCACACATGTTTGCAAGAGTGTGAGGCAAGAATGGTCCTTGGGTTTTCAGTCCAGGCTTACAGTGATGTGGGGAGGGCACAACAGAGCGTTGTACTTGTGCTGCTCGGCTTTGGCTGTGAGACCTGCACAGCCCAGGCCTTTAGAGTTGTCCCGAGATCAAATCATTCACAACTTGAAGGTTTGCAATTGTTAAATCTATTAATCAAATCTATTAATCCTTAGTTTTGGGGAGCTGCTGGTAGTTCACCGATAAACAAGTTAACAGTTTCAACTCATAAATGTTTGTTGGTTTGTGGGGTTTTTTTGTGGGGTTTTTTTGTTTTTTTTTGTTTTTTTTTTGTTTTTTTAAATTCTGATTAGGAGAACGTACACCCAAGGGTTTCTAGTGATGTAGTACTAATAATTCTGGCATGTCATCGTTTAACCAGCTTATCTGTTGCATTTTCAGAGCTGTCAAAATAGCATTGTTTTGGAGATTCCCTACCTCAGACATGATGTTACTTACTTCACTTGCCCTGTCCTTGCTACCTTTAAAAGATGAGTTCCAGTGTTTCCATTAGCAGGGGGATTTCTGCCAGAAATGATTTTAACTACTGTGGAATGAACAGTTCATTAAACTGGGAAATGATTTGAAAGCATCCAAGAGCCTGGGGCTGTCTTAACAATCAAGGTTGCAAAGGGTCCCCGGCACAGTTCTTGCTGTTTAGAAGGATCAGGGATTTGAGTACTGCCCGCGACGTCGCCAACACAGTTTTCATTTTGAAGTAATCCTTTGGTGGTGTTTTCTTCCTTTAAAAATACAAGTAGGTTTATCCAGCCATGCTTTCTGAGGATGGGAAGAATCTTTGTCCTCTTCCAAACCAGTTGTCGCATGCCTTAATATATTAATGTACCTTCATGCAGCAGAGATGAGAAATACTAAAATATCACAAAGCAGATTGTGTGTATTTCTGGTCCACTTGGAAGCAGGAAGGGGAAATCTTTCAACAGATTGTTTTTGTGAGACTGATAGCCAAATGCTACAGATTTTCAGAGTTCTGCTTTAAATAAAAAGTGCTCTAATTGAGGGCATGTTCTTTTTGGTGTTTTTTCTTTTCTTTTTTTTAAAGACAGAAGTTGATTTTTAGAGTTCCATCTGTAAGCGTTTCAATTCCTAGCCATTTAAATTGCAAGGGTACACATAGCCTTTGGGAGCAGTTTACAATAGGAATACATTTACAATGATGTAGTATGTAGAAATAGATAGATAGTAAGGGATACAAAGAATTGGAACCCTGGAAGTAATAGAGCTGAGTTATTGTTATACTCCCTTGCAGTAATTTGTTCATGTTGGGAGGAAATTTAATGAGTCATGTATATCTGTGGGTAAATTGATGCCGATGTGTCATGCTATCTATCGTGATATGTTCTTTGCTGCTCCTTGAACATAGAAGAGGAACTTTGAATGTATCTAAAAATCCTGATAAATATCTGGCTAATGTAAATGTGCCATAAGCCTGAAACAAGATGGATGACAGCAGGGATGTTGTGAACAAGTCTTGCCAGTGCTAACCACTGTGATCGCAAAGTATCAAGACTGATTTTTGGGGAAATCCATTATATATGAATGATGTTCAAAAGATTGTCAGAGAACAGTATTTTTCACTAAAGAGAAAAGTAAGCAATATGCATTTTAATAGAGAATGGGAGTATGTTGGGAAGGAGATTTTTCTTTCTCTGTTAACACCAGGAAAAAAAAAAAAAAAGGTATTCTAATGAATTTTGAAAGAGGGTAAACTTGGCACCATGGTTTATGATTTGATTTTCAGAATGCTTGAACCTCACTGGTGGATAGGCGTGTGTTATATCTTTCATCTTTCGCTTCAGGGGAAACTTGCTAGGATTTTATGCATGGAGACAAGAATCGCTGTAGATTCATATTCAGTAGATGATGAAAGGGTGCTGAAATCATCTTATTTCTTCCATTATTCTGATACAGCAGGTTAGCTTTGCTGTTGAAAAAGTAATATTTTTCTTGAGTACTCTGTATTTACATGTCAAGTTCCTTAAATCACAAAGAACAGTGTGTGTGCATCAGGAATCTAGAAGACTTCTTAATGTAATTTTTTTTTTAATACTGTCATTAACCCACAGTTTTACTACATTTTTGATCACTTGCTTATTTGATCTTCTGATTGTAAGGTTATAAATAAAAACTGTCACGTTTGTCTTCAACATGTGTCAAGATAATCGGTTTCTCCGATGACTCTGCAGAAGCTTTTAATTTCTAAATTCGTAATGACATTTTGCTTTCCCTTCTTGCAATGAAAAAAATGTTCACACCTTGGAAGTTGTGATGGTTTTGTTCATCGTCTGTTTATAAAGGATCACTGTCCATATTGTCTGTTCCTACATGTTTGGTTTTGTGGGTTTTTGTAATACGTTCTTAATGCATTTGAAAGTCTTGGCTATCTACTAGAGGGCAGGGTAGATGATGTATCACAGTGATGCGGGGTGTGCAGCTGGCCTGGAGAAATGCAGAGCTTTTAATAACAGGGCTCTGTGTTTAAGGATCCTCCTTGATCTACTATTTGCTCTAAGAGCACAGTATAAACGAGCAAAGCCAGTTCAACAAACATATGCTCAAGTGCAGTGTAGGTCCTTATTCCTGCACAAAACCTCTGATCGACAGGGGAGGTGGTGTATTAGGGTATTACTTTTTGTAGCTCGATGCAAATCCATAGTTTACGTGACTATGAATTGTGAACTGAAAGGTATTTATTGTAAAGCAGTACTCTTAGGCTCTACCAAAGCAACACGGCAGATAGTTTTTATGATTTATATTTGCTGACTTCGTGTTTACTTGCTTCAGGGGAAACTTTCCTGCTGATCATTATCCTATATTTATTATGTTTCTCTTATAGTTTGTGTGCTTCTAGCTCCGATCTGTGATCACTATGGTGATAATATTTTGAAGTCCTGTCTGAAAATAATGTCTGTGTGTGGAGTAGCTGGACAAATACAAACATACAAAGGTCTAAAAAGGTGCTTTTGTTTTTCTCCCGTCATCATTTTGTGAGATACAAATGTGAAGGAAGGGAAATGTGAGTGTAATTAATTTGATTGACATAAATGCTATTTTAACAAAAGTTGAATGAGTAAATAAAGTTTTAAAAAAACAAACTGGCTTCCCATGTCAGCCAGTATGGGAACGAACACTGTGAATAGCAATAAATAAGCTGATTTGTTGATGAAAGGTAATTATAACAACTTTCAGGACAAACAGTTGTTTACAGTGTTGATACAAAACCACACTGAAGTCTCGATAAAGATTAACAGTATTTGAAAATAACCTGTGTAAGTTGTCTTGGGCAACAGAAATTGCTTACAGTGACTGTGACATCTTTAAAATGGAACTATCTGAAATGGTTTTATATATGCTCCCTGTCCTGAAATGTTCATAACTGTAAAGAACTTCAAGGTGGGGGGGGAAAATCCTCTGTAAGCAGCTTTCCTGAAATCCGACTGCTGTTTTGATACACAGATAAAGAAAACTTCCACTTCCTGACAGCCCAAGGGAAATTTGGTATTCATCACCATACAGAGTAATGAAGTATCTTTTCATGCTGGATTTCTTAGTTTAGGAGACGTTCTGTTTGCAATAATAACATGGGAAAGGAAGCAAGTCCCAGGTGGAGTTGCAGAGCTCCGAGCACAGGCAGACTGATTCTGCTTGGGAATATGTTTCAAATTATTAGAAATTATTTTGAAATTCTGAAGGAAAAAAAACCCCACCAACCGTTGTAAAGAACAGTTGAAGATTACCAGAACATTAAGGCACTGCATTAATTCTTCTGTTTATTCTAATGTAGGCAACTGTTTCATAAAGCAAAATAGATTAAGTCAATTCAAATAAAATATAGTCCATACAGGCAGCTTCCTGCACTATTTAGTTTTCTTAAACACTTGATTAACAAGCATTAATATTATCTCTTGTCACTTCAAAGCACTTAAATCCTTTATTGCTTGCTTTGTTTCAAAATGACTTTAGGAAAGGAAGAAAGGCAGGGACAATGTGTGAGAGTCAAGGGCTGAGCTGAGCCTTTGTTTGCAGCTCTGCCTGTGGATTTGCTGTATGAGAACGATTTGCTGAGCTTTTGCTGCTGCTTTTGCCAAGCACAAAATAGATATAATCACCTGCACCATTTTCTTTGAGGCTTGGTTTCCTTCCTTTTTTTACTCAGCACTAAGATAGCCTTGAGTAGGCAGTTCTGCGGCAGTGCCAATGGATCCGCGAGATGTATGGTGATAATTATAAACGTCTTTGATGGAGCAGTGTGTGGGGCAGGTCAGAGGGATAGGCGGCAAACTTGATCATCAGTGCTGGGCTGGCACCAGTTCTTGTCAGAATTAGACTGGTACTGGCGCAAATACAGCGGCCAAAGGCTGGCAGGGAGATGGTGGCCATCTGGGAGATAAGTGTGTGGTAGGAGCCCTTGTCCTGACTTTCTTAAGTTACCTCGCATGCTTAGCAGGCCAGATGATGAATTTCTCTTCAGTGAGAAAGTCACTCCTTTCTGTTCATAGTTAGGAGAATTACCGAGATGCTGCTCCTCACTGACGTCTCTAGGATGTGACGTGCTATGCCTGACTGTGTCCCAAGGCAGCGCTCAGCTCACCTGGTGGTCCCTGTGCTTCATGTCTGGTACCTGCTGCGGCTGGGATGTCAGCCATTCCCTCTTCTGTGAGCTGGGCTGGGGACCAGCCTGAAAATGAACTCCCTGGCTTTCTCCTTGATCCGCTTCGTGGCTTCCTCTGGTGACAAAGCGAGTCCACCCAGCCTGAAATCTTCAGTCTTTTGAAGAAAACCGATTCAAATGCTGCTTGTTGTTCCATGTGTAAGACTAGCGTCAGTGTGGCAGCTGGGAGCTGGATGGACCCTTTCCCCATGATGAATGCACTTGGGGTAGCCTAACCTCTCGTGGTTCCTGAGCTCTCTTTCTTTTTCACATACCTTTGTTGACGGTACAGTAGAGAGCTCTCTTGCTGTTACTTTATTTTATAGCAAAGATCAAGTGCTTCCTTACTTTTTGTGGGCATGCCAGAATGGCCTGTCTTTGCCAGAAGTGCTCTGAGCTCCTGGTCTGATGGATGTTAGCAGTCCCCGGGACTCCAGAATAGATTATATGGAATTGTCCTATTAAGTTTACCGTGGCTCAGCTATACCGTTTTTGCAACCGTAACTATCAAATCAATATGGGGCAAATGTTCAGATAAATCAACAGTTGAAAGAATGATAAATAGAGGTTCATTGCAACAAGAAATAAACTTTAAACACACCAAATGTAAAGCAATTCTTGTAGAAATAAGGAGTGTGAGCTTACTTCAAATGAGAAATTACCCTGGAAGGCAGCAACTAAAAGGACCTGGGTGTAAGAGAACATATGCTGTCTGTGTGATGCTGTAACCAGTCAAGGTGAGATGCTCTGCGGGGGGATGAATAAGGTAGTAGTAAACGGGAGCAAGGAAATGATTCATCTCTTTACAGCACTAATGAGAGTGGCGATACTGGTGTATGGTGCTGAGTTTTCAGTAACTTCTTTTAATGTTGTGACACGCAATCGATGATCTAAAAGGAAAAAAAAAGGTCTGACATTTTGAAGGCAGATGAAAATTCTTTGTAATGAGAGAAGGGTCAGGCTATTTGGTAGCTTAAAATCAAAGAAGAAAACAGAAGTGAGAAGTGATAGAATATATATAAATGTAACAGGAGGAAAACCAATAAAGCCCAAACAATCAACCCACAGATCACCAAAGTGCTTTGGTCAGGTGGCACCCAGCAGCTGGAAGCTGGAACCTGACAAGTTTGTCTTGGAATCAGATTTATTTTGTTTTGGTTTTTTTCTCCCTCTTCAATGCAATGTGGTAATCAACCACTGGAGCTAATTAGCACGGAAGCTGTGGTTCTTTACATAATCTCATTTTAAAATGTTGTTTTAATTCAAGACTGACCGCACCCGTGGAAGATGCAGTTTATCAAAAGCCCATTACTGGATTCAGTGCAGGACCAACGGTGCGAAAGACTAAAGCCTTTGGCTTTACAGGAACTCAGGGTAATGAACTAATATCCCTTCTCAATTTATCTGGGAGTTCAGGGCCTGCATGACCATTTCATTGTCAGTTGTGTACCCTACCCCACACCACTCGTGGTTCAGGTGTTCTTTATGGGCCGATTAAAGGCATCTGTCAACGCTCTAAATGTTTTTGCTAGCTTGTTGCTTGTAGTAAGTGACTGGAATGATAAAATTAACTATATATGTTTTTCATTTCCCTATTTATTTGACTGGACAACAGATGTTCTCATGATTAAATGGGGCTACCCTGCTCACCGTGGTGCATAATAACTTAACGTACTGGATGCTGCTTGAGTTTTTGCACAGCTTGCATGCACACATACACACATATATGCATATTGAAAATGTAAGTGTGAAAACATAGGAAGAGGTGTTTTTTTAAAAAAAAAAAAAAACCCAAACGAAATAAATATTGATAGACTGTAAGGGGAAGGACAATTATTAAACCATTTCCCTCACTTTTAGCCTGACTGCAAATTAGACATCTAGGTCATATTAACTAACAATACTTTCTACACATCTAAAGCATTGCCATGGGTTCCACTTCTCTCAATGAACAAGTGCAATTTCCAAGTTCCTGCTGTTCCATCCTATGTCTTGGAGGCCTTATGATCCTCTGAACACTGTGTACTAGCCATTTAATCTTTAAAACCAGGCTTTGAGTGAGGCATGTGGGTCATGTCATAAAAATCATGGTTTCAGTTCTTTTATTTCAGTTGATTTTATGCACCAGTGATCCCTGTCACTGTTGTCCTTCCAGTTTTAGGTTTATATATTCATCTCAAAGCAAAATTCCTATTAAAACTGCATGTTTCAAGAACAGGGGTGGATTTCTTTTTTGTTGCTGGGCAATGCTTTTATGAGTTCACTCAAAGCTTTGTAAACTGTTCGGTGGCCATGAGCCAGGCGCTGTAGACTTGATCCTTGGCTAGTGTAAATGGCTTTCATGCTTCCTGCATCATTGATATGAATGAAACTATGATGCTTTGTAATAGCTGAGGATCCAACCTCCCTCTGTAAATCCCAGAGCCTGAGAAATATTCTATGTCTGTCGGTCTGAATAAGACTGAATTGTATCAACCTGCTCACTGTAGCTCTTCTGGAGTGCTGCTGTGACCTACTTACCAGCTATCATATGCTTGAAGTCAGTGGTCTGATGATCTGGTTGATCATTGAAGTGCTCTTTAATACATATGGGAGGAGGAGTCCTTTGTGCCCTTCCAAATCGCTTTCTTCATGGAGCTGTGTATTGCAATCTGTGCCACATAACAGCAGAGACAAACAAAACTCTAACGGGTTTGAGTCCTCAGTGACCACAGCTGAATTTCTGATGCCCTGGAGATACATTGCAAGAAAAAAAAGGCATGTAATTTCTAGTTTATTAGTTCTATTTCACTGGCATTCTATTGCTTGTTTGGTCCTAGTTTGCTTAAGTATGAAAAAAGGGGGCATGAAAATGACATTTATTTGAAATGTGTTGACTGACTTGATAAAATTTGCATTCCAGTGCACTGGAGCATTTCTTGGTCTGTGCACAAAGCTGATAGTTTGGCATGGGTTCTGCTTTTTTCTACCCCAAATAACCCCTTTTCCTATGGTTGTATTTCTTATCGGAAAATGATATTTCTAGAGAAAATAGTTGCTATCAATTTGGATAGCAAACTACTACGATGTTTTTTTCAGTAAACATGAAGCGAATATTTAAGCACCATCTCCTACCATTCAGCTAGCTGTTTGTGAACAGCTTGCAAATACAGATAAAGGGAACTAGTGCAACTCCAGCTTTTTATTCAGTAGTCTGCCCAGTGGCAGAACATTTTTTTCTTACTTTTTTTTTTTTTTTTTAGAACTTAATTTTTGTTATATGCATCACTAGAGTTCATCCCTAAATTACTATTTTCCGAGCAAGTCCTTGGGGATTAAACCTACCAAATTCCACCACCAAACTGGAAATTACTTTACACATCTGACAAAGCCAGTGTACATTAATTATAGTGGAGTTTTTGCCTTCAGATAGCCCTAGGAAAATAATTACAGTGACTTCTGGTTATAGTATAAACAAAGATCTTTCTCTTTCTTCTCATTAGCCTAGTGAGGAAATTTAAATGTGGCTATTCCTGCTGTGACTATATGCCTAGTGGCTCATTACTGCAAGAGGGTTTTTCTAACAGATCACATGTATGTTAATTGAAGCTAACCTGAGATTTGTAGGGATTATTTTTTGAGATATGTAGGAAACTGTTATTTCTATATGCTGTTTCACAAAAAATAATGTCAGGGTCTGTGTCATCCACTACTTATAAATATTTTATTATGCTAATAATCATGTGTAAGAGTTGCAGATAACATTAGTATTTAGTTTGGGGTAGTAAAACCAACTAGGTAGTTCTCTGCTAATTTGCACTGTGACCAGATACATCAGCTTTTCATAAATGAGCCCGTTCAGTTTGTCTGTGGGTGTTTCTGATTGCTTTGGTTTTGTTCAGAATTTTTTTGGCTTTATTGGACATAGGGACATTATACTCTGAAGCGCTGATAAACCCTCATAGACAGAAAAAGCTTCTGTCTCTTTCGTGTGATCTCCCTGGTGTAGAAAGGTTAAATAATTGTTGGTGTAGCAAATAGAGATGGCATGACGGTGAAGCCCAGTGGCTCTGTTGGTTAGCTGGGAGATAAGGAGACATCCATCCCCGTGTCTGTGTTGTTCAACACTTTCTTTACATTAAGCATTCAGTAGAGCAGCACAGAAAGCTGTGTTTGCTTGGCGAATGATCAGATACCCAAACCAGTGGCCTGTGAATCCTTTTTCCCCTTTTCTTGGCTCAACGAATATTTAATTTGTCTCTGTGAAGCCGTTTAGCTTTGGTAGAAAAGATTGATACGTTTGCCTTCCCTGCCTCAGGCTGTCCTGTATCTGGAGGTTTAAACATTTTCTGTAGCAGGTGGCAGCTTAAATAAGACAAAGGATGGTGCTGAGCTCATCTGCCATATCTTCTGTCGCTGGATTAATGCTGGCAGTAAGAGGGATGAGAAGAGAAGACAGAGCCACACCATCACCATCTCTTTCTCTGGCACCTCGTCCACCAGATACACTTGCAGATCAGGTGCCAAACGTGGGTCCTGGCAAAGGCAGCGGATACCAGAGCGCCCAGGTTTGCCAAAGCTGAATCTAGAAACACGGGCACCTACTGATGGGCACTGTCAGGACTTGTGTAGCTCTTGGAAATGCTTTAGGCAAAGTTTTACGTGCCTGAAGAATCTTCACATGGAAGATTTAGGTCCTGTGGATTTTGAACAGACTCCACAATTGAGTAGTAGCTAAGGTGGGAAGGAACCTCTGCATGGATTCTGTTCGTGGTGTCTGGACCTCGTTTCTCTGCCAAGGATGTTCCTATCTCTGCCTGATCCAGAGAGACGAGGAAAACAAGACAGGAGTGTTGAGACTGGCTTTGGTTCTGTAGCACACAACAAACGGGGCTCTAGTTTGGCGTGGCTGTATACCCTAAAATAACTATGTAATACTTTAATAGCTATAGTTAAACGTGTGTTAAATCCACTTGCAAATTGCATTGCTTTTCCTTAGCTGCAGGAGGAGAGATTTTTCTGAAACCTCAGACTCTGGATAGAACTTCTTGGCATGAACTTAGTTGCTAATTGATCGAGGCAGGTGGTAATAAGCTTGGGCTGGTGGCTTTGGAGGGCAAACTGAAAGCAGATGCTGTGTATGGACAGTGAGGACTTCAGAAAGGCTGTTTGCTTGCAACACAGAGATGAGTCCAGTGTGTGCAAACAGTGGAGAAATAGTCTTGCTTCTCCTGTACTACTGGAAAGCAAAACCTCCACAGAGTTGGAGGTGCGGGTTCTAAGAGAGGATCCAGAAAACACAAAGTGGAATTTGCACACCAGGAATTCCCCTTTGGTCCCGTTCTGCTTCCCTGGCATTAGTGCCTCGCACCACCGCGTTAATCTGTGTTATTCTGGCAAAACCCATTAGTCCCAGTGGGAATAGTGTTCAGTATATCATCACTCAGTCTTTGTTTTGTAGCTGTACCAGTCTTGCTCTCAGAGCCGAGAAGCAGTAATACAGTTTTTAGTTTTCCCAGATGGGGGAAAGACTGTCATTCACATTCTGTTTTTGTAGCTGTACAGTTATAGGACATAAGACATCTACTTGTACTCATTTGGGATATTAAATAGAGGAAAAGCATTGGAAAATTCTCATACTAAACATTGATCTTGTGGTTATTTCGTGAAATGCTTGTACACATTTCTCTTCAGGATAGGAGTGCTGTGCTGGAATATCTGTCATATGGTAACCGCTGTCAGGCAGATAAGCAGATGCTGTTCATGTATCTAAGAAAAGGCTTGGAAATATTCCAAAAACTAAATGGAATTCCTTCTCTGAAACTTTTTTTATTTCTGGTTAGTTTTAGTAGGCAGCTGGCTGGGACATAATGAGTTATTTTTATCTTATGAAAAATTTATTTGAATTACCGTGTTGCATACGTTACATGTGGTACACACGTGAACTGTAAAGAAAGGAAATATAACCTCGCTCTGTAGCAGACCGCTCTTTGGAAATTCGGGGTGCCGAGCTAAATTCTCTCTGCCTGATCCCACAGCAGTCCAAGCTTCCCTGTGGAAAATGATGACTCGTGCTCCATTCCATGCCCCCCGCCAACGCCACTGTAAGACAGCGGTGGGGGGTTGTGAGTGGTGTTACTTTCCCTGTCCCCTAAATGAGAGATCACAGGTGAGTGGTTCCACGTAGGCATTTCTCTTTTCTCGTTTTCTTTTGCCTTGCACTGAAATAGCTGGTTTAAGGTTTTTTTTCAGGGTCCAAATGGATCTTCGTGTTATTTCAGTGGACAATACAGGCAGCAGAGTAACTTGGGTTCTGGAAAGTAAATTAGAAGCCTTATCCCAAAATTCTGCCATAACCAGTTGAATATATGGGAATATGAGCTATATAACGTGTGTAAGCCTTTTATAAAAAGTTGGCAGCCTTGTACCTCCCGATGCACGTTACTTGTTAAACACTCTTCTTCAGGCTGGTTCGCAGGGAGCTTTGATTCAGCAGCGAACCAGACTAGAGAGAAACATTCATTCCTGGGTTTGCACTGCTCTGATTTCCCTACTTAAGGCAAGAAAATAAATGTTGCTGGAGCCCTGGAGCTTAACTGTGAGTCATTAGCAAAAATCGCACTGGAAGGTCTTTTAAATTTGTGATATTCTTACACTTCATACGCAGACTTCGTTACTGGCTCATTAGGCTTTCTGGGTTGTCCTTCTGTCTCTGGTGCGATCTGACATGAGGTATTATGTTTTAAAAGCCTGAGGTGTAATATTTTTATAATAAACACTTCTTTGTATGCTTGTATAAAAATACGTATTGTATAAATATTGAAATATATATATGTGAAGTTGAGTTGATGTGATCCACACATCCTTTCCTACAGGAGAATACTACTTCTTGCATTTACCTAACCAGGACAGCAAGCTTTCTCTGGATAACATTTCATATTTCTCTTGAAAAGGATTAGAAATGTGCAGATTATTAACTGTACAAAATTCCTATTAAGCATATATTGCTCTGTTCTTGGTGATTTTTAATTATCCTTCAGAATAATACAACAGATCAATTTTTTTCTTTAAGCTTATCTGAAATAAAAATTCTATTGTTTGGGGATTTTAAAAAAAAAAAAAAGAGTACTGAGGGCTGCTTAGTCATGCACATTCATGTATAATTAAATGCCACAGTACCCTCTTGGAAGTCAAGAGATTTTGAAAGTGAATAATAACATAGGCTAGAGTCCATTGGCAAAACTTCACAGCAAGTCACTCCTCTGTTTTCTGCAGGCTTGTGAAAATATTCATGACCCTAGCCAGGTTCCCCGGTCTTCCTTGTATTTTATTGCCTTTATTATCACAGACTACAAAATCCCTTATTTTGCCCCTGTTTTTTTGGAAACGTCTTTCTGACCTTCTGAAGTCTGCAAACGACTCCTACATGTAAATGAAACAGTAATCACCAAACTGTTTATTACCTAACAAATGAGAAATTCAGTTACATCTAATAGCGAGTCAAGTCACGCTTGGAATTTAAAGCTTCCCTTTTCGTGTTTGTCTGATGTAAACCAGTGTATATTCCAGTGGAGGATGCTTCAAGGTTACATGAGGGTGGTTTTGCCCTATTCAAGTTCTTTAGTTCTGAGTTTTTCATTTGTGTAATGACTCACCCCTACGGTTTTCAGTGAACCTGGGAAAATAAACGGCATCCTATTTTGTCTTGTTCACCAATTTGATACATTACTCTATTACAGCCACAAAGAGATACAGTTCTGTCAAAATCTGCTTTGCTCTACAAAAACAGACCCTGACCCAGAGGTATCACAGTCATAAAAAGATTTTGAAATGGGCTGCAGCACATTTATCTCTGTGGCTTGGCTCAGAAAGAACACATAATTTTCCAACATCTTCTCCTTTCTTTTTATATGGATCATGTCTGAGAGAGGCCAGGTACCTAACCAAATCTAGCCTGGGGGTACGTGACACTGTTCCTCTTGTATCCCAATAGGTTTATACTGATCGGCTTGGAATTTTAGTGCATTCAATTACAACATTTTTTTTTTCTAAATAACAAGAATAAAAGACAGCTGACGGGACAAGGTGGGGAAATATGCGTTACAGAGAAATATCTGTGAAATAAGTTCTTAATTGATGTCTCAGAAATGTTTAATAAATGAAAATACTGAAATGCGTGCTAAGAAGTGGGAAACAAGAAGGCTGTGGCTGTACCAATCTTGCACTGTGGTTTTCAGTAGATCACCAGATTGGTGTCATTAATTTTTTGCTTGAATTTGCTAAAGAGTGCTCCTCTGTTTAATCTAACACAATGATAAATTTGGTGGCCTTCTACGATGGGATCACAGCATTGGTGGATGAGGGAAGAACAACTGATGTCACCAGCCTGGACTTGGACAAAGCATTTGGCGCTGTCCTGCACAACATCCTTACCTCTAAACTGCAGACATGGATTGGACAGCCGGACTGCTCGGGAGATAGGGAATGGCAGAGTGGTTGCACTCAAAGAGTTGCAGTCAACGGCTCAATGTCCAAATGGAGAGCAGTGACCAGTGGCATTCCCCAGGGGTCCGTACTGGAACTGCTGCTGCTGTTTAATGTCATTGTGGGCGACATGGACGCTGGGATGGAGTGCACCCTCAGCAAGTTTGCCGATGACACCAAGCTGTATGGTGTAGTCGACACGCTGGAGGGAAGGGATGCCATCCAGAGGGACCTTGGCAGGCTACAGAGGTGTAATGAATACTCTGGGAACTTCAGTATCATTTGTTTAAATCAATGAAGGTACGCTTATTTTGTTACTAAAATTGTTAGAGCTGTAGGAAACCAACTGAAGAAAACTGTCTTTCAGATAAATGTATAAAAAAACCCCTGGCTGCCTAAGCTTATTTTGGGGGTTTGCAAAACTGTGCCAGAAATCTGAGACTGGCACACATTGTGCTTTCTAACCATGTTGGAAGAGCTGAGGTTGGACTCATTCGCCTTTGCACTCCTGCAGTTCTCCTTGTGCTTTGCATAAGTTTTGCTGTGTACCAATATTGTCCTTCTCTGACAGATTACGCATATGAATGAGACAAGATCTGTGAGAGAAGTAGTATCAGATATGTTTGGAAAAAACAAAGTTTTGCCTTTATAAGGTTGAATTTTTAAAAAAATGAGCCAGTAAAAGCTCTTTCTCCATCTATCTTTCAGCTTAAAATATACTACCTCATCCTAGAAAACTCCATTTAATCAAGCTTCTGTGTCTATTGGCATTTTTCAGATAACTTGCAAAAAGGCAAACTGCGGTAAATATGTACCTAAGAGCCTGGGATATCACTGTTTTGGTCTGCGTGGGCCTTAATGGTTTGGTACCACAGCTACCTCCAAATTACCTGGCAGGTGTAGGTGGGCTAATGACTCTTGATATCTTCCTTAAATAAATGGGGAGTGAAGGAACTCTGCCTATCCCAGCTTCAGGAGGCGTATTGTGGCATATTTATGCAGATTGTTGTTTTGCTGGTATATCATAATGACTCTGGTGGGCTGGGGTGTCAAATTAACTTTGCCCTGATAACTTTTAATTTGAGATGCCTTGCCTGCTTTTTTCTGAACTACGTAGTTTAGATGAAGTGCTCTAATATCTCTGCTGGCCGGTAGTGCTTGTAGCTGGAAGTTTTGGTGCTGTTAGTATTTTAGTTTTTGTAGAAAAGGGAGAGTAAGAGGTCCTCTGAATAAGGTACATGCAAGAATGAACCAAATAGAAAAAGTGCAGAGGAATGTGGACAAGCCACACGTGCCACCCTGCTGCGGTGACGCAACTCAGTGCGGTGTTGCTTGTGGGAAGAGCTGCAGTTTAGCTAACGTACCTGTTCCTTTGTTACTCAATTCTGGCTCAAGGCGACAAAAAGGAGAGTAAAATGGTAAAACTCTCTAATGAGTTCTGTGGTGCCTTCTGCTCTGCAGGTGCTGGTGAAAATACCTGTGGTATATAGAATCGTTTAGGTTGGAGAAGACCTTTAAGATCATCAAGTCCAACTGTTAACCCAGCACGGCCAGGTCAACCACTAAACCTTGTCCTGAAGTGCCACATTGATGAGTCTTTTAGACACCCCAGGGACGGTGACCCCACCACCCCCTGGGCAGCCTGTCCCAGTGCCTGGCCACCTTCCTAGTGAAGACATTTTCCCTGACCCCCAACCTGAACCTCCCCTGGCGCCACCTGAGGCCGTTCCCTCTTGTCCTGTCGCTGTTCCCTGGGAGCAGAGACCGACCCCCCCTGCCCACAGCCCCCGCCAGGCAGCTGTCGGGAGCCATCAGGTCCCCCCTGAGCCCCCTTCTCTCCAGGCTGAACCCCCCCAGCTTCCCCAGCCTGCTTTCTCAATTATTATTTTTTTCCATCCTTTTTCCTTTAAAGGCTTAATTAACTTAGGGCATGGGAAGAAAAGGCATAAGACAAGAAGCAATTATAAATAAATAATGATCCCTTATGAAGTTCTCTGGCTTAAAAGACTACTTATAAAAGTGAAGGAGCTGGCCTTTGCTGCCTTCCCCTGCACCCTCACAAATTTTTCCATAGTAGGCCTTCTATATAAGGTCAGCATAGGGGGAAGAAAGAATTTTTATTGTGTTTATAACTAGCTAGCTGCTAGCTGTTACAGCTAATCAATATGAACAACCCCTAATCAATCTAGCCTCGATATAGGGGAAGAATTGGTTTTTCAATCTTTTCATATAGTCAAAAACAGCCAAAGCAATTTGATTCTGTGATGGCAGAAGATTGAATTTCTTATCAGGATCGGGAAAGATAGTTTTCCTGCCTTCCAGAATTATGTAGAAACTATTGTGTCCTGTTTTACACATTACGATTATTTTAAAAGCTCATACAGTCTTTCTCTCAGCTTATTTCTGTGTGTTATACAAAACCAGAAAGATTATGGATCTTTGTATGGAGCTCCTCATATGAATACCATCCTGATATGCTGCTAATTTGTTATGTGAAGGGCTTTTTACCTATTATTAAGTGGAGAATAAGAAAAATATTTCCTTAAAGCTTTGCTGCAAAATTAAGTATAATTCCATGAAGCACACTTTTTAAAAAAGAACGTGCCTCATTCAGGTAATTTAGGGGTTACTGTGGGGCTTTCTTTTTCCTGCAGTTATTTGTCCTGAATACCTGGATCTCAGTTTCTCTTTTAAGACTGCAAAAGAAGGTAAAATTCTCCATTCAAAAAAAAAAAAAAAAAAAAAGAAAAAAAAACACCAACAACTTTTTGGTATGGGGGTGTCTATTTTTAATTCATATCTTTTCCTAGCCATGAAACTTCTGTATTGTTCTTCTATCAGTTTTCTTTCTTGGGCTAAGATGAGGTGGTGGAGGAGATGTTAGCATACAAAGTAAATGCAGCAAAAAGAGCAGTATTTGGTGGAGTGACGGGTAGGGCTGTTGAATCCAATAATGTAACTTTTAAATGTGTTTTCTCTGAATTGGAAACCAATGAGACAGTCTCATTAGTTGTACAAAGGTAAGTTTGCTTTGATTTATTTGTTTGTTTTGAAACTGGCTCAATCTCACCAGCAGTGGTCATTCTTCAGGTCCCTCCAGCAGCTGGTGCCCTGGGAGTGGGTGGCTCTGGGCAGCCCAAAGGGTCACTTGCTCACAGCAGAATCGTTCTTCTAATTTTTGCAGTGGAAATCCTGAGGCACAGAGCAGTTCTCTGCCTGGGGTCACGGGGGAAACAATCAGCCCAGCTGGGAGCAGAATAAAAAGCTCCAGACTTCCAGGCATGTTGTTTCAATAAATCATTTCTTCTGCAGGAATCCAAGAAAAGTTTGGTCTTTCCATTTGGTACCAAATCCGTATTCTCTCTGACCTCCCTACTCTCACACAGAGTTACTACAGCATACATTCAGCATTCATACCCCTCCACACCCCTGGTACTTTTATCCTCTTCTCTTTCCATGTGTTAACTGGGGGCTTGTCCCTTGTGGCACCCAACTGTCCTCAGTGCACTCCACCTGTAGCAGTCCAAGGGGGTGCCATTAGGATATTTAGCATTTCTTTGAACTCCTGGGTTGGCTCCCTTTACCACCACTGTCAAAGAGATGTTTCTTTTCCATCCACTGTAACCCTTCATAACCCTTATATTCACCTGCCTTTATTATCCTCTCTCTCTCCCTTTATCTGCTCAGGGACACGAACCTCATCTGAATCTTGCTTGGATTGTCACGTATATACCATCTTATCTCTTATATCTCTGTCCTGAAAATATTCAAATCCCTCCTGATCAGGTGCTTTGCTGGATACTTACAGGGCTGCAAAAATTCAGAGGGAATCTTGAGAAATAATTTTTGGTTTCCTTCTTCTTTGTGCTTTAAATTTATTTTATTAGGTCTACCTTTTTTTCTTACCCCCTCCCCCCCTTCCCGTTCTTCTCCTTTATCTCTTCCTCTGTGTTTGTGACTTCTAATTTTGTTATTTTTTAGCTCCTGGCTTCTGCTGGTCTTTCCAATCCTCCTTTTACTTGGAAACAGAAGCCCTTTCCAGGGAAATTATGCTGAGGATAGAACCAACTTCTGTGACTTCTTGAAAAGATAAAGGTTTGGCAATTGACAGCCCATCTTAGTTTGTAGTTCAAGGGTGAATGAATATATTGTGAGTACAGCTGAACTTCATTTTTTCCTCAAAGAACGGTGGTGAGATGTGCTATAACTCAGGCTGAAGTTAAAACACGAAGCGCCTGGAGGAAGTATTTGTAAATATCCCTCATTTCCAGTCAGCTTTGAAACAGAGTCATTGAGTGCGCCTGGAGCTCCAGACTGACTGCCACTAATCTTCTGGCCTTTCACCCCAACTATGTCGAACTCTCCTAGTCTGGATTCTTTTAAACTGGAGCTCTTAACGCTCCCCATGCATTATATAGAGTGTGTTTGCCTTATGTGCTTGAGATGCTGTTTAGGCACAGCCTTCTACTCAGTGCTTCAGCTGTCTTATGCGGTGGTGGTGGGGGTTGTTCCCCTTGCCATCTGCACCCTTAAAAAGACCAAATGCTGCTGTAATTATCATTGTTTGAAATTATTCATTCTTTTAAAAGAAAAAATGCAAAGGCAGCGTGTGTTTGTCTCTGCAGGTGCTTTCTGTATGTGTGTATACATATGTGTGCATGTGTATACATGATTTTTTTAAAAAAAGAGAGGATGCAGTGTACCAGCAACACTGTAAATAGAAGGAAAGTAAGTCTAGCAGCTTGACTGTTTGCTTTCTGTCCCTGCAGAAATGCTTACTCGGTTACGTGGCACCAAGGCGTCACTTCGCTCTGTAGTTGCTTGTTCTTTGGAAACTATTGCAGCTGGCTCTTTTAAATCAAGCACCGACTGTGTGCTGCTGTGGTTAATAGCCAAGGACTAAAATAATATGCCTGGTCAAGCACAGCTCAGCCATATTTGGTTTTTTGGGTTTGGTGCTTTTTTTGGGGGTATATCCAACAAACTAATTTCTAGGGACCAGTGCTCATAAAGAGAAATAATTAGCATGAGGCTTCAACCGTGATGCCCAATTGACTTAATAACCTGTGGTCCCTCATAAACCTGGTGAACTGAAATTCTTTGAGACATCCAAGTGTCACACTGCCTGTGGAGAAAAGTGGCTGAGAAATGCTCAGTCGAGGAGTTCATGAGATCTAACTTTGCTGTGCTGCCAGGCATATTATTTTATTTGATTTACCATATGCTTTTTAAAAATAAACTGCATTTTGCATTGTCTGTTGAGCACTGAAAAGATACTGCCCAATTTCTTTATATTCAACAATTTTTAGAAATCTGGACACCATTATTAGATACAGCGCTCCAGGAATGTCTCAGTAATGATATGGCATGGCAATAACAGTTTTTTGTTTGATGTGCTGCTGTGAACTCAGTGAAGGGCTGCATTTGCTCCCACTTGCATTGTCCTAGCATCTTATTGTACTTGGCTATTCTTTATTTACGGTTGTTGAATTCTTAAGCTTACCAGTAATGTACATTCTTGGCTCCTCATTGGAATTTGCATTGAACTGTATTCCCCATCATTTTTTACCGAAGCTGAACATTTTGTGCAATATGAGGTTTCTTGGGAAATAACTGTCTATTTACTTCTGCATTACCTACAAGGCTCACAGCCACGGCATTTCTATTCTTTTCTGTAGGATTCATAAAGATAATGAAAGCACTATTTCAAGGGTAGATTTCTGAGGGACCTTCTTTACAATAGCCTTGATTCAATTACACTTCAACATTTTCCATTTCTGGTTTTTGTTCATCTATCAATTAAATGTTTATTAATGAATATAATAGTAACAATTTCAATCAGCATTTGTTACAGTGCAAAAATTATTGTGCAAGACTAGACTTATGAACATGTTTAAGACACTTATCTCCACAATAAACACTAATTCTGAATCAGAACAGCTCTGAAATTAAGGCTGAATGGGTATTTACTGATTAAAACAATCCTTGGAAGCTAAGTAATTTCCTTCAAAGCTTATTTCTTTCAGGGTAAGAACAGTGAAATTTCCAGTGATTGGAGGTAAAAGTAAATGAAAATGCTCTGTTCTGAATCAGCTTTGCTTGGAATCAAACTTCATTTATGGCTTTTATTACACTAATATTTATTAGTGGAAATCATATTCTCCCCTAAAATATTCTCCCATTTAGGTTCCTAACTGAGCAAAATAATTTCATCAGCCAAACTTATCTTAGAAGGAAAAAAATCAGATTTGTTTGATGAACCCTGTTTGTTCTGGTGTGTCAGTGTCTGTCTGTCTAGCTAGGAGGAATGGGGCACCCCTGTCGGGAGACATCCCCTTGTAAAGCATAGGTGCAGTTTGGTTTTAGCTTTCTACTTAAGGATCTTTTCCACGGCAGATAAAGGAAAATAAGAGTAAACACGGTATAGCTCTAATAAAAAATTAAATTTGGACCCCTTTGGGTCCATGTGCCTACACACTTATGTTTGGTTGCATCTACGTATGTGTGATGCTTGCAAGCCACTAAGATGCGTTGGCCCAGACTGTCTGTGCCTGCTCCTGAAATTGTTTCATAAAGGATGAAAAGGCTTTTTGTCAAAAGTAGCTGAGGGTTTATTTCTTCTGGTTTGTTGGTTTGTTTGGTTTGGTTTTTGTTTTTTTTTTTTTTGTTTGTTTGTTTTTTAAAGAAGGATATAAAGTGGCAACAAGACGTTTATGAGAATTTTCAAAACAATTCAATTGCTTTATATTTTGAAATCTGATGATGTGCCTAGTTCCTTTTAAAATCTTACTTAAATAAATTCTAAGGTTGAAGATAAACAATGACATACTGATTAAAACTGGCCTTCCATTTGACATTGGTATTTTCTTCAACTCAAGGTGATATTTTTTCCTGTTTAATGACAGAGGATTATAGCTGAATTGAAAAAAAAACCACCCATACAGGCAAATTGATCTGGTGCCTTTCAAGCTTTCAGGGAAAATGCTGCTTTTGGCATAGCTGGCTGAAAGCCTGAGGAAACCGATGGAAATTCTCACTACAAACAGTAGATCCGTTTCTGTAGTTTGTGTGTGTTATGGGCTGTATACTTCCCCCAACTCCACCCTTCAGGTTTTGTGTTTGTTGCTGGGTCTTTTTTGGGGGAGAGGTCTGTTTTGGGGGGTTGGGGTTGTTTTTTGGGTTTTGGGTTTTTTTAAAAGGAGCCTTCTGCTAGAGGTCTGGATAACTCCAAAGCAGGCAGGATTAACAGGGAACTGTTGAGAGCTGTTGGGATGCTCTGGGAGCAGAGATGTTGGGCTCCACTCTGCATATGCTCTTTGGAGACAAGAAATTGGTTCAGGGTATAAATCAGGGATCAATTTCCTTATCCGTTAGTAATAATGTAACCGAAATATTGTATTTTCTTTAAAAATAGGGAACCTGCTGACTGACCTGCCTTACTGTATAAGCTTTAAAACATCTTCTGATTCTAATGAAGTGTGACACTTTGGTATAGGGTCATTGCAAGACAAGGAAAAAATTGGGCTTTTTTCTCAAGAAAATACAATGGGTCAGTCTGTCCTACCTAGCAGATTTTCATATATATATATATTGTTTTTTAAATTAAAAAGGTTTTTATCATATGTGCTTTCTCCCTATGCAGGGTTGTGGACACTATTTGAAATGAGTTACTGGGCCACTCATGCTAAGAAAGTAAAGCACAACCCCCTTCACCTATTTAATGTGTTACAGTATTTTTACTGCCATTAAATTGTAGTGAGGCACAATTTCACTAAATACAGATGTACAAAGTCAGTACAGGTGTGCTTGTAATCATATTTCATGCTGAAAATGCTTAATAAAATTACTTTGGGAATGTAAGTGACAAAAACATTAATACACTTCATATGCTTAGAAAAAATCTGCAGTGGCAAATAGGTGCCTTTGTAAATTTGAGGAAATTTCAGCAAACAGACTAAACATTTAACTGAACCAGATTGGATTATGATAAGCAAGTTTATGAGAAACTGGTGTTTGTGTTATGTTCTCTTAAACTGTTATTGTGGAGCAGCTGATGGAGAAATCCTCGTAGTCACTTAATCTTTATTCATGTCTCTTCTGTAACACACTGTGCTGTGCATAAAGGTCAGATTTATCTACTTTGAAATGATTGAAACTCAATTAAATATGCTGTTATAATCAGAAGAAGAACAAGATGTACTTTCCTCTTTCTGGAATTCTGTCTTGTTTCTAAAAAAGAGCATAGTTTATAGCAGAAATTACCGAATGAATACTCGTCTGCTATTTTTTTTAAACTGAAATATTTTACATGGTGATTGAAGAGGTTTAACTTCTGAGACTTGTGCAAGAAATACAAAGTAAGTGGGAGCTGATGAAGGCAGCCAGGCCAGTTCCCTTGTACAGTAGAGCTGGGGTGAGCTCTCTGGGCTTACAACCAAACCTTTTCATCCCGCTTCTTTCTTTCTATGATTACTGTGAGAGAAAATAGTTGTAAGCAAAGCAAAGCAATTCAGCAAAGAAAGTGTCTTGGCAGCAAAACCCCTGTAAAAGAAGGAGTTCCGAGCAAGGTTATAATTTGTTCTGCCTCAAAGAATATTTTAGGAATAGAAGATGTTTTCCTGTGAGAAATCGTAAGCATCTGGGCATTTTTAAGAACCAAATTCATAATTTCAAGATTCAGGATCAGATTTCTGTCTCAGCATTATCTAAATGAAGTAATTTTTTTGGGGGGAATTTGGATGACATTTTGAATATTAATCAAGTACAAATGATTCTGTTTAGACATCCTTGGAAAACTGAGTTACAGCAATTGCAAACTTTTTATTTCTTGGAACACTAATAAATAGACACAAGTCAAGGTCAACAATTGCTGGCAAAAGGTTGCAAAAGTACATATGAATATTTAAAAAATCATTTTATAACTTTACTAATACTGGTGACTTTTCATTGTAAATCACATTAAAGCAAAGTATCTGATAAAAGATTTGGTATTTACAGGACTGTTCAGACCTGTGGTATACACAGCCATTCTGTCAGAGGAGATACCCAATTAATGTTCATGAACACTACTGCATTGCTTTATACACAGCATCAGGAATGGGAACAACACAGGGGTAATTTTTTGTCTTCTTTATTTATTTTTTTTTTTAAATACATTTACTTCAGATCTCAGCAGGAGGTATGGCTAATTAGGGTGGTAGAAGAGAAGAGAAAGTTCTGGTCTTTGGGAAAATTAGTAATCCTTTTGATGAGAATGGGCCTTATTTGGACTATACCTATGATTTCTTTGTATTTTATTAAATTTTCAGTTCTGAACAAAACCCAAAAAATTAATAGCTGCTATTGGAAAAACACTGTAGAATTCAAACCTCCTTTGTGAATGATATCCGTGTTCCATCTCAAACATCCCTCTCTTCCATCACTCTACATTCTTATTTTAAGCATAACTTGTGGGGTAGAACTAGTTACAGAGATAGATGCTCAACCTGTTAGTGTTGAAAAGCTACCAACTCAGGCAGAAAGAGCCCTTGTTGTATTTCCAGACAAGACCTTCCCTGGAATGTAATAACTTTGAAATTACCCTACAGGCAAGGATACCATCTAGATTACCAAAGAAAAGTAAAAATTTTCAGTCCAATATCTGGATTCAGGAAAAGGGGTGGAAGTACCAACAGATGTGTAGTAACAGTACCCTTCTAATGTCCATAAAAAAAGACACAAAAATTGCTATGTGGAATGAGGCAGCAGTCCCAAACTGCTTTACGATGTCCAGTCCAGTTGCAAAGACAAAGCACTAGCTTTAGAACAGGCAAATTTTTATAACACAGAGATGAAGAATAAATTCAAGAGATTTTCACTGAGGAAGGTATGTGGTATTACATACTTTCTTTTGGTCCCTTGGTCATTGAATAGTTAAATATTTTAGGGGGTTTTTAACATGAAAATATTTGTTCTTAATAAATCAAGTCATACTGCTTAAAATTAAACCTAAAGCTAAAAAATGCTGCAAACTAAGTATGGATGAGAAATTGAACATAGAGCGTATGCAAAATATGCATTGATCAGAGTTTTTTATTACTCTGGCAACTGAAGAAATTGGCAATATTCCTGACTGGTTTGAAAAAAAAAAAAAAAAAAAAATAAATAAAGAAAAAAAAAAATAAAAAGAGCTTGGAGAACTGTGAAAAAACATAAGGAAAAGGGATATTTCTTCTTGTCTTGAGACTTTTTAATCTTCAAACACGTTGGCTTGAAAAAGTTTTCTCCCTTGTTACAAGCCACAGACAAGAACTGGAGCAACAGTTACGTTGGCCTAATAAAAACTGAAGTGCAGCTGCATTTACAGTGCACTGAGAACTGTGGGGAAATTAATGCAAGGACTGTACATGGCATTGCTGAAGACACCAGAGAGGCTCTCCTAGGAGCAGCAATCAGCTGCTCGGTGTTAACCCCTCTGCAGAAGCAGAGCTGAAGTGTTCTGCATTTGAAGCTGGTAATGTTTGTCTTGATGCTCTGGTGTGAAAACTGAGAGAGGCGGAGAAAAACATGTTGGGTTTGGCATCGCCACCCTAGCTCCACTGCTGCAGCTGGATGAAGTGCAGAATCTGAAGGAGAAAAGAAATAAACGCCCAAACCTGCAGTGGTGAAGATGCAAAGAGCCCGGGCTCTCGCCTGCGCCCTTGCCCAGGGGGAGCAGGTGGGGGGCAGGCAGAGACACAGCTGTGATGTGCCGTACTGTGCCATGCTGGTCCTGGAGCAGGGTCCCTCAAGGCAAAGGCCAAGTTTTTCCAACTCCTGCAATGAGCCCTGTGCCAGTCTTAGTTCGATCGTCCCTCTTTGGGCCGGTGCAATTGCATATCTGCAGGAGATATGCCTATATCTATATCTATCTATCTATCTATATATGCCTATATCTCTTCCCTATAAAGCGTACAAGTTTTATTCAAGTTTGACACGCTAGCTGTCTGGCTTGAGTAAGTTCCTATTTACAAATAGGGAATGATTCAGCTATGCCAGTTTTGAGACGCAAATGTTTTATAAATTGGGGATAATGGGGCAAGCTAGATGTTTCAGAATGCCTGCAACAGTTTACTCAAATTCGGCATTGGTATCTTTACGAGTATTTGGGAGCTACTGTTTATAAATAAGCAGGATCTGAAAAAATGTGTCTAAATGAGTTGGCATCTTCAGAAAAAAACCCCACATTTATATTTATGTAATCACACTGAGAGACGTAAGACGTGAACTCACTATATGCTTTAATTTTCTTTATATCTGTTATATTCATCCATCAGAAGCCAACAGCCTCTCCACCCACCTCCAATGTCTGCTCTGAAATGTAAAAGACCCATTTGTTGCACCACGGATGTGTATTTATTTGTGGTTTTGTGACAACTTTGCAAACAGTTTGCCTTCTCTGGGTCGCTCCCCAGGGAGCAGGGGGATGATTAGGAGCAGCATTTAGCCGGCGAGAAGAGCGAGGCAGGGGAAGGTGATGCATCCTGCGTGGTGTTGCATCGCAGGTCTCTGGCAGAACTGGGAATAAAATCTAGCCGTATCCGTGCACAGATCTCTGCGGCATTTGAAACTTCAGTGCACACATGGGAGCATGACAAACCGATGTGACTGACAGCTCAAATAATCTGCTGTTTTGCAGGCGAGCACTCAAGTAATGTGTCAGTCTGATGGGGCTGAAATTTAACAAATTTAAAAGGTTTTCTATTGTATTCTGCTATGTGCCCCGCCCTCCCCAAGGCTTCCAGACTCAGTCTTCCATTTCCAATTGACTAGTTCCAACTTCTGTTGAGAGCAGCATAGATTTTTATTAGGAATGAACAGTTCTGGGGATTGAGAACAGCCTTTGAAATGTTTCCTCCTGCGCTAATTTAACGGGCAATGTTTCTGACTACGCTTCCTGAAAAAGGACATTGCATGTTTGATTAAATTTTACAAGGGAATTGCAAAATATCTTCCATGATATATTGCTTCTAAAAAAAAAAAAAAAAAGGCGGCAAATCAGAGTGAGGTGGAGTGAGTGGGATAAATTCTTGGCTTTGCCTGAAATGGCTTGGATAAAAAGTAACATTGAGGGATGATGAAAGGTCTTCCATATAAGCGGCAGTCCTTGACCAGCTTGCTGTAGAGAAGATGAGAGCGGTTTCTGGTTTAAGGTCTTTTTTTGTTTCTAACGACTCAGGTTTTGTGATCACTGAAGTACTGTTCAGATTATCCAGAGCAGGATCTATGCACAGCCAACTGGTTAAATGGGCTTTTCATTCGGTTTGCTGGCTGAGCAGTGAAGAAACCATTGTAGGGTGAGTAGCGGGCCCATTAAGTCATCACATCTTTACTGGAGTGTGCACCTTCAGTTTTTAGAGACATGTTAATGTTCTGCCATTTTTCATTACGATAAATGAAAACCCTCTGCCTGTAGAGCTTGTCGGAAGGGTGAGTCTCTGAAAGAAATCATCACTTTAGTGTTTCACGTTTATTCTCCCTCACTGATTCCCAGACAGAATCTATTGCATTACAGTACAAAAAATATGACATTGTGTTTCAACTGTGATTTTCGCCTGAATCTAGGAATCAATTGCCCAGATTTTTGGCATTAGGGATTAACAATGACGATAAGGACTGTGGCAGGAGCATTGTTAATTCTGATAATCATGTTAAAAAGAAAGGAGGCCAGCTTGTTCTTCAGCCAGCCTGGCTCTGCAGAGCAGACAGCAGGCAGAGCGCATTTGCTGTTTTCTATAAATAAAGCAATTACAGCAGAGCAGAGTGATAACTCATAGTGAATAATAGATTCAAGTACATGTAATCTTTCTGTTGGTAAACTGTTTGCAGTTCATATTTGGGGTGGTGGGAGTGGTGTGTTTGGTTTTTGCTGGTGTGGGTTTGGTTTTTTTCCCCCCGATTACTTGCAAAATAATTTGGCTGATTCTTGGTTTGTTGTTGTGACCTTGAATGAGGTTTTTACACAGAGAAAATTCTTCTGCACCTAGTTAATATGTCTTTTTTGCAAGCGTATGCATTACAATTTGATATAAAATGCTCCAGAGGAGTAGCTGAGATGATCCTGATCTGGAGAAGCAGAGAAGCATGTGCCTGAGCTGGTGCTGGTAGTCATAATGCCGATTGGACTTGGAGCTGAAATGAATTCTTTTGTTGAGCAAAGGTCTGTGAGAATGTTTTATAATACTATTTGCAGCTGCAGGGATGTTATCACATAGTATGGAAAATAGGTATGTGGGTGTCATACAGTTTGGAATCCAGTCAACACTGTTTAATGTACTGGATAATACTTGGCAGTGAATTTTCGACAGATGACCATACCTTGCTACTCTTTTGAAACCGTAACCTGTTCCAAAAAGCAGTGATCAAAGGGAAACACCTGTATGATGGTTGAAAATACTGGGCTAGGACTCAGGGGAACTTTTCATACCGATGCTCTCCTTCCCTTTCTCTTTCCTGAAAATAAGGATCATGCTTCTCTGTGAACCATTTAGCCACCTACTGATGAGAAGTGATTTTTAAGGGCTCACGAGTTAGGACTGCTAGAGGACTATGCAGAATTTACAGTTTCTTAAGATAAATACAATGCATGTCCTTAAAATATGTATCCCAGAATTTTGGAACTAGTGAAATATGTGATACCCACAGGCTCCAGAAGGTCAGCCACGATATTTTCTCAGTTCTGCAAAGGGGCAGATGCATGCATGGAGAACTGGAGGTGACTTTTCTGACATGATGCTCCAGAGGCCTGACATCCTGAAAGCAGGCAGAATTATCCTGTTAGATGTATCAGAATTGGGATTGGGTTTTATGACTAAATTTAGCAAAATCTGTTGGTAGCAGTTGAATTTATGGCTCCTGAGTTATCTGACTACAAGGTAAGCTTTCATTCACTGGTGTTAGCCAAGTAGTTTGGAAAAATCCTCAAATAATGCTGACTGTGCAGCACAGCCTCGTTGCAATGGGCTGCTTCAAGGACTCGAGTGAATTGCTCGGTTGTACGTTGCTGTGATGGCTTGCCCTCTTATTAGCTTTGTCACTTCACCTTGGTTTGTTTCTGAGTTTCTGTCTGCAGTTAAAATCAATAGACTTTTTTTTCTCCTCAGCTTCCAAAACATCATAAATAAGATTCATTTCTCAAAATAGATGCCCTCTGTTTTCTGAAATAACACCGTAACAGCATAGGAGAAAAAAAACCTGGAATGCTAGTAGCTGATAGAAGTTTAAATAACCATGCTCAGTCTTCTCTCCTTTGATGCTTCTTTATAAACTCTTGTTTTACACTGTAAGTACTTCATCTCTGTGGGTTTTTTTGGTGGTATTTCTTCTTCTCTTTAGGTTCATCCTGTTATTTGTCCAGTCGTGGTTCCAATAATCTCGCATTCATCACGTCCTGCTCACAGCACGCAGTTACAGTCCACAGTTGTAATAAGAATAAAAATGTGCTGCTTGTCTGTATTTCTGCAACAGCTAGCTAAGCAGTTTTATCTCCATGCTACTAATAAATTGATTTGACAAAGATTCACTTTAATTTGTTGGCAGAATTGAGAAAAAAGGCAAAGATGACAAACCAGCTTTGTGTTTAACCTGTAGCTCAGGATGCCAGCCAGGATGCAGCTTACAATTGAGATTTTATTCAGTACAAGGAGAACTGGTTTTCTTGTAGGGTGGCTATATGTGTAGTCATGTAACTACTCTGATTTTACAAATACCTGGGTGTCTGATAGATCCCACTGAGAATACCAATGCCATAGGTGAAAAAAAATAATACCTTATCCAAGGAAATTTCCTTGGCCATTAAATATATGCTGGACAAAAGAAGACTTAAGTGTCTTATGGGGTCAGGCTGGTTTGCACAGCAAAGCGGTGATGATAGTTCTGAGGGCTGCCGGGTCAACACTGAGTCAAAGATAATGTGGAAGAAGGGAGAGCAGCCCAGCAGTGAAGAGGTGGTGCTGGGGGTGACCATAAGCAGCGGTCCAAGATGGACAAATGTCATGGGGTGTGTGTGGGGGTTGTGTGATAAGCCCCCAACAGCAGCTTTCAAAAAGACTGTCTTTTTCTATGGCAAAATCACCATCCTATTGCTTCTCAGTATCAGTACTGCCTTTGTAAACTATTTTTGTAAGTCAGACTTTTCCAGCCAAGATAATTCCCTTGGAAAATTTCTGCCTGGCTGTTTCAAACTCCCAGCACATGTTAGTGGAAAAAAAATAAATCAAAATATTAATGGAAATATGAAAATGCATTGTATGACCTTTCTTCCCTGTCACTAAAATATAATTTGTTTTCTTCACTGGAAGTGCAATTCACCATCAGTAGTCCTACAGTATACATCTGATTACTGTATGGCAATGACTTGTTTTTAATATAATTGTGAGAAATTTTAAACAGGATGGAAATTTTAATGACTGCTTTTTTTAAAAAAAATAAAATCAAACATTAGATTAAACCCACTTGTTTATTCTTCCGTTTTATTTTCCTGTTATCTCTGGTTTTCTGATGTAGTCATATATGTAGATGAAGAAAATGACAGTCTGTTTTCCCTTCCAGAATGTATGTTCCTTTCTCATTTTCTAGATAGCTGGAAGAAACTACTGAATCTGTCTTTGAACTGTTGAATGAAAATGAAAAGCTTTAGCATGTAAGTAGCTCTGAAAAGCATATAATGGAATTTTGCCCTTAATCAGAAAAAATCTGGAATGTTTTGACATTCCCACTATCTGGAAGTTTTCCTAGAATAAAATAGAGTGTCAGTTTAATTGCTGTGCTGGAATGATGCTGTGGCTGACACTAGCATAACCAGTGAGTTTGCTGGAAGCAGCTGGGCTGTAGGAGGATGCTGAAGCAGATGCAGTGGAAAACTCCGAAGTGTGGTGTACGTTGGACCAGGTATGCACTTCTGAAGTGAGTCTCGTAGTTGTCCCTGTCATTGTGCTGTGGTCTGTACCTCAGCGCACACCTCACGCACCCCAGCCACAGACAAGCAGTCTATGGAGGGTGCCAGGCTGGAGCTCGGTTGAGGCAGCTCCCCAAAATGTGGATATCATGGATGTCAGACCCTCCACATCAGCTGCTACATGTGCCATTTGCTAATGTAGGTGTAGATTTAATCGTCATGGCTCCAGATGATCTCAGTTCTGTTGTTTGGGTTTTGCAGCAGCACATCTAGAGGCATAAACTCAAAAATATCTTTAAGTCCAGCAGATTTTAAGCTTTCCTAGCTATAAAGCTCTCCAAATGTAAAGTGTGGGTTTGGTCATATGACTCAAGCTGTAGCCTTTGCATTAGGAGGTACTATTCTGGAGGTTGTCACTGAAATGGAACCTGATTTAAATAAGTGACAGCATCTCCTTTGCTGACGTGTCAGATGCTGTCTCTGCTCCTGCTGTACCAAGGCTGCATTTCAGGTGCCCAATCTTCTCATAAGCCCGTCTTACTGCAGAATGGCATCCCTTAGCATGTAGCCATAGGCCTGACTGGCCAAAGAGAGTGACATGCTTCCACCAGGAAATATGATGCATAGGAAAAAAAAACAAACAACCAAACCCATAATAATGAATGCCAGGTTACGTTTGTAAAGTTTGTCTTTTATAAGACAGGAAAAATACTGGCAATGCTGATCTGAAACAAAAAGCAGTGTGATTGAAGAAAAGAAACTCAAGTGTCAGCATCTTATACCAGTTGAAATGCAGAATAAACTCTTTTTAAAAGCAAAATTTTTGGGAGATAATGTTCCTGATAAAATATTTAAAATTTCATGTTAAAAAATCCCAACCAACAAAACAAACAAACAAAGAAAAAAGCCCCCAAAACCCCAAACAAAAAACTAATAAACCCAAAACAGTAAGAATTCACCACAGCAGGGAAGCTTTGGTTTATATTTTTCTCCATTTTTTTTTCTGTTGTTGTTTTTTGGGGTTTTTTTAGTGATTGTCCAGGATATAAGTGCATTGATGTGCTTAATACCAAAAAAAAAAAAAAAAGAGGTAATGTTAACAATATGTAGGAGAAGCTTAATTTACTGATGTCTGATGTTCTTGAGACCACAAAGGACCAATCTGACAGCTTTATTCACTCTAAGTAAGAAAAAAAGGAATTGATAAATTCTTAAAAATAGTAAATGAAACCATTTGCTCATTTTAATTAGATAGTTAAAGATGTGTAAAATCTTCTTCTCTGAGGAGGTCTGCATCTACTTAACTTCAGAGAATCCTTCTTAAGTAAAACGAGTCCTTAATCAGCAATTCAAGGAGTCTAAATTAATCATCAGGCAACTACTTTAGGCTTTAAATCCCTACTTGATGATGCTTTGATCCACAGTAAATATTTAAATAAATGTTGACACAGATACTCATTGTCCACTCCTGAGAAAAAAATTAAGAAGCTCAGTGTATGGTAGCAAAGATGAAATTATGTGGGGTTGCCTGTAAACAAAGACTTTTTGCAGATGGTGCATTTAAGGGAAAAATCTATATTAAGTCTAGAAATGGGAAAAGCATAGAAGTGCAGTGTAGCCATCATAATATACTCCTTTTCTCCTTCATATGCCCTCTAAACACCCCCAAAATAGAAATCAACTTACTGAAGGGACTCCATAAGGTAACGAGAAATTTCATCAGATATTTTTCGATCATGCATAAAAATCAAGGTTTTTGTTATTCACCACACTGCCGTGCGCATTCCTGTCACTAAGGCAAAACCGTAGTCCCTGTCCCTGCTGTGCTATTAGTGAAGGGTGAGTTCAAGCCACCATTGTGCCTCTCTATGCTCACAAAGGTGACCTGTGAAACAAGTATATGATATTCTAACACAATCAGGGCAACAGTTTGCTCGATGGATAGAGCTTCTGGGTGGTCCTGACGCTGCCACCTTGCCGCATCAGAATATTTTCTTTCTTAAACTGACGGTGGCAGCGAGCAGCCCTGGACTGCTTTGGTTTCTTCTCATTCAGGTGACAAAAGCCAGGAAAAGGGGGAGACAGGAGTTGACCTTTGGGGTGCAGAAAACATTGGGGGGTAGGGTTGATGCTGATAGCCTCCCCTTGCCTGGCCAAGTGGGTTTATTTACAGATCTCATATTTCCAGGCTGTTTATAAAGGTCTGAGTTACTGCCACAGACTGTATGCAACTCCTGCTCCATCCTGGGCTTTCCCAGGCAGCCCAGGCTTCCCACGTTTTGTGTCCAAAAAACAGTTGCTTTCAGAGGGAAGAAGCTGCTATGACAGAAGCTTTTGCAGCAGCCTATGCTGTATCTCATTCCGAAGAGGCATCTGGGTCACCCAGCTCTTTGTTTTGTTGTTCAAGATGAAAAAATAAAGTTTGAAAAGCTCTCACCAACAGAACTGAAGTGCAGCAGCTAATGGAAATGCACAGCTTGAGAAACTGCAATGTTTCTCAGCAGAGGGCTTGTGTTATCCTTGCACGAGCACTTCTCAGGGAAGATGCAACACGACTTTGCCATAAGGAGCAGGCCAGACGGGATTCAAGTGGTGGAGGAAGTCAGCTTAGGTTAAATTGGAAACTATGAGTGACTTTAGACCAGAAATGATGCTGCCCTGCTTAGCACCTCTGACAGTTAATATCTTTTTCATTTAACCGACTAAATCTGGATTATGTTCTGGGTAGCGTGTCTTAAATTTTTTGCTGTCATGACTAACTAAAGTAATGTAAGCTGCTTTTTCCTTCATGCTGTCAGCTCTGGAATTCTGCTTGTAAAATATATTCACACCCCCCCCCCCCAAAAAAAAAAAAAAAAATGGTACTAACAGCTGACAGGGGGAGAAGGGGGAGAAGTTCTACAAGACAAAACTACTTTTAAAAATTATAGGAATCAAAAATTTGCTAATTTCTTAGCACAAGAGAAATGAGGAAAAAAAGAGGACTGAATTTAGATGTGTAGCACAGAGCTAATGATGTTTGCATAGAACACTTCAGGCATTTCATATGGATCAAGAGAATAGTGAGACCTCCACACATCTCTGGAGGATTTTCATAAAAAATAGAAGACTGGACTTCTGCTCGGAAGGACTTTCTGCTTTGCCCATTAGGAAATCACCTCTTTATGAAAGTTCCAAAATCCCACACATTCCCTAGGGTTGCTCCTGGAGGAGCAGCAAGCAATCCCAGTTGCAGGGTAACACTTCAGGAAGCTGCCGTGTAGCCACGCTGTGTGGGAAACACACAGCATCCCAGAGCAGTCTTCTCAGCTGCTTTGATCCCAGCAGGAATGTCTTCTGCCTTCCCACGGGGGCTGCCTGCTGGTGGTTCCCTCGGCAGGCTGGGGGATCTCCCCGGAGAGGAGGGAGTTGTCTCCCTGCATTTCTTTTTGACCTTCCCTGTAGCACATTAGTGGCTGTCTTGAGATGTGGTGGTGGTGGTTCTTTTTTGGTTTGCCAACTTGGAAATAATTTACGTGTAGTTCTTGTGTGATGACAGGGTTGGCGTTTAGGAATGGTGTCTAGGCTGGGTACCGTGGCGGTCCCCACTCTAGGAGGACCTAGGGCTGCATCCTCTGCTTCCCCCAGGGTGGCACAAAGCCCTTTGCAGGGTGGCACTGCCTCAGTGCTTACAGTAGGGTGAACTAAGTCACAGGGGTGTGTTCAAATATGGTCTGTCACCTGGGAGGAATAGCGTGTCCATCCTGAGTCAGCCTAAGGATGCAGGCTGTGTTATTGTCAGCTGTCATGTAAATGTCACGGCATTATTAACCAAGGGTCTCTCCCAGCACGGGAGCTTGGACTCATATACAAATGATGCTTTAGACTAGAGAAGAGCGTCTTGTGTTTCTTTTGCATGTTGTACCCTCTTGGCAGCAGCAGAGTAGCACAGGCATGCTTCTCTGTAACCATCCAAAAGGGCAAAAGTATTGTTGAAATACCCGATGGCAGCACTTCTAGACCGCTGTGCGTTACGTGGAAAAGAAAGAGATGGGCAGCGTGGTGTGGGGAGGGGAAGGAAGACAAATAAACCAGTCAGCTCGAGTCAAAAGCTTTTTGAGGTATCAGGCACTGAAAATCTCATCCCAGCACAGAACAAACATGCTGTGGATAGAGACATGACAGACAAATCAGATGATGATGATGTGGTCTTTTACCAGCAAAAGATGTTGGCAAAGCGAGCAGAACTTACAGCTGCTTTGACAGGTAAAAATCCTCTAGTCGATGCCTGGTGAGATGTTTAGAGGACAAAAGAAAATATACCACGTGCTGCAAGATGTCAAAGGATCATGTCATATACTGCATCATTGATACAGTGGCAGGAAAAGAAAACTAAAAAAAATTATTTAGTTATTTGTGTTATTCCATTTATATGTTGTGTGTATATGCATATATATGCCTACATATGTACCACAGGGTTTTTTGACCCAGGTGCTAGAAAATTACTGCTTATTGTCCAGATAAATCATAGGGAAATGGGCTACTTATTAATATCTACATTTGCTGGCTAGGCTTGGATCTGCAGGCACAAAAACTTCAGTTTGGTAAAGCACTGATACTCCAACCAAGTGTAAAGAACTGTGTAGGAAGAATGTAAGCCTTTTCTTGAAAAGGATGCAAATAGAGATGCTGTTTTATTTACCATCAGATAACACAAAAGGAACGTTACATGTAGTCAAAGAATATGTTTGAAGAACGTGTTGTTTAAAAAACCAACCAAACAAAACCAACCCCCCTGAAAACTGCTATATGATTCTGCATCACTATAAGTGTGGGCATAATTTCATAAGTGAGACTGGTTAGTTGAAATCGGATTGAAATAATGCTGCCTGCATTCACACCACTACAGATCCTGAACCTTTGGAATTTGCTTCTAACTTCTTGCTTATGTTGATAATGGGATAATGCTTCAGTTCCATCAAAAATTTAATATTTTTTATAGCAGTTTTGCGTTCTGTGAGATGCTAAGTGGGAATAGGGAAGCTTCACCTGAGAGCTGAACATTTAAATGCTGTCAAGGATCTGGGCTTTTGTTTCTATGTTTCTCAGTTTAATAGCCTTCCCCTGTACTATTTTCCATGTAGTCCATTTTAATTAGGGATCAATAATAATGTCCCAGCAGTTTACTACTGCACTCATTTCAATTGAATTTGATTGCTTCAAGTATGTTCGGGGCTGTGTGGCAGGAAGGTTGCTCAGCAACTGTGGTGTGCGGACAATAAAATTTTGTGGTCTTGGCCATTAACCAGCTTTAGGGACAAGTTTATTATTGTTCCACCCTCCGCTGACAGTCATGTTCTGGAGCTGACTGTGGTACCTGCTGCACTTAAGAAGCTGCATGTCAGAAGAAGGTAGCGTAAATCCTGTTTCCCCTGTTTGGTTGGGGGCAGCTGGATTAAGGGCACATTTGGAAACTAAGGGTTACATGTGGGACCATCAGGGAAAATGGATGCTGATGCGAGCTCTAGCAGGTTCTAGCAGATCTAGTTGATCTTAAGAGGCCTGATCCCTGAAAACTATACTGGTTTTTCCACTCATGTCAACGTTATCTTAGGTGATGCTTTCCCATCAAGGTTGGTATTCGAAGCTTTTGGTATTTGAATGCTTGAGAGCTTTATTTTTATCATTTTCAGATACAATGTTCCAGCATTGTAATGAAAGTTCATTACAAATAGCCTTAATTGGCATTATTGTCCATTTTTCTTGCAAAGCACAAGCCTGGGCATAATGTGATGCAGATTTCATTGTATTTAGGAAGAGGAAAAAAAAAATAATTCTAGTTTAAAAATGCTTTTAAAGCTTCTGATTGGTCCTAGTCAGGAATCAATCTACCCCCACCTTGTCTTCTTAGTTCAAAATACGTTTTTGTTTTGAACTTTCAGCAAATGTAGGTATAGAAAGATTAAAAAGGAAATACACAATTGTCCAGCATTATCCAAAGGCTGTGTAGTCCTCACATTTCCAAAACAAAACAAAAGCTAAGAAAACCTCAGACTTCCTTTTATCTTGGAAAAAGAAATATTATATTTTCTCTTGTCACCACTGGGCAGAGATAGATCCTATGGTAAGAAAATTGTTTTTTAATCAGGGAAATAGAACAGTAAAAACACCTGGGATAACCCAAAGAAGGCATTAACTAGAATACTTTAAAAATAACTTTTACTAGTACAAGTAGTGTCTAGGTGCTCTGGTAAGCATGCTGGTCAAATTAAGCCTATGGATTGGGAAGGGGCTATAAGGTACTCAATAGAGCACTAACATGTCTCGTGGGGATACAATGGTCTTGAGCCTTTGCTACTTAGAGTTGTTATTTGTGGGGTGGTGCAGAGCCACCAGGAGGTTTGCTTAAGGAGTCATCATTATGGATTTTCAAGATGAAAAGGACACCCTGTGAAATGAAGCAGCTGTGACTAGATCTATACCATTTTCTCCCTGCCCTGGTTTGACACAGTCAACCAGAGAAGAAGCTAACAGCCAAACCAACAGAAAATTCCTCTGAGCGATCCTTGGCTGGAGAGCAGTCTCTGTGCATACATTCACAGATGCGTAGTTAACAGCGGTCCTGAGTCTCGGAATTCCTCTCTCGTTTCCAGGAATGTGAAATAGGAAGGCAGCTTAAGGTATAAGCAGGGGATTTTCTTCCTGGCTTTATTGCTGGCCTGCTGGGCAACTCTACAGAAACCACAACTGTGCTCACCCTCGCCTTCTATACAGTGATGGTTATGGGACCATTTCCCTTTTTGCTTTGTGCTCTCTGCATGATGATGTGTCTGAGCATCGCTGCTGTGGGGTTCCTGTAAACCACATGGTGCTCCAAGGAGTGGGGCCGTGGCTGCAGTAAATGCAATGTGAAGTACAGGGATGGTGGAGAAGGTTTTCTTGGGAGCCCTGGGGTTGGCATCACCATACTTAAAGGTTGAGATTAAACATCTATAATGAAGTCTGTAACGTGCTCATGAAGTGTTCAGGCAGTGAGTTGTACTGGAGAGAAGACAGCAAGAATATGTAAACAGAAATTAGAGCTTTTCAGGTGTTAAGCTAGTGCTTTATAAACACTTGAGTGATGCGTTGAAGAGTCCTTCAACTTCCATATTCCTAATGCTTGTTTAAAAAACCAGAGACAAAAAGCACTTGCATATAAAGGTCTCTGTTTTAACTGTTAGAGCCTCACTCTGTATCACCAGAAACTCACCTTGTGTACTTGACTTAATTAAATTACTTGTCAAGTGCATATTTCCCTGGTTTTAGAAAAACAAAATCCAAAATTTTCATTCCCTTACAAAAATATAAATGCATGCCTAAGAGTTCCATTTGCCTTCTTTTTTATTAGATGGTCTAAAGTCAGAGAGGCTCTAACAGCATTTCAGAAGAGGTGAGGAATTTTCCATGCTAATACTGTGAGAATTGTCAGAAGAGACCTGCCAGAGCTCACCCCCACACCCAGCAAGGTATTTTCAAGTTACATCTGAATCCTTTCCAGCTGATGTCAATTGACGTCAAACTTCAATTGAGTGGAGGTGGGAGAAAGATGAGACCTCAGCCATGCCAACTGCAGTTGTGGTAGATAAAAGCAGAGATGCAGCCTTACTACATGGTGTGAAGTTATTTTTGTAGATTTCCAGAATCGGCAGGGATGAAAATGGTAGATAACTTTTGTAGGTCATGTATTTCTCCTTTCTTTGGTAGCATTGCCTCTGTTTGTGAACTCATTAGCAAAGGAACCGTTTATTCTACAAAGTGTTGGGGAGGAAGGAGTGTCCCTGTAGCATCCTCAGTAGGGTGTAGAATGAGTTTTTGATGAGCTGTCAAGCATCACAAAAGCCATGGATCTCTGTGGCAGCAAATCAAACACAGAGCTATCTTTTTGGTGACTATAGAGGACCTTGCCTGTGAGAGAAGCCACTGGTTTGAGGGGAATTAATTTCTGGGCTCCTTTTGAACAGGGATTTTCAGTGCGGTTTGGGCTTGGATGCTCAGTTCCTGCATGATCTTTCTATGTTAAAGCTTCGTGGAACTTGGGGTGCTTGGAAACTGCCTCGAGGTAGAGTGAGCTGTGATAATTAGGCTCTTGCTTTCATCCTGGGAGACGGGGACTTAGTACTGCTGAACTGCACTGGGCAGCAGCTTTTGGCTGGAACTTTTCTTCCCTGAAGTTGCAACTTGCTGAAAAGGAAAATTACATTAGGGAAGAGTTGCTTTCAATGTTTTGTGTGGATTTTTTTAAATTTTAAAATAGTAATTCAAGATGTATTTAAAACTTTTATCTTTTATTCCAGAAATTTTGGAGAGTTAAAACTGCTGGGTTGTGGTTTTTTTTTGCTTTTTGGTTTTTTTTTAATGTGGAATAAAGATATGCAAGACATGCAAGTAAAAACAGACTTAAAACTGGAACCCTACTGAAATGGATTATTCTGATTGACATGTATATAAATTGTATCCATATTTGCCACTATGTTTGATTGTGGGATTTAAAAGGATTTTACAATATCCGGCTTATCTGTATGACAGGGAAAACTCAAGAAATCATCAACTTCAGACTTACAGTAATGGTTTAAGTGATATTACTGTGCAATGTGGTTGTGGTGAAAAGAAAACAAATATTTTGGGGGTTCTGTGACTGGATGTTTAGGAGGGAAATGGGGAAAGAAAAAAAATATGTTCAATTAATGAATCATGTTTGATATTGACTATACATTGTTTCCCTATGGAAATTTTTTGGTTTGTAAACTTTGGTTTGGGAGATGAAATATGTGCCGTATTTATTTGCTTGTTCAGATTCCCATTTTTATTAGATGAGAAAATTTTTATTTCAATTTCGTATATGATGAAACTCCTTGATGCCCAAGGCTCTAGAAAAGAAATATTGTTAGAAAGGCCACTTCCACGTGAGTATTTGTGTGGTTTCTCTGTGTACCCATAGGTCAGGTTGCAGATATCATTCCTTTGAAAGCGTCAGGCTGAAGAGTTAAAAAATCAGCAGCACGCCAAAGGACTGGGGAGCTCCGGTGTCTCCTGCCCTGGTGCTGTCTGCAAGAACGGGTGGATGCAGAAACCAGGCACCTGGTGAATCTCTGTGTGCCCTGGGGCTGAAGGCCATGCATGGTATGCATAGCTACCTGCTAGTAACAACCAGCTTGAGTCTGTCAATGATAACACCTTAGTGAATGCAGGGTAGTCTGATAACAACTGGTTGTAACCTGGGTCTCCTCCAGTACAACACCCGGGCAGGGAAAAGGGGATTTATAACAATATTTAGGGAGTTCCAGACACAGGCAATTTTCAGTAAAAAACAGGAGTTACCTGCTCTGGTCCCTGTGTTCCCAGCTAAGGTCTCTGATAGCAGGCGACTGGTAGGAAGAGCCACTTGTAGAAGTTTAGGTGACTATAAAGTCAATTATGAGAACTTTTATTTACCTTATGCATTAAGTGCAATAAGTATGTCTTTACCTGTACCCAGTTAAATGTCAAAACATAGAATCATAGAAAGGTTTGGGCTGGAAAGGACCTTTAGATGTCATCCAGTCTAACCCCCCTGCAAGGAGCAGGGCCATCCTTGACTGGATCTGCTTGCTCAGAGCCCCACCAACCTGACCTTGAATGTTTCCAGTGATGGGGCATCTGCACCCTCTCTGGGCAACCTGATCTGGTGTTTCACCACTCTCATCATAAAAAATGTCTTCCTTATATCTAGTCTGAATCTACCGTCTTTTAGTTTAAAACCATTAGCCCCTTGTCCTATCTCAACAAACCCTGCTAAAACGTGCTTCTCTAAAAGTTGAGTGAAAACTGCTGCTGATGCCAGTGGGTGAGGAGCTATAGTAACATGATTTCTGGTAGTGTGCTGAGAGCATGGGACCTGAAACTTTGCTCACCACTCATATAGGCAAATCTTCCTCCACAACAGGGAAACGCACAAAGGCAAAGCTTGAAGTGGAAAGTGCATTTCATGACAGCTGAAGCCAGCCTCGTTAAATATGCACAGGGACCAGCCATTCCAGCCAGTCTTACTGGCTTTCATTCCAAGCATCTGCATCTGAGTAGGAGATGGAGAGAAAATATGAGAATAATCAAGATATAAAGGCAAGATAGAACCATTACTTTTTGGTCAACTCCATTTACTTCATGATGGTGCCTCGGAGGGCTGCTGTTCAGGCTTTTTATTGGTGTTGTAAACTTTCAAAAAAATACCATTTTGTGCAAAGACCAACTGATTCCCAGGACTGCCCAGATAAGAAATACTGAGTGGGGTTAGCTAACTTCTTCCAATTGTGCAGAATTTCAAGATTTTCTGACATACGCCAACTTGATTTTGGAATTGAGATTCTGAATTTAGATTTTACCTGGCAAGTTTATAATTACACATGCCCATAGCTTAATGAAGCTGCAGTAAATTGTTTGGCAGAGTTACAAAATGTAATAGCCCATGGCACCATCTGTCACCTGCAAACTGGATTGTTGTTGCTTTTCTGCATTTTGCTGGGTTAAGCAACTGTTTAAGGGTATTGTCCCAGGAATGCGTTTTTTAACAAACATATGGTGTGAGTTCATTGGACATTTCTCTTGCTTTTTAATCTTTTGTAAGAAAGTCCCATCTGAAAAGATTTTTAAAAATTAGTGTGGCAGGTTTCAGATTTGATTTTAATTCTCTGTCATAATGAAGGCAACAGAGACTTGAATGAAATGATGACAGAACCACAAGTGATGCCCCATCTGCTACACTGTCATGTAGAATATTATTCCTCAAAGCTGAACTTCCAAGATAAAACATACTGGTATTGTAAAGGAAATTTCAGGGTATATTTCTTTAGACTTTTTGGTGGTAGCGGGGAAAACATGATGTTAACTTACTGATTTCTGAAGGCTTAAAGGGAGATATGTAGGAATACTTACATAGCCGTTTAGTGTTTCCCTGCAGTAAGTGTGCTGGGATTTCAGTAGAATCTCGCTGATGCTGAAACTAAAGATTTACTTATTTTATTTATTTATTTTTGCTTAGAAGTGTGCTCAAACGACCTTGTGTAGTAAGTATAGTTAGCTGGGATCTGCTCAGATCCAGACTTTTGGTCCTTTTTCATTGTGGCCTTCCATGACTAGCTGTAGACAGCCACTTCTCTCTCCTTTTCCTAAAGGGATGAAATGAGCACCATCATCTCGGGAAGGAGAGGTCAACAAAGCTTCTTTGCATATTGTGTTGTTGGCTTCCAAAGAAAATCAGGATTCAATTAGGAGCATAGGAATTATTTCGTTCTTGGTTTCAAGAAAAAAAAATGGCAGAAATGAGTTTTGGATTTACCATTTTCAACTGTTCTGAAAATTATTTTTTGGTGAAGTTTTAGGAAAAAATGCTACTAGATTAAGGAAATATTTTGTTTAACCCCAAAATAATTTCCTTCTAATTGGATATTTCAAACAATTTTTTTTTTTTAAATTAAAACCCAACTTGAAGTTTCATCATAAAAATGCTGAAGTGCTGAAAGTTCTGTCTTGAAGGGACTGTAGTTTGTTCTTCATATTCAGTCAATCGAGTTAAATCCCACAGAAATTCAAAAATGCTGCAGACCTGAATGCTTCAATGAAAAATTGCACTCAGCTTTAATTTTCATCAAGTGTAGCAGTGAGTGATATTACCATATACTGTTATGTATAAATTCCAAGTTTAAAGTAGTGTCCTGAATGAGATTTAAATACTGATGAGAGAGCAGGGGGGGAAACAAAGAAGCAAATACAGGACAGGTTTTCCTCCTGTGAATATTTTTTCAAAATTAGGTACTTTAGATCTATTCTTGATAAACTTTAACCCCACTTTCTAGATGATTCCTGCAATTGTTAGAACTTTTTCAGTAGCTTTGTAATATGGTTAGAGTTTCATACATATTCCAGTATATACCAGCTAAGTTATGTAGCACTAGATGTGTAAATCTGTGCATTAATTACTGAAAAGAGTGGTTTGACTTCACAAGTGCTTAGCATCTTCTGCACAGGGACTAAGACCTGTATATATTTAATTTATTTTTTTTTAGTAGTGTATTGGCAGTATGCTAGGGGAAATTGTTATTGATGGAGAAAAGTACAAGATTTCAGTCTTCACAGATGTCATCAATAATAAATGGTATGTCTCCTTTTTAAACTTCTGTATTATTTTTAATTTTTCATGCAAAATGTTTTTGGCAGGTTTGAAACTGATATATGAAAAGTTACCATTCAATTCAGGGGAAAAAAAACCCCAAACAAACAAACAAAAAAACCCCCACAAAACCCAAAACCAAAACCAAAGCGATCTGATATCCAAAAATACTGTGGCGTCATTGCACATGCATTAATGTGCGTGGAGATCCGTGACAATGGCTTTGGGATGCTTTGGGACGCTATACTTCAGAAGGCTACTTTGAAGGCTGGGAGTGGCTCTGGGGACACCAGCTGTGTTGCAATGGATTGGTAATTCCTCGTTGTTTTGGCTAATACTTTTGCCTCTCATGCAGTCTTTTTTGAAATGAAGACAGTGTTTTAATTCTATTAGCAGTCAGGTGCTGATACATCAGGTACTATAAAATCAAGATGGTAGGGTCACTGGAGGATATCAGCCTACAAATGTCATCACTGAGTTGCATTAGACAAAACACTGTCTTTTTTCCTTTTTTTTCAATTTGCATTTCTATGTTATGCCATTCTGGATTGCACAGATCTTAACATCCGTTATTAGAATTATGCTTAGCCCTTTTCCCCATTCAGAGAGCTTTTCCCCTAGAGTTATATCCTTATGGAAGGCAACAAAGACAAATTACAGCGTGTTTTCAAGGCATACTAAATCCATTGCCTCTAATCCAGTCAGAAAGTTTTGATGGGGGGTAAAGACTGGCAGTTTCACAACCGTGCTACCTTTTCTATACACCTACATGAGTCCACATGGGGTCTGATTGCTTTTCCTAGGTTTACATTTAGTAACTGATTGCAGATGGCTTTTAGACAGCAGGAAGGGAAAAAGAAAACTTTCTCTTTTATGTAGAATTATGTGGAAAATTTCGAGGTGCAAATACCTTTACTTAACTGACAGTCACCCTGAAAAGCTTTTTTACTTTAACAGTGCACAATTCTAATTGAAATATGTTACTCTCATGTTCTTGTTCCCTATCTGTTTGTTTACATTCACTTACTGCCCATTGTCTTATTTTTTTGTTTCAAACCCCTTGAAACAGAGACTGTATTTTTGTTCTGGGGTCACAGTGAAGTTGTGGCACTGTCACACCCTGGGGCTCCTAAACATTAACACAAGACACATTTATTCTGATGTATTTCAGACTTTGATATTTCTTATTGCTGTTGTGGTAGATAAATCCATTTAGGACAGGCTCTGTAGGTCGTTGAAGTGCTCATGGTCTTACCTGTGTTTCTTTTCTCATGGGTTGAAGCATTGCTTGGAGTTTTGTAGAGTTTTATTTATGTAAGACTTGCATTCATTAATTTTGTTTGCTATTTGGAAAGGTAAAAGGAAAAAAACCCAAGATAATACTTCCATCATCAGGGAGTGAAGGGGATGGTGGGGCATGGTGGTGAGCGGAGTGAGTCCTGGCGGCTTTGCCAAGGCTTCATTATGTCCATGTGAAACCTCTGCAGTTGTTAATGCCATGCTACGAACAGCCCTGGAAGCAGCAGGATACAACTGAAAAGTTGTTCTTTGTTTAGGTAACAGGTGTATGTATCTATAGTACGTCAGGTCCTGTCAAAGTTTTGGTGCATATTGGGAAAATGTCCCTTCACGAAAGGGAATCACTTCCAAAACTGACTGGTCTTTCTTTAGGGGACGGACATGTAGTTATGACCAAGATGCACAGAGTAGATTTCACTGGAAAAATCCACTCTTTCTGTAGAGTTGCACACAATGATGTAGCAAGGGTGCTAAGGTATTTCCCATATATGTGTGTGTGTGTGTATAGCTGCATTTAATTATCACTACAGGGTGATACAGGGTCTTTTTTATTTAGTAAAACTCCTTAGAATGCTCATTAGACAAACCACTCTTTCTGCCTGTGGGGATTATTTTTTTTCTCCAGAAGTAATAGTAATATATCTGACAATATGAAGAAGCAAGAAATTTCCAACAATGGTCTTTATTCACACTTAGGAAAGATTAGACTTGTTTGAGAGAGTTTATATGTCATGGTTGGAGATTGTAGAGGCGATTGCCTTTGGGATGCTCCGTGTGACAGCCTTTGCAATCCTCAAGTTAGGCAGGTGAAGTATGAAGTATAGGACTTGAGAGAAGGAAGAAGTTCAACCTGACTTTCTCTTCTTAATTTCTTTAGGCTACCTAGAAGCTTTTCAGCTGCTGGCACAAATTTGAACAGCCTAAAACCTCCTCCAAGTTGTATCCTAAGGAAGGAAACCTTGGGTTAGAGATAGCAAGGGTGCAAGGCCGTCATGTTATTAACTTATTGTTTCAGACAAGCGCCCTGCGCAGAGTGACTCCCAAGAAACATGGAGCTGGGTTTCACTGGGTCCCTGCCGGCACAGCTCCTGGGCTGATGGAGAGTGTACAGTGAGAAGAAAGCCATTGAAACCCCACAACTATTTTTTTAATGACCTTGCGGTAACCTGGAGCGTGTTGCAATTTTTACTATTTGAGGTAAGGAATCGCACCGCTTACCCCTCCCCACTTAGATTATTACAAGAGGCCTGTCGACAGGAATAGAGGAAGGAATGTAATCCTAAATCTAAATGGTAAGAGGGGGAAACAGCTGGTTCGCAGATACCTTCTGGAGAGCTGCAGAGGCAGCTTAAGAGGCTTCTGAGGGCTCGTCAGGGCTGTGGCAGCCCCACTGATCTGATCGGCTCGTATCATGGAAAGGGAAAGGAAAGGGGATTATTACTTGCTGGCGGGATTTGAATTCTGCAATGTGTACATAAAAGCAGGAATGAAGCTCTCCGTACTGTGGAGTTCTGCTTCATCTTCCCGATGGGACACTTGGCCGGCCAGAATACAAGCATGGCAGAGAAGGAGGGGACAGAGAAGGAAATACCTCCAGCAAACTCCTTTAACGTGCAGCCTTCTTCGGTTTAAAGCTGTGTCAGTCATGTCTCACAGCATGAGGGCAGGAGAAAATTTCACTTAGTGCCAGGATGAGTGGAAAATGAGGGCGAGTGACACGTCTCCAGCTCTGCTTTTGGTGCAGCCGCCCTGTGGCTGTATAAACCCAGATGCTGCAAACATACAGCCGCTGTCGTCTTCTCCTTGGAAATGCTGACTGAAGCAAAGTGTTTTCCTTCTGAGTTTATTAACTTTATTACATAATTACCCATTATTTTCTTCATTATTTTTGCTTGCGAACTGAGCAGTGAAAAAAACAAGTAATGCCCCATATGTTACTTTTTTTCTCCTTCAAAGAAGCAGGATAGAAAATGCCATTGCCTTGTCCTCAGACATTCAGCTACAAAGCATTTATGAAGAGCTGTTATACATTCTGCTGTATAGAAGTTTGTTTCAGTTGTTCAGTCCACGCTATGAGGAAACACATCAGCTCAGCTCTCCCCAGGATCAAAACCCTGTTTTAAAATCAAAATTTCAAATAAAGAGTCCTATTCTTTCTTGTTCCTTTCTGGGTTTGTGCGTGTGTTTTTATCCCAAGAGGGTCTTGATTTCATTGTTGTTTATGTGGATATTAAGCTTTAGGATCTGAAGGTGCTACAGTGTTTTCCCTCTGACTGTTGAGAAAGCTTTTCAATGAAACCAAAGATTTTTGTAGGTCACTGTGACAGTTATATTTTTGCAATGTACAGGCTATTAACTGTTGGAATGAAAGCTGCAGTTCACAAATATGTTTACAGCCATATAAATGAGGATGTACGTTAAACTGCAGGGCTTGGAAAACATAAGTAATGAACATTATTTGTACCTTGACAAAGCAAAAAAGCATGATTAAGGATAATTGTAGGTAACTGTCATCATGAGAGAAATGTTTACGCAGTCAGAAGTACCAAACAGCATTTAAACAGTTCCTCTAAAGGGAGCACTAAGAAACTAATGGATGCTAGTACATGCCTTGAAAACAATTTGACTTAAAGGTTTTCAGATTCTTTCTTTTTCTCCTTTATGAATGTAGAAAAATAGTGATTGTAATAATTGTTGGTTTGAATGAGGATTTGGAAAATTTCATTCTTACCTATGTTATCACAAAGCTGCTTTGGTTTGAAAAACCTTAATTTGTAAAACATTTCTTCATGAGATCCCAGATGCTGCCTTTTCTGGTCAGGCCAGCAACCCACCTTACTGAAATGCAAGTTAAGTTCATGTCTAATTTGATTTTCATAACAAGGACATTTCTGCCCATTTTGGTGCCAGGTAGAAGTTTGACAATTAAACCCACCTTAATTTTATTTTATTTTAATTTTTTTAGGAGAGGCATTCTGCTTGTGTATATATAAAACCCAAATTATTTTAAGCAATAAACATAATCCAGGGCAAGACTTTTTAATGCTTTTGCATTTTTGGTATTGGCCATACTGCAAACTCATTCACATGAGGATCAAGTGCGTGAAATAGGAAAATAAATGTCTCAGGCAGTGGAAAGAAGTCTTGGTGATAATAGAAGAAGCAATATTCTTGAGGCATAGCTCTGCATTCTGTAGGACTGGGAGGTCCATGGAGACTGTTGAATTTGTCCTTTCTGGGTGGATCCAAAAAATGAATCGTTTTCAACATCTTGTTTTGAAAGGAACCAGATCATGCCTTTTAGTTAATTCATAAGAAAACTCACAAGGTGGTTCAAATTTGGAAATGCATGTGTAGAGCAGTATTTTCTATAAAGAGATGAGATGATATGCAAGCAAATTTCTCTGGAATGCTTTAGTCCCAGCTGCAAGCCTCTGGAAAGCCCAATCTTGGTGATCTTTGAGGGATCTCTGGAATTCTAGAAGCCTGAAGGACTGAACTGAGAAAAAGAAAAATTATTTTGTTAACTTAAATTCCCCTGAACTGCCTTGTTAGTGATTATTAGTTTGCAGTTGGAAGTGGCTTGTGTTCTGCGGGAAGTGAGACCAAACTATCTCTGTAGCTACTTATGGCCTTAGAATCCATAAAAAGAGAGGAAAATGGGTTCATCAATCTTGATAAGTGAGGATTCAAATGCTGGCTCCAAACTGTCAATGTGCAGTGTGCCCAGGTGTAAAAATTTATTTTTAATTATGTGATATTTATTTGCATTTTTATTTATGAATTTTTCTAGGTTTGTCAGCACATTGATTTCATGAAGACTTATACAAAATAAGTTCACAGTAATTTCACACTATGCAGATATTTCAGGGTGGTGGTAGGAAGTGGTCATGATTTTTGGTGTTTCAGCAGCAGCAGAACGGCACACCCCTAATAAAGCAAAGGATTACTTTATGCCATTTGGATTCTCACAGTTCTCCCACCGCCTTCCGATGAACTAACTTTCATGGGATTGAAATACATTTCCCATTTTGGTTTTATGCTAAGCTATACTTCAAAGCTAGAAAAAGGATCAGTGGTCTTGAGATAAGAATTATTCCCAGAAGACAATGGAGGAGAAAGTTCTGGAGAAAAACTGGAATTGCCGCAGGCAGAAAGAGTGGTTTGTCTAAGGAGTGTTATAAGGAGTTGTACTAAAACAAAACAAAACAAAAAAAACACAAAAATGAAACAACCAGCCCTCTAGTGATAATTAAATGCAGCTTAAACTCCTACAAACTTTGATCAAAATCCATTACTGGGATCAGACTCCTATTATGGAACAGTGTGGGATGAGCAGTTGCTGATGCTGGAGATTAGCAGTGGCTCATTAGCAAGGGCTCGAGTGGTATGGCAGTAAATGCCAACTGGAAAGCCACCTCATACTGGTGGAACTGCTTCCATTTTCAAGTAGATGATGCAAAAAGGCTGAGCTTTCTGCAGGACGTTACAGGCGGAGTGGTTGGCCCTGGTGCTGTGCTCTATCCCCAGAAGCTGCAAAAGACTTAATTTTACCTGGAATTATTTTTGCCTGACCAAGAGCTTGGTGATGTGGAATTACAGAGCACACATCTTCTAGCTGAATGGTCCCTATTTGAAAGTGAAGCTGTCTGTTCAAATTAACCGAAATTTATGAGGTACGAGCACCTGCTGTATTTGCTACCAGCTGAATTCTGAAAAACGGCCAAGTTTGAGGGTGTTATTTTTGTTATTGTTTCTTCTCACCTGTAATTGAGAGGGCTGGAAGTGTGAGTGCTCACAGCAGGGGAATAAGAATCTGCTGCAGAAATCTCGTCAGCAGGTGATACAGGTGCAAACGCTAATTAGGCCACAGATGAATAAGCCTGGGGTTGTTGTGCCAGCCCTTGCATCCACGTTGGTGTTGCTGGTAGTTTTTCAGTTCATCATGGTGGCTCAAGGTTTGTTCAGGAGAGTGCTGAGGTGTGTTGGCAGGGCTGCGGAGGGCTTGGAAGCCCCCACGCTGTTTGCCAGCCCTTCCCTCCCCCCAGCACGCAAATTCCTGCCTGTGTTTGTATAGGGAGGTTGAAGTTTCTGAGGCTGCCAGTCTGCAGGATGGTACTTTTCTGTGTGAAAAATTGATCCTCTCAGATGCACTTTCTCCTGAATACAAGCAGAAAGGTCCAGAGAAAAGGAATAAAACAAGGGAAAAAAATGCCTGTAGAGGTCTTTGAGGTCTGTTCCTCCCACAGCCTGGCTTGGCACGATAAGGTATGTATTAAAACTAGACTGGTGCATCCCACATAACTCTGAAAAGCGTTGCCTTCAGAGCCAGTTTCTTTTCCATTCTCACCAGGTTTCTACCCCTTTCTTTACTTCTTTCTTCACTTTAAGAGTCTTGCAAGTCAATGTCTGCTACCTGCTCGTTCTCACCTTGAAATTGTAATCTTGTTCTTGCAATGCCATTTTTGATGGCAGCGAAACAATTACTGGAGTGTCACTTTAAGGCCATATTCCCAAAGATTATAAGGGCCATTTGCATATACAAATAAGTACCTTGGGGTGGGTTGCACTAGAAGCAGTGCTTTATTAGTCGGTCGGTGAAAACTGACTTTGACATCGAGCCCCAGTTGCATGGTGAGACTGCTACACTGAGAGAAATACATTGCTAGTAAGACCACACATGTCAACCTACATCGGTAAGTGAAAATAAGTTTTCTTTTAAAATGAGTGGACTATTCTAAGGGCACAAGAACATTACACTAGTCAGATGTGTTGTGTGCTGTCTTGCACTGGCAGTGAACCAAGCAGGAGCCTTATTTTGCATTGGGAATAACAAGATTTTCTTAATAGCCATAATAAAGCTTTCTTCTCCCTCCCTTCAAATGTGCAAACACAAAAATAATCCTGGAAATATTCTTTATATATGTAAACAGTTGTCTGTGAGTGGTTTATCAAGATAATTCACTAATCAGGAAAAAAAGTAGTTCAGTTTGCATGTCCCTGTTATTTAGCAATATAGAGTATTTTTCAAATATTCAGAAAATATGAAATATTATCAGGAAGCTCTCTAAACAAAGTATTTCTTTAGTACTTACAGGGCCCCTATTTGACTTTTTAAAGAAGATAAATAAGCCAGTATGTATTTATGGACTATTATTCACGGATAAGATGTTAAGTAATTGATCAAGGATCTCAACCGTGAAAACCAGAGTTTAACTGAAAAGGTATCAGTGTTAAAGTGAGATCATGTTCAACAGATGGAAAATTAGACATCAATGAAATGACCAGGAGAAGCAATCTGCATTAAGATACACAGTAAAAAGAGAAGCAGAGGGAAGCGGAGACTGAACGAAATCTCACCCTCCCACCAAAAAAAAGTTATGTTGAATTCAGAACTTTTAGCCTTTAATGATGACTCGTGGGCAGTAGGTCCCATTTGGTCCTTGTTTGTGTGTCTTGACTAGCAAAGCCTACCAAAAAACCACAGAAACCCAAACTGAGAAAAACCCCAAAACACACCGCCCCCGCAAAAGCCAACTTGAAAAAAACACACCAAAGCTCAGATTTTGCAGGTAATTTTTTTCTTTTGTAAAGATGACTTTTTTTGGGTTGGGTTTTTTTTTTTTTTTTTTGAGTAGTCCTATTCACTTCTAAACTTCATAAGGCAGAGGGGCAAGATGCTCGTTTAAGACGTTGTCCTTCGATACATTCACACATCCCAGTCCCTCACATATTTAAAATAACATAACAATAGATGCAGAGGAACTTCCACTGCCTTGATGGCAGGTGCTCACAGGGAAACCTTGGCGGCAGGGGTAGGAGCCGCATGCTAATAAGCAGTGCTCTTAGCATTTATATGCCAGCAGTGTCCGAAAGGCACTGAGGTGCACGATGGGTGTCTGCGTGCTGCAGGCGTCGTGGAGCTGTCTTTTTAAAGGACAAGGCAAGTGGATTTTGTTTTTCTTGACGAACGGTGCTGTGTGTCCAGATAGGTGTGTGTTATTTTTTGAAACCATCAACTGTAAAAAAAACACCACCATAGTGTAAGAGATACTCACCTTGGTTGAAAATGCTACTGGAAAATTCTTGATGGTGTGATGGTTGCGGTTGTTCCAATTATTTTATCTGAAATCTGCCATGCTATTGCCAGCTTAGCAGATTTTCAAAAGATTTATATATGTCTTAATTTCTTTTCTTGCTTCAGACACTGTACTTAATACAAATCCTAAGTAAAACTGAGGTATTACATATGCTGAGTATTTTCATCTCTTTGCGATATATATTGTGAATCAATTATGACATTTGCGGCTTTAAAGGTGACTGTTGTCTGCTTTCACTCTTCTCCTACTGTCTCTTACTTTCAACCTTGTAACACCCTGATGCTTGTGACTCTAATTTGTAATACCCTTTTTGCTTGAGAAGTAGAATAAGGATAAATTATGCAACCTTAGGACCGGGATCTGGTGGGACCGGGAATTTTCTGTAAAAATACAGATTCTGGAAGAGGAAAGTCTACCCAAAGGGAACATTTTGGAAAATGTGCTGGCAGTCCCAAATGCTACTTGGACTGGCAAAGGAGTTCAGACAAGAACTTGACTGTAATCTATTCTGGCTCTCACTAGAAACTGTTGCTTTAAAACTTTTAATTTGAAATCAAAATTAATGGTTTTTACTTTGCTGAAACAAAATCTTTCTGCCAGCTTTTGTAATGGACTTCAACAAGGAATCTCATCGCTAAGGTGTATTGGAGCACTGCACCAAACACAGCAGCAAAATAGACCAGCCATGCTCATGTGGCGTTCTCATGGTTGTTTACTGAAATTAGAAGTATATGGGTTTGCTCCATTCTTTATGTTTTGCTTCATCAAAGATGACAACATCCAGCGCTGGATGTTCTCTGAGTTTATGGCAGGCTGAGCACTGAAATAACTGCGGTAACTCTCCAGGAAGTTTTTTACACAGCCATACAACTCGATGTTTGGAGGTGTTCAGAGCCCCATCGAGCTTCACAGACCTCTACTTAGATGTAAACATACTTTCCTGAGGAAATCTGTCTGCTGTATTGTAGCTGTCCTTTGCAAAGATCTGTCTTAACTTGTTCATTTTGCTTCCAGGGGCAAAACTGCCCTGTAATTTCTATGACCCACTCAACTGGTTGTGTAGAGTAGGGGTCTACAATCAACATGTGAATTACACCTGCTGCTGTGTCTGATGACGAGGAGGATTTTGCTGGTGTACTGAACAGAGGCTGAAGGCACTGTGTGTGCAATTTGGGCAATTTCCCCCCGAAGATAACATCAATACAGACAAGCCGTTTTCTCCCTAGCCCCTCGGCTGAACATCTTACAGTCCTTCAAAATGTTGTACCTGCAATTGATTAGCCACTGGTTTTTACACCTGTAGGGTTTTTCAAAATGAGGGAAAGAAAAGCAATTAATAGTGCAATGATACACTGAGCAGCTCTTCACAGCAGAGCTCTTTACATGCAAGGAAATTTCTTGACACATCTGTTAGCTACTGTCAGATGCATGATGAGAATTTGCCATGGGCTATTAAAATGTTTTTATTAACTTTTGTGGCCCTGTTATGCATAATTATTATGACATAAGTATCAATTAACAGTGCAGCCATTTTAATTGCATTAGTTCGGTTTGAAGGCAATGTCTGCTCTGTGGTGGACAGAACAGATAATTATCTTCCTAGAGATGGAGATACAGTTTTCCATTCCAAGACCTATCTCCAGGTAATCCACGCCTTCATTTCAGGATAGGATTTTCGTGCTTGTAACAACTCAAAACTCATATTTTTTTACCTGAAGAATTTTTTTTTAATTATCAGAACATATATAACTTTCAATTAAACATCATGTAACACACTAACTCTGGAAAAGCTGAATATCCAGATCCTGAGTTAGAGCAAGCATGGGCTGGACCCCAAGGTTACATAATGTTTTCTACCCCTCAGTGACACTGAAAAGTCAAAACTAGACATAAACAGTAATTTTTATTATTAATTTATTATACTTATTGTATATTTGATGTGGTATTATATTTATTATTTATTATTTATACTAATAAATGTATTTATTAATAATACAAAAATATATTATTTCTTTTTTATACCAAGTGCAGGTTTTCTTTACACAAAGACTGCTTTTGTTTCTCATTCCAGAAGGCAAGATGGAGCAAAAAGTGTCTTTGAAGCAGCAGTCTATTTCTGTAACCCCAGAGTGGGTCAGTGCTCTCAGACGTAGCAGCACAAGAGTCCAAGAGGTGCTCAGAAATCTCAGGAATGCAGAGGCACACAGGTAAGGCAAACAGAGAACTGTTGTTTGTTCCCTATTTTTAACATACGAGCATTTAAAGGAAAACATACCTCATTTCTTGATTAGAGGAAAAAGAATGTCTGCATGGTGTTGGGGTGTTTTTTGGTTTTTTTTTGTGTGTGTGGGTTGGTTTTTTTGTTGTTGTTTGTTGGGTTTTTTTTATCAGTATATAGAATTTACAAAACCCTTATGTAGTGGTATAGTTTTGGGGGTGAAAATCCAGACTGGAGCCTCTAGAGAGCCAGAGCCTGTGCAACCCTGCCAGTCTCGTACCAGATACTCGAACCCTGAGTTGAGGTAGTTGCTAATGACACACAGTGTAAGTCTGAGGGCAGCGGAGGCAGGTGGATGTGTGGATGATGGGGACACCCAAAACCTGGGACAGAAACACTCCTTCACATATGAAAGCTTTTTGAAAATGTTTCTGGTGCAGTCAGTTTTGTTCTCTGTTACTACAAAGTAGGCCATGTATCAAGAAATAGCTGTTGTTGGTATTGTTTTTATTGAGGAAGAGGAAGAAAATAATCCGCTAATAAGCTCATTCTAGTTAATGTATTATGTGTGTGTATATATGTGTGTATATATTATTGTATGTATATATTACGTAGTTATGTATTTGCTGCAACTTCCTACAGTTAGAAAGTTTTAAGCTGAACAGGATCCAAACAGAATGAGCACAGCCATGTTTCTGCAGACAAGGGACATGATTTGAATGTTTCTCTGCTCTTCTGCTACGAAACATAAGGAAGAGCTCCCTGTGCTTGCCAGGGCGATGTTTATAGAGATGGTCAGAGCGAGCCATCAATTCCAGTGGGAGCCACTGGGGCTTCATGCAGTAACACACCTTGAAAAGAAAGTGGATTGTGCAGGAAAAGATGAATAATCATAACCATTGCATAAAACTGTGATGAATACGGAAGAAACACAAGTGGTGTTAATAAATACATAGCATTATAAAAAAGTGCTGTTTGACTAATAAGTTGAAATGCTGATAGATTCTGAGAAGGGGGGATAGAAAAGGTGGTAACTCACGTAAAATGAAGATAAAAGAAAGTGATCTTACAAAATAATGTGGCTAGGAATGAACGGATCCTCACAATGATTGTCATATAACATCTACAAGAGATAATTGCATCCCAAAGGTTTGCTGTAAATTTAATCTGAGCGAAAAATCGGCACATTGCTTGCCAGATTGAATGGCAATTTGAAAGAAAAGCGTAAAGCTGCAGCTAGTACAGGCAAGTACATGGAAAAAGATGAGCTAAAAAAGAGAAAGTGTTCAGAGTAGGAAAAAAAAAATGCATATAGGCGCTGTTGTGATTGATAGAATCATAGAATTGGTTAGGTTGGAAAAAGACCTTTTAAGATCAAGTCCAGCCGTGCTGTTAACCCAGCACTGCCAAGCCCACCACTAAACCCTGTCCCTAAGCACCACATCCATGTGCCCTTTAAATACCTCCAGGGATGGGGACTTGGCTACTTCCCTGGGCAGATATGCGCTTTTGATGGCTACAGCAAGCACTGCTGTGAAAATAATTGAGGTCTTCCCTAATACCACAGTGCTGCTGGAGATAGTCTGAGAAGTTCGTTTCCAGAAATGGTCTGCCGTTTATTTCTAGGACATTTACTTAACAAAATATATTTGGATACATCATTGCTTAACTCTCACCCTGCATCAAGTCAGTTGGCAAGTGCATTTTAGACAGTGAAAGAAGCAAATGGTAAAATTATAGGAGCTTACTAACGTATTGTATTGCAGTAAGACTTCTTTTTGGCATATGCATTTACCCCAGGGATTTCCCAGGAATTAATTTACCATGAATTTGAGGGGAGGGGAAAAAAAAAAAAAAAAAAAAAGAAAAAAAAGATTGAGAGCTACGGAAAACATAACTCTCAATTTTGCACGGTTACATAGCAAGAAAGGGGAGAAATGCAGATGATATATTATTAAACAAGCATAAGCCAAAGACTTAGTAAACAAAAAAATAAGGAACAGATATTTTGATTGTTATGGGAGGCAAGCTTATAGTGGTTACAAGTTACATCACCTGAGATAAGTAAAATATATTACTATACACTGGTAGAGAAAAAGATAATAAAAATGAGAAGCAGATAACAGGAGCATTTCTATTTCTCTGTTTCTATCTTTCCTTACTAAGGCAGAACAATTAATAACTTGGGCATGCCTTTCTCTGCCAAACATATGGCACTGGTCATAAAGCAAAGTGAAAGCCCCACTTGTGGGTTTCATCTTTATTTTCTCATGCTGCTGGTGTTATTTCAGAAATTTCTAGCAGTCGCAATAGTGTACTGAGTGGAAAATGGGGTACAGGAAAAGCATGAAGTTATTACTGATTTCCCAACTGCAGATTAGCTTCAGGAATGGCTGGAATCGTGGTTTTAACTTTTGAGGTAATGTTGAAGTTATACTCACAAACAGGAAGATTTTCATGAGTGCACTTTGTGGGGGCTGGGGGCGTACAGAAACTAGGGAGTCTGAATGTTGGGGAAGTTAAATATCATCTTTTTTCTTCAAAATGAATATTACTGTTTCTTAAACAGCAGTGCATAGTGCCTGCAGAGGACAAAAGCCAGAACTGTTTTGAGTGATTCATTTAGTACCTTAGATAAAATGCAGATGTTTGCGCACAGTAGCTGGTGAATCTTCCAGTACAGTTCCAGCTGATTTTAACAAACAATCTCTTTTCTTTTCAGGAAAAAAGTCAGCTTTCTCCCAGGCCAGGGGAGAAAACAAGCAAATCCCTTTAAATTAGTCCAGCTGATGATTGTTCTCTTAGCCAATGATAAATTGTCGTTCATCAAGAACCAGTAAGTAATTTAAAAAATAAACTTGAGAATACGGTGGGGATGGAAAGGATGAAAGCTGATGTACTGTATGAAATGGGTTATTTTGGGAACACGACTGTGTTTGGAACCTGCCACAGTTTGGTTTTGGCTGTGCATTCTTACGGTTCAGTAGGTTTCTCCCATGCAATATGCATCGCAAGCAGATGGGTGAGCGCTGAGCAAAGCAAGGCAGAGGTACAGGGTGCCCCAAGTGGCACTGTAGAAGCAGTGTACTTGACTGAAACACTGACTCAGAGAAGAAAAAAGCTGAGGTGCAAAATAGCAGAGAAAACACACGGTTAACCTTAGAATTGCCAATTGTACATTATGTTCTGTATATCACAGATGCTTTCTGCACAGAGACGGGGAGGGTCTTTAGCATCTTTCAGCACCCAGCTAGTGCTCTGTCCAGGAACGTGCTGGGTCAGATGTGGTGTCTGACGTGTTTAGTGACCATTGGATGGATGCCTGTGCCGTTACCGTGTCGGTGTGTTGGACAGCTGTCCTAGCCCCCGTTGGGGAGAGCTGTTGGTGGTCTCCCACCTGCTTCAAGAAGTTTCTTTGGTTTGATTTGAACCTGACCTTTACTTTCTTCACTCTGTCCCCCTAGATTTTTGCTGGAGGAGTAGACCACTGCTGGGGTAGCTGTATCTCTCACTAATAACTCTTCTCTGCCTCACCTTCCCTTCCTCTCCAGAAAAGCAGCATTGCTTAAAGGCATTTAATGAAACTGTGTTGGGCCCAGGAATTATGACTGAACACCAGTGGCACTTGCCAGTTTTGGGAAGGGATTCCATCTGTTTAAACCTGGCTCTTCTGACTGCCCATACTGAGAGATCTCATTGATTCCTAAAGGTTCATTTACTTCTTCAAACTCAGGTGAATCACAAACAAAGCCAAAAAGGAGGAACTGTTAGATGGGAGCAAGAGGAAAGCAAGTTCAATGGAAAGATGTAAGAGTGGAATATATTGTTACAAAATGAGCACACTGAGATATTCCACAAGGTACTAGGTATAGTTCAACACCCAGGTGAACTTAAGCTATTATGCAACTCTGAGATCTAGGGCATCTGTCAGGCTAAGCTGTGAGGTTCCAATATTACTTCTGTTGCTAAAACTATTATGGTCTTAATCTACAAATCTAGCCAAGTCCATCTGAATACGAAACATATTTAAAAATTAAGTTTCCATGCAAAGGAGCTCTGTCTAAATTAGGCTATTTGCAAACAGAAATATCTTAAAGTGACCTGAGAGACCTAGAAAGTCCTGTGTTAAATTTCACTTTTCCTGACTTTATTTTTTTTGTCCTTTTCTGATTTTTATTCCAGATTCCAGCCAGGTGGGTCAGCTGGAAACCAGACATTGCTTGATGCTTCATTTGTGTGTTTGCCTGTTCTATTTAAAGTCCCCAGAGCATGTTTTTACACCATCAGGTCATTATTTTTAATATAAAACTGTTTTGGTGGATAGTGGAACTGTACTTCAGTTCCTCAGCAGTTTCTGGAGAGGGATTCTGACAATGTTTGGCAAGTGCTTTCATACCCTCACAAAGATGCTGTGTAAGTGCAAAAATTGTCAGCTGAAATATTTTTCTAGACAAAACTCTACTTCCATACGTATTGAATTTGGTTGCCAAGTTGTAAATGTTTGTCTTTTTTTCCCCCCTGTGCCTGAATTATTAACCTTTTTCCGTGATAGGAATTATGTATAACTCTAAACTTCAATTTCTTGTAACCGTATTTACTGCATTTTTCTTGTGGACTGAGTAGCTAAGGTAGAAGCTGATGATTATGTTGTTCAAGTATTCTGCCCATGTTAGCAGTTTATCACCTCGATACAACTAGTTTGTTACACTTGCTATATATAAATACTTTCTGTAACTACCGATGACGGTATTAGACCATAGTCTCTAATGAGTTTTCAGTGTCCTCAACCCAAAGCCTCGATATCTTTGTTGGATCAGAAACATTTTATAGTGACTAAAACTCCATGACATGTCAGGAATGAGAGAAAAATAGTCAAGTAAACGAAATGTCAGTTGTTGCTTTAGACAGAAAATCAATCCTTTTTGCAGGAAAACCCTTCCTAATTTTGGCCTTCACAGTACCAGGCAGTTATCAGTCTTGTGGTCCTGATTTAGGCCATTGCCTCAGGAAAGTCAGTAGGTGAAACCGAGCTACTCATTTCATTGATGTGCCTAACCTCAGAGGAAGGAAGCCACTCATTTTTATCATGAAACAAAAAAGCCTGGGTTTTCTGGAGGAGTTCAGACCCTCAAAGAGTTGAGGAAGCAGGGCTAGGAAGCTGTGTGGACCCAGGACCCTTTTTGCCTGGTGGTTCTGCTCGGCATCTTCCGACAGTGCTTGGCCATCAAGCAGAAAAAGCAATTCTGTAGCGCTTCAATTAAACACTTCTAACTAGCAGAAGACCCTAGCAGAATCCACAGTCAGAGGCTGTTATCGGTGGGAATTTGGCACATATATGGAAGCCAGGTAAAGCTGGGAAGACATAATGAAATATTTTAATATTTTGCTCTATGCTCTAGCTCTTCTGTTGGCCCCAGCACTTAGCAGTGAGTACTAGCATAGTTAAATGCTGTTTTGAGGAATATTTGTAGAGAATAAAAGCACTGAGGATATCAGTAAATGGTTCAATGAGTAATAGCACTCATTATTTTCTTAGTATATGAAGGAGATAATGCTGCTGGAATGGACTCTTGCTTGAATGGAAAAGCCAAACATGCTGGAACTGGATTGCTGGACTTCAAAAAGAGTGGAAGGATGGACTTCTCGAGGATGGGCTAGATCTCTAGGTGTACTGCTATGAATAAAGCCGTCCAACACTTAGGCTTTTAAGGTGAGAAACACCCTCACTGAAAACTTCTAAATATGCTTTAAAAATAATACATTTTTTACAGAAGAAAAATAAATCAAGTTGTTATGTCAGCTGGGAATTTATCAACACAAAAGTGATTGTTCTATTAAACAATGATCTATTGAAGCAGACGAAATATAGGATGTGGTTTGTCTAACAGTACATAACTATTAATGAGCACCCAACGACTGTTGCACAAATTAGTAAAAACAATAGCTAATTTGACTGGTTGTGCTTCCTAATGAAACATGTTCTCTGTAGCATCCTTCAGGCTGCAATTGTGCCGCAGGAGATCAGCTTTAGTCCGTACTAAGGAGCTGGTTGGTAGAAGACCATTACCCCACTTCTTGCTGTATGCAATGGAGAAGCTATTACAGTTGTGGTCAGCTTGTGTTTATCAGGGTTGGGATCTCTGAATGCAAGGACTGGGCTTATTCCCACCCTCCTCAGAGATTTAGAAATTTCAGTTTTTTCCTCCATATGCAGTCCAAGGGACAGTTTTGTTCTTAATTGAAAATCCTGACTATGATTGATCTGCTAATGCTAATAGACATCTAGATAGACAATGTTAATTAAGGATTACTGTAGTCTGCCCATAATTCACACTGCTGGAAATGATAAATAAAAGTTCTGTAGGAGCTCAGGTCTCTGCTGGTGCAAAAAATGTTCTCTCAGCTGCTCAGCTTGCTGCCGAGCAGAAGGGACCTGACTGAGGGCTCACGACTCAGAGCTGTTCATCCACCTGAGAGCAAGGACATGAAAGTTGATGCTGTAAAAGCCAAATGTGATAGGCTGTAATAAATTCATGCCACAAGCTATGTGTCGCATAATAAAAATATTTAGCTTATTAGTGAAAAACCTTAACTCCAATAATGATCTCCTTGATTTCTTTATGTGTTTCTGAGCATAATGCACCTGCATACAAAACTCATGGTACATTGGGCTGTAGCAAGGTTGGATGGTGGAGTCTGGCTGTAAGAAGGGTTCTTGGCATGGGAAGTTGCTTGTACAGCTGCTGCTTAAGATTAGGAGCTGGAAATCTGCTGTGGCAGGCTGAGCTGGGCAGGGGGCCAATGCGGTGTGTCCCCCGCACCCTTTCCCAAATGGCCAGAGCTTTAAATACCTCACTGTGTGCTGGCCCACGGCGCACAAATATGCACAGCCCCCCTGGGTGATGTCCCATCTACTTCAGTAAAAGTGAAGGCAGATGTCTGAGCAGGATGAGCAATGCATTGACTAGCCCTTCTGCAAATCTTGCTACTCCTTCTTTATGCCATGACAACAAACAAACAAACAAACAAACAGACATTCATTAAGTATGTAATAATTCCAGAAAGATGTATTACGTAGTAAGTGACTGCTGCTTTACCTGTATTTCATATGTTGTTTAGGAGCACAGATGCCCATAAGTACACATATTGTTATCGGGAATATAAATATTGAATTTTCACAGAAGCATCGGCCTGATTAATGATGGAAATCTGAAACAAAAGGCTCTGAAGTGCTCTTACAACAGCATGTTAATCTGTCCAAAGTAATGATAAAACCTTTAAACTAGTATGCTGTAATTACAGCAATAAGTAATTAGTACATTTAAAGGGCAGACACAGTGCTCTGCCTGAATTCAGTGGAGGGTAGCCAGGCAACAAAATAAAGTGGTGCTTTGTGAGGCAAATGCGAGGAAATGTGCTTTGTCCTGGAATATAATTATCTTTAGATGGATGAAACTGTCCAGGTACTTTTATTAAGAGAGTGTTGAGCCCTGAAAAGCTGGAACTGTCTGAAACAGACATACAGGCAGCATACTCAGTGACAGGAGCATCTCTGTAAAATGCTTCCTGGTTTCCAGCACAGTTGGTAAGGCAAAGCACAAGTGGCTGGGCAGCTTCCAAAATTAAGGAATGGAGGACTTTCATGGAAGGAGAGTAGACACGAACAGGATGCTACTGAATAACCCACGGTGTCCTCGTTCATTCTCTGGCTGCAGCACTTGGGTTGTCCACCCTGCAGTTACTCATTTCTATGTTCTTTCATGGGTGGGTGGACTGAAACAGCAAACCCACTGCCAGACCCGAGAAGGTGTTTTTGCAGGAAAGCTAGGTGTGATTCAGCAACGGAAGAGTTTGCCACAGGAAGATGGACGAGCTATACCGTGCGCAGCTTGCAACCTTCCCAGGCGCTACCCCTGCTGCTTTTCCATCGTCGAGCACCTCCTCTCCCTCAGTGCCATGCCCAGCAGCTTGCTAAAGGTACCGCTGGCTTCACGCCACAAAGACCCCATTCCTTGAATGCCAAAACAGTGTCCTATCTTGTTTTAGCAATTTTGAGCTAGAAGAGAAAAGAAAAAACCAAACTGGGGCTGATGTTTGTGAAGGATGGTTTTCGTACTGTAGGTATAGACAGTAATAAGTTTCTTTCAAACATTGTCTCAGTTTTATAGACAAAGTGAAATCATTGATGAAGGTTTTGATGACCTTTGCCTTTCTTGGTACAAGGATGAAATGTGAAGGAAATAAAAAGCCATTGCTGTCTTATAGCAGCTTTCATATATTTGTTTAAAAAGATGCTTATATTGTCAGATAGACCTCAGGATCTCTGTCTTTTTAAAATGGTGTAATGTCACCTCCTGCTCAGACAGCAAGACAGATGGTATGATTCCAACTTCCAAACCTGCGTACCTAAATTAGACTCTCACATCCAGCATAAACTCCAGGCATTCAGAGCACTGAAAACAGGGATGAAATTCCCCATTGTCCTACCATTGACAAAACCACAGCTTGGCCAGCATTGCCTTGGCTTCAGATCTCTGGCTCAGGATGGAAGACCACAGTTATTTAGATCATATAGAACAGATGTGATATACATTGCTACAGCTGTAATAGAAGAAAGGACTTTAAGAAGGATAAGCACTAGTCTTTGGTATAAAAATGGGAAAAATAATTTTGGAAAGAGATGAAAATAGGGGAGATATTTGCTTATTAATTTCATTTATATAGAAGGGGTAGATCTGATTTATCCAGAGTTTTGTTACAGAAGCCTTCTTTTTAATCCCTTAGTTGTAGTAAATGTCAAATACTGTGTCTTTGGATTCACAGTTCCAATCTGTCACTTGCTGGGAAAGGAAATGCAAATGCATATGGCCAGGAAGAACACTGAAAAAGGGGGTTTAATTTTCTTTTGTCATTTTTTTAATAAGGTAGCTAACTCTCAGAAGACAATGCTAGAAGGTTTTCTGGAGGGACTGTTACTGTCTTCGAAATGTTACTTTATATATATACATACATATATACACACAAACTCTCACGCTTTGTTTTTTGTCAGGAGTGTTGTTTCATAGCAATAATCACTGCATGAGTTTGCTGCTTATATTCCAGAAGGATTTCATTTAGAAGGATGTGATTTTATTTGCAATGTATTTTTTTTTCATCATGTGAACATGCTGTGAGGTAAGAAGGAGCATGTAGGCTGAAAAGAAACTGAAATTATATTCCTTTTGAGAACTTAGATTATAGTACAGGTGGTTTTCATTACCATATCAGGCAATAAAAATCAACACCTATCAGAGGTACAGACAGAAATAAATTTTGAAAGACCACTCCTGCTCCTGTGTTACCTGCCTGGAAGTTGCTTTAGGAAAAGAAAGACTTGAAGAAGAGAGAAAACCACAGAGGGGTATGTAAAGCAAGAGATTTGTTTCATGTAAGCTTCTGATCTGAGCTGTAGTGCTGATGTAAGCATATTCACTATGTCCATGTAGCTGTTTCTGCTAAGAATGGGATGAATTTTCCTGTGCACACTACATAAAGATTGGAGTAAGAGCCTGACGCTTGGTTAGTCAGGAGAGGAACAGTTTTTCAAAAAGAAGGCAAACCTGGCTGAGTCATCACCTCTGGGAACAGAAGGATTAGTGAAGCAGAAGCAAAGGATAAAGCATGGAGTAATGTGGAAGATTAATGGAGACCGTTGCAGTGTTTCACTTTCATGATCTTGCCTCCTCAGCAAGTTTAGAAAGCTTCTATGACCATTTTTAGTTGGTTCAAACTTTTAAGAAAAAGACGGAAATCCAAATCCACATATTCACTAAAAAGCTTATACCAAATAGGCTCAAGATGATGGAGATGGGAGAGAGCTTTGGTCTCCTTTTTGACCACTGATCTTAGATGCTGCAAATTAGAATATCCTTACTTAAAGATTTTTTTTTCAGATGATGCTTGAAATGGGGAAGATGAAGACATCAGTTTACATTCTAGATCCTGATTTGTGAGCGTATATTTTGTATAAGCACCTCAGGTACAGATATTTTCAGTTTCTTTTAAAAGGGTTCAACAAAATAAAGCTCTGAGAGTATTTGCTAGACTGTTTCTAGGTATTATTATTCGATATATGGTATTTTCTAGAGCTGTGTTCTAACACTTTGGATTCCATTGTATTGGAGGTGCAAAAGTGTCACCTTTGTAGCTTTTCTTTTCAGGTTTAATTTCTACTCAGAAATGAAGTGTTCATTTCAAAATTTTAAATTTTTAATCTTAAAAAAATCCATCGCGTACTTCCAGAATGCAAATAATATGAATTAAAATTCAGCTCTAACTCACAGCAAATTGTATTACACCATGTGTTTTTAAAGATATGGGTTAATTGAAAAGTGTGTTGGCCACATCATTTCTCTGAACATTAGCACTGCGTGTATCACAAGCAGCAGGCAGCTGACTATGAACAGGTTCTGACGTGCTTTGAAACTGCGTAAGGATGGGAGGGCAGAGTGAAGAGAGCACCATATGCTGGGAGGTTCGCATTCTTCTAGCAAGGACAAGGGAGGATCCCGCGCATCACTGGTGTGGGACGTACACAGGTGCGATGGGTTGTGAATGGGAGGTGCAGCACCGCTGCGCAGGGGTGTTCTGCACGGCGCCCGAAGGTGTCTTTGGGGCAGTGATCACCATATTGGTACTCAGGGCTGCCTTCACCTTACTGATACACGCAGAGGTCGCCTTTGTTCCTGATGAAGCCTGTGGCAAAGCTCCTTTTATCCACAGCCGCTACCTGTGTCCTTGTTGGGTGTGGGATCTGAACAGGGGATTTATTCAATGTACTAGATTTTGTGATTCAGCCTTTCCCAGGTCTGTTCCTTCCAGTTCCAGCTGACTTTAGCTTTCTCATAAGTAGACACTGTCATCTGCTTGCGTTTCCATGAAAGGGTTAGATGTTGGGTAAAAGGGGGAGCAAAAACTAGAATTCCTCACTAGCAAGTAGGTATTTGTGTACTTTAATGAAATATGCTAGGCACACTTTTGACCCATTCCTGTAAAGTTTTGAACCCTTGCTTCCTCGTGTCAACCCACTGATTCCTCCGGGACCCTGGATCGAAGCACTGGGAGCCATGGCTTTGTAGAATTGATTATTTTTATATATATTTGCTACCTATTAGATGTCACTGACTGTCTATATACAGTGCATAATCCAGCCTGAGCCTAAACTCTCTGCCAGTCCACGCTGGTATCTGCTGGAGTACTGGTGGGGCAGCGGAGCTGAGAGAGGGGGAGAATTTGAGGAACTTCCCTAAGGTTGTCCTCATGGACCAATTTATCTCCTCAGAGAAAGAGCCTGGTGTGCCCTCTGTCAGATCACATCAGAGCACGATGTGACTGACCTGTCTTAGTGGTGGGGCTGGGCACACAGCTCAGGCTGATGGAAGAAATGTCATGTTCCAGGTCTCAGGAGCAGCCAGGGTACCCAGCTTAGGTTGCTGTTAAGATCAAGGCACAGATGGAAGCTGCGTGTGCCCTGTTACAAGGCGTGGTGTACAACTTGTGAAGATGTTCCACTTGTGCGGTAGTTTACGTTCATTTATGGCTCTTCATGCTGCTGATGGAAATCATGTTTTAAGATGCAAGCAGAAGTGACCAGAGTTAATGTGGCATTTCAGCTTTGCTCTGCACTGTTCCATGTTCTGTTTGATTTCCCGAACTTCACATTACAGGAACATGAGATTCTTTCAAATAAAGTACAATTAAAACCTGAAGTCGAAGGTGATAGCTGGTAGGGTCACTGTGATGATGCTTATTCTCTGGGAAAGAGACTCAGCATTTTTGAAATTTATTTGTAGTAAAACATACAAGCATATATGTGCCCCACAACTGGCATATCTGAGTTGCTGTTTTAAAAAACTGTTTATGTCCAACTCGTTACTCTGGCTGAAAAAAGTCCAGTTTATTTGACCCTAGTGAAAATCCTTTCCATTTCTATTCTGGATATATTTACATAAAATATTAACAAATATCTCCTAATGGTTGAGTATTCACCAAAGTTTCCGGTTTCAGTTTTTTTCTATTTCCTGAGTACTTTTAAAATATTTTTAGCATTTGCGATCTTCTTGCCAGTGTTATTTTTCTTGTGCAGAGCGACCACTTATCTATTTTGTACCTGCAGTCCTCTTTGTGGAAACTCTTTTTCTTCCTCCCTGAGTATTGAGAACAAATCGATAAAAAGTGAAAGCTTAAAAATATTCCCAAGCTGCACGTGAAACAAATGGGATTTTTAAATGCTGAGTTGACATCCCTTCGCACCGCACTTCTGAATGAGATATAAAACTGAGGTCCCGACCACATGCAGCCCTTTAACAGATCCCATGGCACTTTTTTTCAAGAGGAGAGGTGAAAGCTGCAATGTCATGGCTTAATTTTAATCAGATAATGACATTCTACCTACTAAAATATTCCTCACTGGTTTCAGTTAGAAAAGATATTCCTCATTTTTCTCCTAAACTATTGTGTTGTGCATTACTAAAAAGCCTTTGCCCTTTGCCCCAGTAGAAATGCTGGTTCCAGGACATTTCAGTAATGAGTGAAGCGATCATTACGTGTCTAATTTGCAATAAAATTTCCTAAAGTTTCTCAAATGCCACAGGAATTTTGGAAATACAGCACATACTCTCCTCTGCCCCTCGTAGACTGTACAGTGCACCTCGTCCTCCCATGTTTTTAAAGAGTGATTAGGAAGTGTAAGCATAGAAGCAGTAGATGAAACATATTTATTATAAAATATTCCTGGCATTATATCTAGCTTGTGGGTGGCATTTGTTGCTCAGGCATATGTGCAACAGTTTCGTATGCTTACAGTATAAACTAATTTAAGATTACAGGGCTAAAACTAGTAAAATTATCCTTTTTTTTTTTTTTTTCAATCCCACCTGACAACACTCTTCTAAATTTGTTGACACTGTATCTCATGCAGGTGAAGCACAGTTCAGCTGAAGGTTCCTGAGAGCTTTGAGAACATGATTTCAATAAAAACATAATTTAGCTGAAGCCTGAGGACTGTGGGGATGCCTCATGCAACAAGAATACCAAAGCATTTCTAGATGGGTCTGTGCTGTGTGAAGAAGATCCTTTGTGAGCTGAGCAAATGAACGGTGGAGATTTAATCTGATGCCTTGCCTTTGCCTGAATAAGGAGGTAACCTGAACAAGCTGGAGGTTATACACTCTGTCTAGGTGTTTTGGATCATCCTGTGTGAGGTTTAACACCCTTAGGAACAAAGCTATTTTAAGTCTAGTAGTCTTCTCACTGAAACACCTAAAGCGTGGTTACATGCTGGAACTTGAATTCTTCTAAAAGCCCACTGGAATGGATAAATCCTGTTTTCTTCCCTGCTCTATAACTCCCTGACCCAGGCCACGAGTTTCTGCTGCTTACCGTGTAGTTGCTGTGGCACTTGTCCAACCATTTTTACATGCAGAAAGGCCACACAGGGCTGGTCCCTCTAACCCTGGGCCTCTGGTGGTGGGTAAAACCCAATGCTCGGTGAAGAAGAGAAAAACCAGATCGTTACACCCCTCCCAAACACCCTCCAGCAGTTTGTGACTCCAAGACTTTCTAAGCCAGACCAGGAATCTAGATATGCAAAAACCCTTGGTGGATTTTTCAGCAGAGAAGTTGTCAGAGAAGACTCATCCCATCCTTTCTTGAGTGCTCGTACTTTTATCTTACCTATCTGCAGCACCCCGTGGACAGGAGCCACCGTTGAGCTGTGCACTCTGTGACGGGCCACCTCCTTCTGTTTGCTTTTCACCTGCCACTGGGTGAAAACCAGGCAATACCTTCTCCTTCTACTGGAGGAGAGGCAGTGAGCAGCTCTTCATTCACGTCTGTCTTACCTCCCTTTGCGCTCACCTATTTTCCAGGATGAAGCTCCTAACCTTAATTGTTCTTTGGACTCAAGTTGTTCCTAATCTACAGTCACCCTTGTTGCTCTTCTTTAACCTTTTGGAGATCTGCTCAGTCATTTTTGAGATGGGAAAGCCAAACCACATTATTCAGTGGTCCAGAGCTCTCTCTTTTGTTCTCTTTTCTTTCCTTGTAGTTCCTAAGACTTTATTTGCTCTTTGACTGCTATTGAACTCTGTGCTGATGCTTCCTGGAGTTATCTATCACCATCCCAAGATTGCTTTCCTGGTAAAGGTCAACTCAAAGCCCATTATTTTCTTTCTGAAGTTAGGATTGCTTTTTACTGTGTGTGCCATATATTATTCTACACTGAATTTTATCTGCCTTTTGACACAAAGCAGCTCAGTGTCATAAGGTCTTTCTAGAATTCTTTGCAGTCAGCTTTTATCTTTTCTGCTCTGAACAACTTCCTACCATCAACAAATTTTGCCACCTTGGTACTAAGTGCATTCCTATGACATTGCAGATATATTAAGCATCAGAGGTCTCGATGCAGAATACTGTGAAACGCTGCTGGAGATCACTCTCAAGTGAAAGGATTTTCCTATTCTCTGTTTCCTACCTCTTCGCCAATTATTTTTACCTATTTTCCTTTTTATGCAAGGGTTGCTTGAGTATCTTCAGAGATTATAGTAAGAAGCTTGGAAGTCATTTGGAAGTGTAAGGAGATTGTATCAACTGGATCTGCCTGTGTAAAAACCTTGTGACTCCTTACAAAGGCGCCAGGGCTGTGAAGTTTGGCTTTCCCTGTAAGTGCTAATGACATTAAGCCGAGTGCTTCAGCTCATCATACAGCTTCAGGAGCAAAATGGTAAAAAAGAGAACCAAGAAAGTAAATCAGTAGCACTTTGCTATGTTAGCAAGGTGAACCAACTTATTTCCTAATCAGATGAGCGCTGAGCATCATGCTGGTGGGTCTGTGCAACCTCTCCGTTGGGCAGCAGCGGGGCTGGCCCATCTCACCATTCTTTTCTGACAGGAGGGGAGCAAGGCAGTTGGCTTTATTTCAGAAATAAAGGTCAATGTTTCAGCATGTAAATGAGTAATATAGGTGCTCTAACGATTATGCCATTTTCCAGACATGGAAATACAAGTCTGAGGAGGTTTTCCATGCATATTCAGGGAAATTACCAGGGCTGAGAAGCATTTTGTGGCTCAGGTGTGCAACATTTGGGCGCACAAATTCTCGAAGTGAGTTGCCTGGTTTTCTCCTTCCACCTGGTTTTCCTTGTCATCGGCAGAAGCAAAGAAGACAGAGGCATTGTGTTGGTCTGTTGTAGGAAGGACAACGTGCTTTAAAGAGCCTTTTTTAAGTGGCAGTCCCTGCAAGAACCTGGTTAAGGGTTAACTTCTTTGACTGGACTAATGGAGTCTCTAGGTATGCCCCAGAGACTCTATTTGACTCCTCTGACAGATCCAGTTATTTAAGGCTACTTAAAACTTCTAATTGAATTTTCAAAGCAAAAACGATTTCATTCTATTTTAAAGCCCTCAAAAGAAAAAAGGAAGGAATAAATTAAATTGTTTTAAAAATTAACTCATAACTATGTAACTGCAGCAACATACAGTGTAAGTTCTGTTGCTGTATTAAAATATGCAGGAGAAAAGAGAGAGGTCATCTTTGCTTACTCAAATGTCCTACTGAATTCAAAACAACAAATTAAAATGTAAATTAAACTCCCTGTTTTTTCATTTTTGCAGATGCAGAGAGACTGTGAAGATAAACTTCAAAGGTTCTGATGACTGTCTCATTTTCTCCTAGGGAACTTATGAACACCATTATAACATGTGAATGTAAGATAAAAACTATCTACTGCCTTCACTAGGCTATTGTACTTCAATTTTTGCTTAAAATCAAACACCTAAGTTAAGTAAATTTAGAGAACTTGAAAGTCTTCCAACGCTATAGTCTTCAAAGAGTAGGTTGGCGATGTTTAGTAATGGAGCCAAATTATTTTTAACCAGGAAGTTAACTAATTGAAATCTTAAAGTAGTCCATTACTTTGTGATTATTTTTGACACGGAAACATAAAATGTATTTGTTAGTTGCCAGTATTCGGAATGCAGCAAAAATCCTTTCATCTGGGTCCAGCTGGGAGCCGTTATCCATGGATCAGTATTCTCCTGGGCAATTGTTAATGTCTGTTTTGTAAGATGTATTCAAACTTTCTGGAGAAAAGTTAAATAATAATAATAAAAAAAACCATTCCATAGCAGCAATCTTCTTTGTTTCTAGCTCTTTATTTAGAGGTGATATGTTTTGACTGAGACACCAGATGAGCTGCACTTGCAGGTCTTTATATCCTTTGTTTGTTTTCCACATTAAAGAAGGTTGCAACTGTGTTGCTTTGTCTAGAGAAAACAAACGTGTAATTTTCAGTTTTGCAAAGATTTACACCCTTCAAGTCTCTGAATACATTTTTAGGTTTTTTTCTTTCTAAACCTGTTGAGTAAACTTAAATTAAGAATAGGTAAGCATCCAAAAGGAGGTACTTCAAGTAATTTAAAAAAAGAATAAACCTTTTTCATGGAAAGAAGGTAACTTTAACTTTTCTATGAAAACAAAACATATGGTAATTTAATATGTAAGCTGGTTGTGAAAACAAACATATTTAGGTATAAGTACTTAAACCAAAATATTGGCTGTTATCTTGTTTCTCTTTTTTCTTAAGACAGTGTTTCCTTACTGACTATGGCCAGAATGTCCCATCAGGTGGCATCAGACAGCACTGGTGGCCTCCTTTTGTCCCATCTGTCATACTGGAATGGATAGACTGCCTATAAACCAGCTCTGGACGCCTTCTCCTACTATTCCATTTAGGTATCCGATATAAAAAACGATGGGTATCTGCTGGGTTTTTTGTTTAGAAATGTGAATGGAAACCTTGAGGTGGGCGACGTATGAGCACTGCATTCAGCAAGGCAGAAGGCACCTTGCAGCCCCAGGAGATGCAGAGCACCTTGCCAAGCACCTTTAGAGCCATCCTGCCGGCAGAATTGCCCTGAAAAGGTGAGCCACGTCTGGGCTGAGTGATGTACTTGGGTTATTTATGAGGTGTGGGAAAGAACTGGCATTTCTGAGGCATTGCATGCCTTCCACTTTTGAAGCGGTCAGACCTGCCAAAAGGCATAAACCTTTATTTGTCTCTGGCCTTTCTCTGCCTTCAAATGTGCACTTTCTCTCATGATGCTACAGCACAAACCTGCTGTAGTTTCCTCAGTGCCTTTCAAGGAAACTGACTGTTCCCACATCACTATCTCGATAGGAAATCATCTCCTCCTACTTTGTCGGCTGGTTTGCCTACAGACTATAGCAAAGCCCAGAATTTCAGTCTGCCCCTTGGACAGCTGGGCTAATTTAAGGGCTGACAGACTCATATGAAATATAAAAACTAGATAGCATGGTAATAAACAATAGTTTGGGTGGGGTTTTTTTCTGTCCCCCTGTCCCTCGTAATATATTCTGGATGATGTGCTCTGCCTGCAACACTTGCAACCACTAATTACTTCTGGGAGGAACCAATGTTCAAAGCCTCATTCTTGACCACAGATCAGTGGGCAGGTTCCACGAGCTGCTACGGATGCAGAAATCAATGGGATTTCTCTCTGTTCTCAGCAGTTTGGGATTTTCATAGATCCATGTGAGAAGATTTTTATTTAATCCATCTGCCTATATATTTTAAATGCAACAAACAGCATGGAGCTCTCACTGCTTTGTAGGTTTGATGGTTTTATCTCGGGTAAGTCTGGCAAAAATCATGAAACTCTGCATTTTAATAGTTCCATGGCCTATACGTGTGAATCTCTACAGATTTAAAGTTGCCTTTGAAGTCAATGAGAACACTAGACAAAGCTAATAGTGTCTGTGTTCACTCTTTTGTCACATCGAAACTTAAGCTGGTGTGTGACACTCAATTACTCGGTTGTACTTTCCAACAGCATAACAACAGATGACGCTCCAGTGTGTCATGGCAGAAACAAGCATTGACATCTCTCGTTTTTTTTAGAATATTTTTGCATTAATAATGTGGGGTTTTGACAATCTTCCAAGCGATTTTGCTGGAGATAATGAAGACTCGTCATAATATTTGTCTTCTGTTGCACTTTTTCTGTGCTGCTGGAATCCAGCTGGGATGAGGTTGGTTGTTCCCCTCACGACACTCAAAGCGAAGGGGTGGCTTTTCCCTGAACTTCATGTACTTTGATTCATTAGATTTACTTGAGTTGTACCATAAATGCTTTTCTCTTGATGGGATGCCTCTGTCATCTAAATGATGTTGTGTTGCTACTTTTTCTTCCTCAGGTAGTTGCGGCATTGGGATGTATGGTTTGTCCCCTGCCCAGATCCTGCCCATTATTGTACTTATTTTCCCTCTTAGGTGTGTCCTCTGCATCATTGGCACCAAAGCGCCTACATTTTGTTTCATCTCTCCACGTCTGGCTTACTGGCTTTTTTTCCATTTGCGTGCCTGTGTTCCGTTTGTGCCGATGAGAGGTCTTTTTTTTAGGAGTTCCACTTGTAAGGTGGGATCCTGTGTTTTACAGATGGTTCCTCCCCTGCTTGGAGCATCCGTAGTTCTTTAGGACTGCACACAGGTGTCAGATACCTCCTAAGCATGACACTGCAGTCAGAGCATGGGTTTGTTTTCAGTTCTTTTGTTTCAGCTAGCATGCTCTATACCATGGCTGTTTAAACTTCTGTCCACGGGCATACCCTACCACAGTTTTCATCAGATATCTGTCTTTTCTCTTTCAGCACTTGGGGTGGGGTGTTTTTCGGTGTTAGTTTGGCAGCAGAGGGCATGTCCGTACTATACAGCACAACTATGAAGTGTGATTCTACTAGTGGCACTAATGAAATCTCTTTGGAACTGGAATCAGTTTAGTGCTGCCTTCAAAGTGACTAGAGAATCAGGAGTTGTTATTTTAGGACAGAAATGACGGTACCCTAACTATGCTTGCTTTCGCCTGCATAGAATGTGAGTTATCTTCTTCCTGCTGCCAAAAGCCAACTCTGAATTTATGTACATCCATGATGGCAGGCTTGAGACTCAGCTGACGTGTAGAGCTTACAATCCCTTTCTGAAAAGGGATTAAATTCCTCTCATGGACTAGCTTTTCACGGTAAATAAGCAGATTGTATAAAGATTGTCACTTAAAATGAAAAGTCGTTATAGCGTCTGAACTGAATAACACTGCTGAGGATGCACCGAGCACCAAATTTTCTCTTATTAAAACTAAATCACAACTTTCATATTTTAGAGTTCATTAAAACTTGCCTTATCTACTTAATTACAGGCAAGTGTCCCTATATAGAGACAGACAAACAAATTAACATAATATGCCTCAGCTTCTCCTGAGGAACGTAATATTCTTATCTATAGAACACTAATTGCTGCAGTTAGGGTTTTGTTAAAAATGAATTGATATTTGCTAGGAGTACAGATCTGACAGATGCAGAAAACATGAATGACTACAACAGCATTCTGATACTCAGATGAAACAAGGTATTTAAATGTTAATATATTTTTTTTCTAATAAGAGGAAAAATATTAGTTTAGCAAATTAATCCCCGTGCATTGATGTCTTTCATGGGATTGTAGCACTTTGTTACTTTATCATATAACAGAAAGATTCAAAGCAAAAGCTATTTCTATCATAGTAAACTGTAGTAACGTATGTAATAACAGGGAAGATTAGTTCCTGCCTCCACAATTAGGCAATGTATTGACTTAATACAGTTCATGCACGTACATAATAAATGGGTGTTTATTATAATGTGCATGCAGCCATCTTGAATACACTGATTAGCAACATAATACAGTCAAACATAATCATATATGTTTGTATTTTGCTGAGTGCAAATTAAGTCAGTGTATTGCAGTGTTCCATTTTAGCCGTGTTAGGCAGACAAGTTGCATGGAGACAAAAGAGCTAACTGATATTTATTTCAGTAAATCCTTCCTTACGTTCACAAGTAAAGATTCCACAGACTACAGATCTCCTTAAAAAGCAGCAAGGCACATACCGGAACAGAATCAATGTATTAATGGGATAAATTAACAGTTTAGGAAAGAATCTGTCACAATCAGCAAGGTGCAAGAAGCAGCTGAAATTCTTCCTGGGTCTCTGGCGGGAAGCCATGTCTTCTGGGACATGGAGCAAGAGCAGTCTTGCAAATGACTGGGAGACGCTGTTGACCTAGAGCTTCTCACAGAGCCTTCAGCTTTGGTGTGTGTAGCTTTTTACTCCCATTTTACTGTCCAGTGAAAGGCTGGCCTGAGTCTTTTAGCCAGAGGACTGCTAGAGAGATGAGAACCGTGGCTCCTGGGAGGCATGTGTCCCTCTGGATGGCTTGTTTTATTCCATTTCAGGGAGTTTATAATCTTACCTCACTGGTCTTGGCGTCAGCTACTTGTCTGCAAGTGCCTGGCAAAGATGGCAATATAATTGAGAAATCTATTTAACATGGTTCACCAGCCAGGTTCCTTGCTAGTGGTATTGATGTCCCTCAGCTAGACCTCTTTTAAGTGCTGTAGATGAGAGAAGAGCTGATCCAGGATTTCCCATACTTGCTGGGTGTGCCAACGGGTCGTGAATAGCTTCTTTGGGTCATGACACAAGTGTGGCTGAGAGCTCTTCTTGATCTCCTTAAATGTACTTTGCTCTCTTCTTTTCTTGAAATTCAAAAAACCCAACCCAAACAACAAAATACAACCAACCTTAAAAAAAAAAAACAAAAAACAAAACCAAAAAACCCAGCAAACCCTGAACTGCAAATACAAGTAATGGGTCTGTAGGAAGAGACATCTCTGTTACTTGGAAGATGTTTCCAAGTCATTTGGAACTTGCCACTAATTGGCTTGGAGCAACCGAACTGTCCGTGTCATTCCCTTCATCAAGGTCTGACTATGAAGTTCAGCTCACGAGGACCGTCTTCTGTGCAGCACTGTGTAACGTGGTGTTTCTCCATCATATTGCAATGTCTGGTAATGTACAGATTTTCATGAAGCAGCAAACAGATTTGTGTTTGGATTCACAGGCATGTTGTGAGCACGTTAACTCAGATAAAGTTTAGGATGAATGAACGTTGTCCTATGGTGCTGCGTTTGGGGTTTGTGACCTAAACAGTGTTGATAATACAGCTTGGTTTAATCATTGCTGAGCAGCACTTACACATCGTTAAGGGCTTTTCCATTTCTTACGCTGCTCCACCGGTGAGTAGGCAGGGGGTGCGCGAAAAGCTGGGAGGGGGCACAGCCGGGACAGCTGACCCCGACTGACAAAGGTATATCCCATGTCACAGGATGTTGAGCTCAGCAGTAAAAGCTGGAGGAAAGAGGGACGTTTTATGGCATTTGTCTTCCCAAGTAACCATTACGGGAGATGAAAAAACTTTCCTTGAAAAAACTTGGCACGTGCATATATAGATATAAAGAGAGTATGAAAAGAGAGATAGACGTATCGTGGAGATCTTAACAAAAACTTCCAGTAGTAGCAAACACTTTCTGTGGCAGTGAAATTCCAGCATTATGTGTACTCAAACATTACCCAACAATTAGAAGGCAATTTGAGAGCAGTAAACAGCACCCTTGGTGTCAGGGGAGCCGGGATTCACGGTCGTTACCGATGGGCTTCCCCGTTGGCAGCTTTGGAGCTAGGCATTTCAGTGACACATAATTTACAAGATGGAACTGTGTTATATGAGTTATGTAAATGACTCTAAATTATTGTTCTGCCATCAATAATACAGCAATTTTAGGAACTCCTAATTTACCCAGTAGGAGAGGGGTTTATGTGGCATATGGAAATGAATGAGGCACACATGCTTCTCTTGCTTAAAAGTGAGAGCTTTGGACTGTGTGATAAGCCTGTAATATCCACATGTCACAAAGGATTCTTCAAAATAGCAAATTATCTGCCTTGGGTATTAAAGATAACAGGAGCCTCACCTGAGAAAAAAGGGGACAAGCATTCTGGTTTGTTGGTGGTTTTACATTATGCACTTGTCTGGTTTTGAATCTTCCCTAAAAATAACCCAATTCTGTCAATATAGGCAGCATATTTATTTTGTGTGTAAAAGCTACATTCATATAATATGAATACAATAAATATTTTTTTTTCCTGTTAGAAAGAAGTATTAAAATACAAGGGCTAGATCTTTCAGCTTGGTATAAATCAATAAAATCTCTCCACTCCAGGCAAAATCAACTGGATCTATAACAACTGAGGATCTGGTTTTGGCATAAATGCTATGTAATGGCTCATGAACTGCTTTAGATTTCTAATGAGAAAATAGGATTCATTAGAATGGCATTGAGTGGCATGCCTTAAAAATATTTTAAATTGAAGGTTTTTATAAAACATTGACTATACTTGAATGCAACCACGGATGGTGAAATATGCCAGCTTCAGGAAAAAATTATATTAAAAACTGTGATATATGTTAGGTGTGCTTTTCAGTTAGTAGCAAATGAGTTCCTTCTTATTTAAAAAGTAAATAAAAAAGGAATAAAGTTAAGAATGTAAGGAAAAAAATCAATGTTTAATTTAATAAGGGGTGTAACAAACTACATTTGAGTTGTTTATGGAAAGTTATCTGCACTTTGGACTCAGGAAAATAAGGTCACAAATCTCTCTATTATAGACAAGTTATAAGGTAACTTGTAATTTATTGCTTAAAGGAAAGCTACAAAAACAGTCTTTAATACCTTTGTAATACTGCTAGTTCCTTATGGCAGAAGTCAGGAAAACTAAATAAGCAAAAAGTAGCGAAGGGAAATAAGGTGATTAAAGTACTTTTGCAAATATTACTGCATCATGATAATTAAGCACTTAAAATGGGTGAGGGTGAGGCAATGTTTTGCGTGGGTGTCATTATTAAATTTTTGTATCAAATGCTATGCAGAAATAACAGCTGAAAAGAAGAATAAATACATTTAACATTATTTTTCATTTAAAAAATGCACAACACAGAGCTTCTTATTTTTCTGTAGTATGTGTGAAATATTTTCTCATTCTTTTATGTAAAGATGTTTCCAAGGTGTGGATGTACCTTCCTACACATGTTATTTTCCCATTTTGCTAATATTCCCAAAGCAAAATGGGAATGGGCAAAGCAGGAATAAAAAGGAAGCAAATTATAGGAAGACAGGTATTTTGAGGGGCTTTGACAAAACAAAAATGTGAGAATCTTCTGTTAACGTAATTTCAAGAAAACATCGTATTAGTCATCATTAAATGCAAAAAGACAATTTTGCTATGGATGCAATACAAGAAATGAACAACGAACATTTCACCTTTGTTTTCTCACGGTCGTGTCAGGTTATTTAGGATAGAGTATCTGCTTTGTCCCTGAATTTCAAGAGGAGAAAACCAAGCAAATATTGACAGCGGCTGACCTTGTCTATTATGCATCATTAATCTAACAGTGACTTCAAGCAGCATAAAATTTGGAAACACGTATCGATCTCAATGCTGAACCAAAAGTGACATATGCAACGGGATCTCGGCGTACCTCAATGAGAACAAGGACATTTTCACTGTGGCGCTGTTCCTTTTTGTTCCACTTCTGTATCCAGAAGATCTCCAAAAACCTGACCGATTTCCGCAGGAGAAGGTAAGGTCTGTGCCACATGCCATGCTAGTGCAACCGGAAAGTGAAATTCTAAATGTACCTGCTCTCTCTTCTCCTACCAAGGAGACTCTGATTTTTAAGAAGGGAAAGGCACAGGTGGCTCTAGAGATGAGTTACAGGACTTTGGTTTTGCAATGCACTTGCATTACTAGATGACTTTATTTGAGTCCAGAATAAGGTATGTAATTGTAAATCAGGCAGCAAAATATTGCCTCCCAGGGCTGCAAGTAAGGGATGGAAAGTAAACACGTACAAACTAGCATAACAAAACAATGAGGAGGAATTAGTGGCTGATTAATGAATCTGTATTTAGCTAAAACAGTCCATAAAAGCACAGGCCAGTTAATCAAAGCTTTCTTCTTACTTTATGTGGTTAACATAATTCCACTTAGTAGAGTACTGAAGTGGACAACTGGAATTACTGAAATAATGAATAGAGTCAACATTTTCAGTTTTTGGAGTCGATAATGAGGAAAATAAAGACTGAGAATTTCACTGAGTCGTGCATTATTTCTCTCTACAGGGACACGATTAATAACTCTCCGTCCCAGAGATTTCTTTGATCTATTGTCAACTGTAGTGTTGATTTAACACAATTATTCTTAAATTTGGATCAAAACTATGATAATGCTCATACTATAACCTGTATATTTAAGGGACTGAGGTCAGTATTTGATGGTGCCTCAGTTTATTGCTGGTTGCTGTTGTACAGCAGCTCCAGGGCAGCTCCTTTCCCATTGCCTGACAACACACGCTGTTAGAGCTCCTGCCCATAGATAATGCCATAAAGACACAGACCCATTAGCATCTCTGTCTCCTGCCAGTTCTGTTCAATAAATGCTAGCTAGTTGTGTGTGTAATACACAAATGTCAAATGCAGCTGATAGGAGGAGAAACAATAATCACTACCACATTTAAACTGGAATGGCAATATGAAAGGTTATTTTTTGATATTCTTTTTTTCCTGGAAGAGTAATCACCTAAAGTAATTTTAGAACATATTATCCACTTTGTGTTCCTTTGAGGAACATGATGACATTGTTGGGAAAACATTAATACATTAGATATTGAAACTGTTCTATCTAACTTGAGCCTTGAAGTAATAATAATTTTCTCTATAAAGTTAAATAGCACTAGAAATCTGTGCAAAACACCTTCAGCAAAGTTTATAGCTTAAAAGTTTGAATCCTCTTTCTCTCCAACAATGTCGCAAGCAATGTGTAGAAAATAGACTTCAGCATCTGAATCTGATCCAGGTTTGATTCTGAACCTCCACCAGCCTTTGAAGCAGCCTTTTCTGTAGTAGATTAATTCAGTCAGCTCAGTAGCAGCACGAGCGCAGCATCCTGGTGGGGTGACACGTGGGTAAAACCACTTCAAAACGGATGGGCTGGTACAGCCTCAGTGGTGTCATGAGCTTTGATTCTGTCGGGGAAGTAGAAGCCATTTCTGGAGCGCCTAGTTCACTGCCATGCTGATGGGTACCTGATTTGCTGCTGATAATCACTTTCCTCTCCCCGAATTACAGCTCCATTTTTTTATTGACGCTTCATGTGGCCTGTGCTAGATATTCCATTACTAATGAATTTGAGTGCACGAGAATCTGAGTATTCTGTATGAGATAATGGATCAAAATAACACAGTATCAGCTCGCCTATGAAAGAGCATAAATACCTTTTAAGTTCTAGCAGCTCGCTGCTTTCTTCGTGACATTGTATTTATTCTGTCTTGATTTCTAGCTCTGAGCCTGATGAGTGCATATATTCTTAATTTCTCAGAGGGAGGGTGGCAAGCACTGTAACAGATAACTTAAAAGCATAATGAAAAGGGAAGCGCAGTAGAGCCATATTTAGGAGCCTAAGCTTTTTTTTTTTTTTTTTCTCCTCATTTTGACTGATGATAATGGAGCAATATGATCCATGTGAGTGTGTAATCCTTTTCTTGCTGGGGGAGGCTTCACATATTGCCTTGCTGGGCATTTGAAATGGCACGATTATGGCTGAATTGCACATTGCCAAGAAGAATTCCATTTTTCGAAGAACATAGTAAAGTAAAATTACCAAGATTATAAAGAAGCTACGGTTTATTCGAGCCAGCAAAAAGACAGCTACAAACTGACCATTTTGTCAGCTTTTCTTCTCATCGCTACATGCAGTTTAACATTTGCACATTCCTATTAACTTTCCAATTTGTTTCTGAAGATGGTATTATGCATGGTCTAGTAGAAATAAGCTTGATTTTTCCAGGGAGACTGGTAGAGAAAAATTGATGGGAAGACATCAGCTAGTGTTCTGAACGTGTAGGTCAGTATTTCCATTTAGGGAGTAGTTCAAAAACATTATAGCTCTAGACCCTTAAAACTGAACTTGTCTTGAAGAGGCTTCAACTCTTGCAGGTAAACTGCATTAAGCCCAGTAAAATCAGAAATAAAATGTTTTTCTAAAGAAAAAAAAAAAAATGAGGGTTAAGCTGGCATATTACTTTGCAAGCTGTATTGTTTTAAAAAGAATAAAAAATAATGTTTCCAACAACCAGCTTTTCTAGATAAACTAATGCAATTTCCCCCTCTATTAAAGGGCCTTGGGGTGATTTTAGACATGTTAAATAGCAACAAAATGGACAGGGACAGCATGGAAATATAGACAAATAAAAAATTAGTTGTAATCACACCTATTTATACACACAACAGAATTCCTCACTGCTCGAGGAACCCAGCTGTCTTCCACACACATGCTGTTATTTCAGGTGGCGGTGGGCTCAGACGCTGGTACCAATACCAAAGGTACTGCTTAAGGTGCAAAAGGTTTTAGAAACTAATTTTTGGAAAAAGGTAGATTTCAGTTTTCAGAGTCACTTGCTATTCTAGCTGTTTAATGCTTAAAATCCTTTTGAGGAGAATCACTTTGGAAAACTGAGGCTTAGTGCTTAATTTGATCAGAAAAAAATAAAACCCACAAACTTCTAGTGCCTGAAAATACTCCAGGTATGGGAAGGTACAGGTTGACTGATGGTTTTGTGGTCTCTCATGGAGAATAACATAACAGCTTCCAGTAACTCGGGAGTAGGAATGGGCAGACGAAGGCACAGTGGATCAGAAGTGCTGTCCCTGGCAGTAACCACACTGGTTAACTGAGCACCGTTAGCCTAAAACTTCAGAATGTGGAAGAGAAAACATCAATGAACAGCACCTGCTGCTGTTCAGTCCAGAGACCGCTTGTCCCAGTATGGTTTCTTCATTACCTGGAAGAGATGAGTGATGTTTTTGTGGAAAGGCAGCCAACACAAAACTGTGCCAGGGTGGATGCACCTCTGGTGGTGGAACCACTGAAGCAACATGCAGGGTGCAGGCCGCAGAGCTGGAGCTGGCACATCTTTGAACAGTTTTAAGGAGGCAGTATATTTTTTATCTGTTGTGGAATATTTGGAAATCTGGACAGAAATAGGAGGTCCAAATTTCCACTTGTGTCTCCTCAGGGGAAGAAGAGCAGATCCTTTCTCCATAGAAATTCCAAACCTCTGGAAAACTTGAAATGGAAGTAGAGTTAGGAGCAGATCCTAAAAGAAACAAGGTAGAGCTCGGGCATGCAGTAAGCAGAAACCCCCTTAGCTCTTGACAAAGGGCTGGATGGTCAGGATAGTGTTCAGGAACCTTTAGTTCAGTTAATGATATCCCTCCATTAAGAAGAAATAGGTAAGAAAGGAACCATGAGCTGTAAGTAACAGATACAGTTTGGAAGAGGCCCCAAGAGACATGACCTATTCTGTTCCCAGAAGTTAGGATGGTAAAGGTGAAGTCTAAGAAAGCTGCATACTTACAATCTTTCTTCATGTCTGGGGCAATAATTTAAGATAACCCAATATTCTTGGTTTCTATCAATCATGAGGAAACAGTATTAGGAAATCTGATGTCTCTCCTAACAACTCAAATGAAGCATCCCTGCAGGATCCGCAGCAACCCTTTTCACATGAGGCTAATAAGATCTGTAACTTTAACTGGCTTTCACGTGACAGATACTTTTGTCCTTTTTAAAGCACTAACCTTAGTACTTACATTTTCACTAAGGATTTTTTCCAAGCCAATGCTACATTTTCTCCATCTCTTTCATCCTTGCATTTCCTTTGCCTGATCCTAATCCTTTCGGCTCGTGTGATCATGCTGTCCTGCCACGCTCTACTCATCCTCTGCTCCTTCTACAACTGTTACCCTGATCCAGTACTAGTAGCTGTGTCCTCTCTTTTCCTCATACCCCTAGCCTCCCTGGCAGCACTGAGAAACAGGCGTATCCAATAGTAATTATGCCTATCACTGTTCGTGGGATGGGAGAAAAGGGAAACAGAAAGAGAGGGTCTTTTAGGATGTCACTTTCTGATTTAGCAAATTGAGTCTGTATGTTCAATGCTTTCTACATGTATTGAAAAATCCCTGCCTTATCACACAGGCAAATAGATGAGGTTGAAGCATTCCAAGTTCTATTGACATGGAAAAGCAGTAACAGTATCTATCTTGCTTTGTTTTCAAAGAACAGATACATATTCTAACAAAACTAGCTACTTCAGTCTATAGTTTGAAAAATGATGACCACTTATTTCCCTTTCTGCTATTCTAGCAGTTTTGTACAGATACTTGTGATACTAGAGGAGAAGCATCAACTGTAATTGGATCCTGGTCCCTAAGGTTTACTGTTAGAAAATTATGCCATCTATAACTCTGCCAATGACTATGATGGGCCCAGGACCTTACAGAATACATAGTCTGAGCTGTAAAGGATGTCTATCTTGTACCTTTGAGGAAGTGACAAAAAAATTGCTAATTGCCACTCTAGCTTATTTTATCACTTTACATAAAATAGTATATACTTCTAGCTAGCTTTGGATAAATAATAACTGCATATAACACAGTTTTGCACATACTTGGTTCAGTAGCATTTACAGGAAACCTGTAATGTCTAATTGCTGTGACTCGCACTTGCTTTTTGTTGTGCTAATTAAGGAAAAACCTACATGTGGCTGAGCAGGGTGAAAAGGAAGATAATTAGAAAAAGAAGACCACATCTCCATACACACATACAGAAGCAAGGGTGATAGAGTTCTTTACATTTTTCAGTTTACTTTTTATGGAGCTCAGAGTAGTAAGTTACTATTTATATGCCCTGCATACTGGGGCATTTTGTATTATCATCACTGTACTGCTGCATGACTAACATGCTAGCCTGCAGAAGCATTAATATAGTATTATATATATATATATATATATATGGGCCCTAAATATATATGTTATATATCCATTTCATTTGGAAAATCTTCATTATGGCTACCTCTGCAAAAGAAAGATTTTGCAATATTTAAATAATTTTGCTCACTGTATAAATAATTAAGGATTAAGAAGGAAAAAAATGTTTTTAAGAAGTGTAGAAGGTATGTTGTTTTCAAAAGTGATGCTCTTAAAAAATATAAAAATGTCTTAAGGACTTCCTTTAGTTGTGAAAATATTGCAGTTGCAATGAGCACTGTAACTTGCAGACCCACGTAAGTAAGGATGATAGAAGCAACATTAGCTGTGCCAAAGTAGTCTATGCTAGTTAATCAAGGACTCCTCTACAGGCAATTGAGAGATACAGAATGCTCCAGAGAGGAATTTATATCACCCATCTTATGTATTTAAATACTGGATGGGATTGCTCACCTTCTGGAGATGGCTGTCTCCACTTATTATAGAAGGAACGTAGATGAATAGTGTAGCAGAGGCAGCAACTCCTTACTTAATTAAGGCTTCATGACGCATGAACAGCAGAGCTCAGAATTCTTTTTCCACACATGCATAAACTTAGTGAGTAACGAGCTAAACAAAAAGTTTTCTTTACTGTAGCAATAATATTAAGTTTTGAACTTGATCCTTTAAATGTAGCGGTAATATGCATATGTGTCCATGACAATTACATTACAGCAAAACCATGTGTGTTCACCAGAAAAAGAGCCCACTTACAGGATCAATAACTCACCTATACATTGCCTAATATTCTTAGGTGTACTGCCTCAGTGGGGTCTGGGAAATGAATTGTCACAGCAGTGACAAATTGAATTTGGGATACAGTTCTTTGTCCCGTTGCATCTTGCATCTGGCTGCATCCAATAAAGCTGATTGTTTTCCAGAGGTGGAAACATTCCAGAAAGCATTGATGTAGGAGAGCTGGGCATCTAATTGTACGGGACACGTGCCATTGGCTACCATATGTAATAATTTACCATGACTGTTAGTATTGCGGTAGCGTAGTAACAGAGGTCTTCCTCACCACGTATTTTCAGTCTTAGCTTGAGGACTACCAGGAGGAGATTGCTACCAGAGAGCTGACAAAGAAACTCATTTAAATTAGAAGCTACTACAAACACACTAAATAAATAGAGTTTTCCTGAGGTGGTTTTTTGTTTGTTTCTTTTTCTTTCATTTAAATCTCTCGAGCTGTCAGAGAAAAGGATTTTAATTTAGTAAGTCAATAAAACCTCTATTTTATAGTGAATTTTTTGTTTGGTTTCTCTTTTTTTTTTTTTTTTTTTTTTTTTTTTTTACCCCTACACTAAAAGCTGCCATTCTGCGGTGACTGATAACACATTTTGCTCCTTTGATTTCTTGCTGTGAATACCTGAAAAGCATCTTCTAACTTACTCACGGCTTGTTTTCCTTTTTGCTTCTGACCGGTTTTGCTGCATGTTTATTTTGTTACCTGTGCCTAACGGCTGTTTTCTTATGTGGGAGCAGCCCATGCATCTTCTGATTTTTGCCATATGGTAGACTTTACTTCTCTGTGTGATATCCTCTCGATTACATTCATCAGCACACTCCCTGCAACGCAATTTCAACAACGCTCTCTGCATACACAGAAATCAGCATTTGCACTTTCCTGGTGGAAGTTAGTGAATAGATTTGCTCCCTGGCAGTAGAACTTCTCCCTTTTTGCTGTGTTTGGAGGTCCGGGCTGTCAAGACCCTTCTCGGGGAACTGCGGGTGTTACCTGGGTGGGAAATGCAGAGCTGTGCAGGTGCCAATAGGGAAGATCAGGCTACTGATGAATTAAAGAGCAGGAATGATGGGAAGGGAGATTTGTTAGACTATAAATTCCTTACCTCTTTCCAGAAACAGAACGCTATAACCGACTCTGTGGGTGATACTATTTCTGTGAAGAAAGCTTAAGCAAACCTAAACTTTATGCCCCATTTTAGCCAATGAGGTTAACTATTAACAATGAGGTGCCATTGCACTTTAGTTGATTAAACTGTATTATATTTGATTAAACTCTGCAAATTTACAGAAAATAAGGATCATCAACGCCAATGCTTTGTTCCAACACAACTGTGTTCACAGACTGAACCTTGTCAAGGATATTGCCGAATTATTTGAAGCAATGCAAAAATAAGTTTTGAGTCATCTGTGTAAGAGAGTGAAGCAATGTCTTGGGTCACACCATTGCACGCCCTGTCTGTGCTGGCATGCTCTGTTATTACCCATCAGCTATCCTACAGGAGTTTTCCATAGTTACATATGCATTTACTAAATGGTAGCTGTTAATAGGTGATTTCTCCCAGTCTGTTATTCTCAGTTTTTACCTCCCACTGTGTTTTGGCAGCTGTTCAAAACTGAGCAATACCTATATCCTTTACAAACAACAGCAGAGACTCTCTCTTGAACGAGTGTGGTCCTCCAGCATCTCCTGGTCAGAGTGTTGTCCTCCAACATCTCCTGGCCACAGTGCAGATGCGCCAGAGCCATCACTGGCTGAGCTCTCCGGCAGGCAGCACAGAGTCCTGCCGCGGTTAGGGAAAGCCAGGACCCCTCAGTGGCCACTGCAGCTGGAGTGGATTGGTCTCATCTTGCTCACTGGTAGCACACAAAAAGTAATCATGCTGCAGTAGAAAGCACCTCATGAAATATTATCTTTTGTAGATGTCATAGTGGAAGGACAAATCTGCGTTTGGGAGCGGTAGAAGATACAGATAACTGGCCACTGGGTTACAATGACGCCATATAGATTGACTCCACGTCTTGCCCTTCAAAACTACCAATTTTCATCTTCCTTCCCTGAGTTCTCCCACATGTCTTGCTTTGTTAGAATGATTTGAGATGAAGTATCTAGATGTCCATAAAAACAGAATATACTTTATTACTTCTTCCAAGCTGATCACAAAAATTCCCATCTGGTCTTACTTAGGGAACAAAATCACATAATTTCTGGTTAATCACTGTGTGGGTCAAAGCCTGTTTAGGAAACCCTGTCAAAACCTGTCTGTTTTCTCCACTATGAAAGAGAATTCAGACCTCGGAGCTGACAGGCAAGGACACTGCCAACAGGAGCAACTGCTGGTAATGCTTAGGTGAACTCAATATGTCAAGAGCTTATGGAGATGAGAAAGCTGCAGGGAGATCCCTGTGCTGCTGACACTCTCAGAGTAAGAATACAGGCAAAAGATTAATCTTAATAACCTAATTTCTGGGCCTTTAATTCAAGCAATAATGTTGCACACAAAATGAACACACAAACAGTGCACAGATGAGATAACACCACTAGTGGTAAGATGCTCGCCGTTTTGTGTCACTTGTTTTTTCCATATGTGACTTTACGAAACATGAGAGCTGTGAGTATGTGCTGGGATGGATCTGCAGGTTGTTGTTGTTGTTGAGATTGGAGCTGTGGCATTTGTTTGGCTGGCTGCAGAATTAGCTCATAGGTTGCTATGTTAAGCTAATTGGCTAATTGGCACTGAGTTACCTCAGTTTGCTGGCTAATAAATAGCAGCAGTGGAGAAGCTGTCTAGTTGTAATACTGTGAATGACTGGTGAGAGGATGCTGTGAAGCAGGAGTGAGCTATTACAGGTCATACAAAATTAAGGTAGTCCTCTTTGTCATCCACCATTCCTCTATAAAGCTCTTAAACACTTGGTTGTGTTGTTTCTTAGTACAGCAGAAGGTTAAAATGCCTGCCCAGCCATGGCCCTCAGGTAAAAACAATACCGTTCACATGCCTCTATGGATTTCTAAGCTGAATTCTTTAGCTCTTTCCTTAGGTGTAGTGAAATGATTTAATGATGATTGATTTTAGTTCAGCCATGTGTGTTTCTCTGCTACTCTCTTTTAATGGAGTTTATAAACTTTTTGGAATAAGTGCTAAGTATGGTGCTTGTAATGAGAGTTATTCTAGTTTCCAGGAAAAACTGAAGTAAGAGGAATTAAGTTAACAGTGTTCCCTTTCGTACAGGGGTACTGTTTCAAAGAGAGTGATGTTGAAAGGCATGCAAGGACAGGTACCCATATTCAAATTGTGTTAAGAAACTTCCACAGATCAGAAGATGGAAATGTATTTAAATTTCATTTTTAAGCCTGTATATAGCAGAACATTACTTGGAACATTTCAGTTGCATTAAGAAAAGTTTAGGTGTTTCTGTAGCACAGTAGGAATAGGGGAGTGGAGGGGCATGATGCTTTCTTGGGTCTGTTTCTGTTGTCATCAACTCCTCAACATGCCGCTTGGAAATGCTAGGTCTCTCTGAGGACAAGGCACAGATAAATTTTATGTGAATTGGACATTGTTTCTGAAGACCACACGTATTTACCTCTGATAAATGCTGGATTTCAGCAAATGCTGACATTCTCAAATAATTTCCCTGGGGATCTAATACTAAAGTTTCTCTACTGTAGGGTTATTCTCCACTGGCCAATTTCTCAACTGTTTAATTTTTTTGGTTCTAACAAGTCACCCAGATTGTTTGCACCTGCCAAACTAAGGAAGGCGAGGGGCTCTTACTGCCTTAGGTAACCTTTGAATTTCTGAAAATTATCATCCTGTGGTATTTAACTGATACATAATAGGTCTGGATAGCTTATTTCCCCATCTGATTTCATGCCTTAACAATCATACAGAGAGTTTCTGGGTAGTCCTTGGGCATCCTCAGATTTTGTTTGTGTACTACGGTGCACGGGGGGGAAGCCTGTGAAAAGTAGTTGCATTATTGAAAACAGCAATAGAACTCATGGGACATTAAAGTAAACTTCCTTAATGACTATAATTTAAATTTACAACATTAATACCCAGAAAAGCTATTATAAATAAAAGCTTTTAAACAGGAGAGAATTAACTTGACTAAATTCCATTAGTGACATCTGCTATAGAAACACATTAAGAAGGCTAAACACCACACTGGTTGCTCAGTTAGTTAAATCCATTAGTATTAAATACATGCATTTCATCAGCTGCTCTGTTCAAGGGATCCAAGCTTGAATCCTGCTCTTGAAGTCAATAAGGTGATTTCTTTCAGTCGAGAAGTAAACAGTGATTGGTATCTCATAGGTGTTGTGCGTTATGTGCATACTTTGTCATTATAGAAAAAATAATACGCAGTTTTGGCTTCACAACTTTCAAGTACATGAATCCTGAGAAAAATGTGTGCAGCACTGTGAGGTAAAGATTGACATGGACTAGAGTTAGACCTCTTTTACAACACTAATCCTTCAAAGAAAACTACCCAAAAGAGACTGAGAGAGAGTAATGTTATTCTCTGGGACCTCAGTCCAAAGCACAGAGAAGCAAATGAAAATCACTTATTTCCTTTGGGTTTAATCAGGCTTGGATTTTTGTTTGCTTTTAATGAAGCCATGCAGTAATGAAGCCACGCAGTTAAGAGAAAATTAAAGTAAACAGACCTACAGCATTGTGCAACCTTGCACATTAGAATGTTCACAAACCTTAAAAGGGGGAAATTTTCTTAAAACAACCAAGGAAGATGTGGGAGAAACAATATAAGCTTCTCCTAGGAGCAAGAGCTTGATGCACCAGGTGCAGAGAATAACCAGCAAGGATATGGGTGGTCTGTTAGGATGCCAGCTGCTGAGCATTCAGCACTGGTCAGGGGCTGAGAATTCCCCTGTGAGAGCACCAAAAAGCAGACAAGAATGATCATAGAAGAGATTAAAATAAATTTTATCCTGGCAGTCACAAAGATACTTTTCCACGTGTTGTTTTGTGGATGTGTTTGTATGTTGATGAGGGTGGGTTATTTTGCATTGCAGAATAGTTTGTATTCTATTTTAAAGCAAAATTATGTGCAAGCTAGTGTGTAGAGTTATACCATTTGAACTGGTTATTTGAAGACAATGCTCATCTGGGAAGGGTGCCACGCAGCTCTAAATTTTCTTGGCATACAATATAGCTTCTGTCTATTCCTTTACCACTTGTGGTGCTCCTTATTGTGAACTGAAATGACGGAATATTGGCCTCATTATTAATTTTTTGGATTTGGGGTGTGTTTGGGCTTTCTGTGTTTAGGTACCACGAGCATATGGTCCCTAGTTCCTTCTCTGTCATCTAAATTTCCTTAGTCCATAACAGAGTCACCTGAGAATGATGCTGGATGGTATATTAAAGTGTCCAATTACCGTCTGTTTTATTTTGTTTTCATAGAACAGCAGCAATCTGAACTCAACCTATCACTTGCGTAAGCTTTGTTTTTCTTGTTTTGACTATATCTTTTTCTCTGAATTGCCTATGCCTAGCAAGGAAAAACAATAATCAGTTGATCTGCTGTAAGTTTACATACGTGTTGTTTATGTGCACTGAAATTACTTCTGCAAGCCCTCTGCAGACCACAGTAGGGATGTATTTTCCTAATTAATATAAATGCTACATGTTCCAAGATCTCAAAGACCAGTGTCTACTCTGTAGACACACACACACACACACACACACAGACACAGACAGACACACACACACACACACACACACTCTCTCTCTCTCTCTCTCTCTCTCTCTCTCTCTCTCTCTCTCTCTCTCTATTTATGCTTTGCCGTTTCTCAATTAGGGAGATGTTTAGTAAGATGATTAAAGTGTGGTGAAGATGGAGAGAGATTTGAAAAAAATAATTAAAATGGGAATGGAGATCAGGGAGAACAGTCATCATTGAGGATAACCAGGAGAGAGAAAAGCAGTAGTTGGGAAGTCAGCTGCTGGGTGTTCAAAGTCAGTGGTACTCAGAGAAGGCATGTGAAATTCTCCTTTAAAATCATCAATAATCAGAAATGAATAGACATGGTTTTACTCCCAGAAAGTGCAAAAGCTAGTGTCAGTTGTTCTCCCTCTTCCCTGGGACAATGCTAATTTCCATCAGGAAAATGTAACCCCAAATATCTCACTGATTGATGGTTGGGTGTGTCCTTCAGTGTTCGCGCAGCACCTAGGGCAGCGGCTCTCCAGTGCTAGCTGGAGCCTTGGGGTGTAACCGCTGCATAAACGTCAACTACTTGCGGGAGCCAACAGCCTGTGTTTCCTGCACCCTTCCCGCAGCTCAGCTCATGGCAGCTCTTGGCTTTCTCTTGTACCGTGTTTATTGCTCATGTGCTCTTAAACTGGGTCAAGGAATTGATTTGCTTTGCTCCACTCACTATAGAAATGACAAGAAATGAAGCAGAAATTAAGAGGATAGAACTCTTTCGAATGTGTTCAAGCAAAATTCATGTTGAAACGTTCTATTGAAAGCAGTCCAGGTGGTGCCACCATGAATAAAGTTTGTAAGTATCCCCTAAAATAGTCATGTTTTTTTCCTTAAATTCTGGACACCAAAGCATTTCTTGCCAGCTGCGTTGTTTTTTTTGTGAGTGTTTGAGACTCAGATTGAAAATTATTACACTATCATTAGCAGATTGGTGGTGTTTTTTGTTGGTCTTAGAGGTAATTCTACTTAACGCTGTGATTATATCTGTTATCGTGTGTACACAGTTGATGCTTTATATGTGCTTAGCCTGGTTTATAATTCGACAGCTGGTGTGTTAACTGTTACACTCTTAACCGTAGTCCAGCTTTCTATTAATGCATTGATGTCCAATGAATCTAATGCAGGGGGTCCTTTCAAAATTAACTCTAAAAGTTCCTGACTGTTGCCACATGCTAAAACCACAGTTTTGCACTTATAGATTTAAAAATAAATTTGACTTTTTATTTAGTTTCTGTGTAAAGTACTCTTTAGTCATTCTGTTCAACATTTGCGGGAGTTCAAATTTCTACTTGAAATTCAGATGACAATGGAAGCACTAAAGCACAATGAAAATTGAGCTGTATGTATCTAGCCATTCTTATCACCCTGGGACATGACTGCCTCACCATGTCCTCGGTACATAAGAATTTTTTTCTTTCTTTCCTCTTGCAGTAGTTCCATATTCACTCATATTTGTTTATGCAGAGGCATTAAGCAGTAAAACTGGAAGTGAAGATAGCAAAAAATAAGGGAAGAAAAAATTATATTCTGAGGGTTTATGTAGACTTCCCAGTACAATATGTTTTACAAAAGGAGTCTAAACTGATGGCAAGAAAATCTCTTAAAAGTCTCTTTATTGTTAGAAAACATATCTATTTCTAAATATTGCTCTTGTAGAAATCTGTTCATAACCTTCCTGCAGGTTTCTAGGAGCAGTTCTAAATCTGGTCCTCTCTCCTGCCTTGAGGCCACCTAAGTCATGTTTGTCTCTTAAAGGAAGAGTCCTTGTGTTTGGTGTTTTCAGTTTTGTTTTGTTTTGTTTTTTTTTCACAGCAACTAAGAATAGGTAAAAGTTTTCTGAGAAACGTATTTAAAATTAGATGACCTGAAAGGTTTAAGGAGGACTTAAGTTACTGTAAAAAAAACATTGTAAACCCTTCCTTTTAATTTCCCTAGCACAAGATGCATTTGGGTCTTTTTATTACTTTAGAAGTCCAAAGCTTCCCAACTTGCTTAAATGCTTTCTGACAGTTTTGAGAAGTGCAAAATATACTTCGCGATGCATAAAGTATTCCACTTTTATCGCCTGAGAAGATCTATGCATTCCTGTTACATCCAGTTCTGCAGAAAACAGAACATGGCTTCTTTGCTAGTTACAATAGCTCAGCACTCACTATTTTTTTTTCCCTCTCTCTTGCTCCATCTCTCTCCTCTCCCGCCCCAGTAACTTAATCATTCACAGCAGACCCAAAACTTCATTGATTTAGGAAACTTGGATTCAATCCTGAATATATTTCCAGAACTGTCAATGTGGGGACTTCTTAGGAACAGGTGGAATATGGGGCTGTGATTCAATTAGGGATTTATCAAAAAGAGCTGGAACCGCCTAGATGTGTTTACAAAAAGCAGGTTTGTGTATATTATGTATATTCTGCACCTGTTTCTTCCCTCCTCCTCCTTGCTCTGGAGCTGGTCTATGCAAAATGTGTCTGAGTTTGCCGTTTTGGCACTTGATCTTATTTTGACGTCATGTGAAATCCAAGCACAGGAGTAGCAAGGTAATAACGAAGACATTGTTCTTAAAACAAAAAATAAAATTCTTTATATCTTGCTTTCCAGACTTTTTTTTATTTATTTTTTTCCCCTTTTGATCAGAAATGGTTGTTGGTTTAATTCCCGAATTGCTGGCAGGCCTACAGCTGCTTTGTAAAAGATCTGACAGAGCAGACGTAGGACTAAAATATAAGCAGCTTGGGGAAACACAGCATAGGCAGCAGATCAGGTAAGAAGAATAAACCATATGTTATTGCTACTTCCAGAATCGTAATGTCATTGGGTTGATAAACTATTTTCTACGTAAAATGACTTAAGAGGAACATTTACACTCTACTGTATTTTGAATAGAAGTAGGCTTACTCCTAATTCTCTGGGGTTTTACAATGAGTCTGTGAACAACAGGAGGCAACTCTGCAGATTTTTCCCATTAAATTCATGCTGGTACGTGCTTGTCTCTATTATATCTTGGATAATGATTGCTTCCCAGGTGCAGAAGTCAGGTTTTGGATTTCAAATATACATGAGAGAGGTATTTTGGCTAGGAAACAATAGGTCTGTTGCTATGATGAGTATGAGACGTGATACTCAAAGATTTCTTGGAGCCTTTAACTATTTTTCAGATATCATACAGATATTGCCAGGGAATGAAAAATACCTGTTTTCCAAAGACATACCGATATCACATCATCACAAACGTGTCCCTTTCTTCAAGGAAGGTTTTGAAGACTCAGGGTGGAAAAGGCCAGTTCCAGGCCATTTGAAACAATGTCTCTTGCCATGCTGTGGTGTCCCTGCCAGACCCCACACAATCATCATCACCGCAGGATGAACAGTAAAGGGAACAAGGAAGACTTTGTTCGAGAACGTTGCTAAAATTCACAACTGATAATGATGACTGATGCGTAGCAGCGGTAGCATAAGGTCATAGGAAGGAAAAAAAGAAACAGCAAAAATCTATCAGTGATTGCTTCAAGAAGACATTGACTTCTTCTGGAAAAAAGTGCTCCTTTTTATGTTACCACTGTTAATGAACTGAGGGTGAAAGGAAGGCAAGGCATTTTGTGGTGTGACAGCTAAAAAGGGGTTTATTTTGTGTTGTTTCACTTACTGAGTAGGGTGTGGTGAGAATGGAGCCTTCTCCTAGCAAAAGCAGACTGTACCCTGAGGCAGTGATGTTTTTCCTGCTCCAGGCGTTTTGGAGGAGGAGAGGAACAGAGGAACAGGGGAAATGAATGGAAGTGGGGGGAAATGCAGAGTACTTAGCCCTTTCCAGATGTTCCCAGACATGAATTTGTCCAGTGGGTAGTGAGTAAGAAAAGAGATATTTACTGATCCTTTGCTTTCCTGATACCTGTCCTTCTATTAATTTACCAGAGGCAGGTTTAAGTGTAGGATCAATCAGGTCTGAAACCAGAGACACAACGCAAAAAAACCACTCAGTGTCCTGTGCAAAATGAATGAATTAACTGATGATCTGACTGAAGGAAAAATTAAGTTTTCATAACTTAATACTTGTGCCCAAACTCAAGGAGAGGTGTCTTATTTTCCAAATATGTAGGGATTATTTCTATCCTTGCTTTTTATGTGCTTTTTCACATCAAGTCCTAGCTGTACCAAAGCAGATTACTCTAAGTACCCTTGTGGGATTTATACTTAGGAATGTAAATAAGCTGAGCATCAAATGCATAATAGTCCAGTTCAGTCCTGAGAATTTTCCAGTCTCTGGTGTGAGAAGTGTGTTAAGTTTGGCTGAAGTGCAGATCTGCCTCTAGTTTTCCTGTTCATCTGAACAATTTGGACTTTGACTTGTTTGTTGTCTTCATTGCTCCACGCAAAGCATTATAGCAGCAAGTACAGGCAACTGGTGGTGGAAAATGAAATTTCTACTCCAGTCTAAGAGGCCAAAAGCTAATGGGCGCACGAAAGGCATGCTTACTACTGCTACTTGCTGTTCTTGCTGTACAACAAGATTGTGTTGCACTAAAGGAGGAAGTCTAAGGGTTAATTCATCGTTGGTTCTGAGCAATGTATAAACAAGATTTGATTGTGATGGAGGTGAACAGTTGGGAGAAGTGACTAATCTAATTAGGCCTACAGTCAGGGTAAGGCTGAGTGAGTAATATCGGAATATAATAAGGCAGAATTTTGAATTTCAGGCCAGGAAGGGATAGGGGAGGACTTGGAGAGCTACTCTGCAAGTCAGTAATAGGCTGGAAGAGTGCAGAAAGAAATGAAAATGTTCAGGAGAAACTCTTGTGTACCCAAAGGCTGTGCATGAGTAACACAGGAAAAAAACAATCCAACAGTGTTATCAGTGAAAGGGTGAGGAAGCTGGGTAGAGAAGTGCAAGAAGCAATTAAGAGAAAAAGTATAACGCTTTGTTCCAGGAAGAGTGCAAAAGCTGACAACGTGAAAGCATTTGGGGAAAATTGCCATGAAACAGAAATGAAATTAGAAATTACATGGAAGTATAGGAAATAAAGAAGCACTCTGAGGTGTGCCTGTGTGCTTGTTTACATGTATAGACACGTACATACAGAAGCTTGGTCAGGTTTCTGAAGGACAGTGGGAATAATCTAATTACGCTGGAGACAAAAGTTTCCTGGCACCTTTAGCTATTTGTGTCTCTTAGTGCTTTCAGGAGGGTTGCTGACAGAAGGTCAGTAGAAGAAATGAGCTTTTCATGCTAGGGATAATGAAATATTGCTAAATTCAAAAGTGCACCAGAAATCTTTAATCACATGCTAAATTTAATTTGTGAAGTGTTAAATGTGCTCAGGTTTTATTTCAGGCTCCTGAAGCTGCGTACTGAAGTACTTGAATCATTGCTAGAAAGTAAAGAACGTTTCAGGAAACCTGTAACTTTATGTTAAAGTCTGCGGTTTTTTTTCCTTTGGAGACAAAAAAGAAAAAGGAATGGGTCTGCTTCTATAGTCTCCAGGTGCTCATATGTCTGGATGTCCAATTCAAACAAAATGACTAGAAGCTTAGGATTTCAACTCAAGAGTGACGTAGTAGAAAGAGTTGCTATTTTATATCACATTAAACTACTTTGGTGCCACAGAAAATGACCTTTAGCTGGCACAAAAGAACAGATCCTGACATTCTCCCCACCTATTGCCTTCAGTGGGAAGACCTTTGGAGTAAGGAACAGCTCAGTGTGAGCAAGAACCTCAAAACCAAGCCTTACAATAGATTGAAATCCTTTGATGAGTCAAATTGTAATAATGTCTTTCATTTTCAGGTATAATTTTTTACCACTGAAAAATTTCTTATTTCAACACGGGCAGCTTAAAGTGGAAGTCAAAATATGAGCAGAGATAAATAGTGCTGTGTGAGCCTCCAAGGGATGTCCTAATGCTAGAAATTCTCCTGCAACTTTGTGCCAAAGTATTACTTTATAATCTGTCAACTGTTTAGCCATAATTACAGCTTCTCTATTTTGTCCCTACATGGGAATTTGTTTCTTTTATAATTTTTAATTTCCCAGGAGCTCTCATTAAGGGTTGAAACCATTTGCTTGATTTCCCTTTATTAAATATACTGAAGAGTCAGCTGTCTTGGGAATAAAATACAATTTCATAATTAGGACTATGTGCTTATTCGCTGTGCTAAATTTCTGCTTTATTTTTATTTCAGTGTCTTCTCTGAAAGTAAACATTTAGGATGGATAAGTAAAGTTGGAAAGAAACAAACCTTATTCCAGACTTATCTCCCAATTGTTTTATTCTTTCTTGGGTAACGTGTATTTCATTTTGATTTATTTATAAAATTAGTTGGGTAACGAGGAACAGATTTGGAGTGAGTGAGAAATGTTGACCTTGTGTTGAGAGCTCTGCATGACGACAAAAATAGCTTTTTTGCTTTTCAGGGTCTGCTCTTGTCCTTTGTTTTACAGCAGTTAATTTCCGTAAGTACGTTTTTTCTTGATCTAGTAAAGATAGAGCATAGCAGTAATGAAGCACCCAGCTGAGCTGAATATTCTTGCAGTACATCTTTAGTCTTTCTATCAACACTTTCGTGGGGTTTGAATGCTCTTTCTGCTCTAATTTAATATTATTACACCTTATTTATATTCTGGCATCATCCCCAAAACCCAATGTAGCCTGTCTGTCCTACTGTGATAATGCTGTGCGTGGACAGTGATCAACATGTGGAAATTATAGTACTGAGAATTGCAGACATTTGCCCAGGGCCGTAAGTGGAGGTCAAAAATTCATCTCGCTTAATTACATATTGGTTATACAACCACCCAGACAGTGTCGCCTCTGTACCTAAACATGATGCTCTTATTCTGAAGTCTTCTTTTCCTCCCTAATAAAACAGTTGCCTTCAAACCCAGACTCAAGGCTTTTCGTTGCTTCCTGTTATTAGAACTCTGCTTGTTCTAATGATCTTCATATCCTACATCCCTTCCCCTGTTGCTGCTTTGTGAGTTCCCTTATGCAGATCTGCGTCCTCTCAGCACTTATAGCCGCTTATTTATTCACTCATTAATTCAGTAATACAAAGGGGGATTTACAGTTACAGGCACTTCTGATGTGAAAATGGGTGAGAAAAGAGGAGACCAGATGCCTTGAGGACAGCTTCTTTGGTTTTGTTGCTTTGTTTTTCAGGCTTTTGCACCGAGCATACTTGGACAGTCACAAATAAAAAGGGAGTAGAACGGCCAAAAACACGAGAGAAAAATCTCTAACGCGCTAGCCCAGAGGCTGACACTTTTTAACGGTTTTTTTGACAACCCATAAGAGGTCATTGTGTGACACCTACATTTGATAATCTGCTCTGCTTGGTGAAATTTCCAGCACAAACTTCTACATCAGAGAAGACTCTTTCTATTTTCAAGTGCCGGATCATTGGGTCCAGGAGAGGTCTGTAGGTAGCAGTAAGTTGAAACAAGCATTTCAGCTGCCATAACCTCCCCAGGGTAAAACACGGTGTGGGGAATGTGCTATATCGCTTTCTGTACCACAGTATCTATGTGGAAACTGCAGATGTCCTTGCAGCGGGAGCCTGAAGAAAAGGCTGGGTCCTTCAGGAGAATTTTCTTTGTGTTAGTCCATCAAGAAAGCTGAATTAATTCTCTGTTTCTCTTTAGAGCTTCCCATCTGCTGTGTGGCTGTGAATAACAGCGATGGGGAGAGCCAGAGAAATGCTTTGCTAGCCAGCTGAGAGGGAGAACTTTGGAGTGCAGATTAAGAGAAAGGTTGTACAGCCAGAGCTTTTTCTGCTGTCTCTGCCTTGAGCTTAGACAGCTGGAGCAGGGAGCTCTGATGGATCTACTGGAGGCAGTTTGGGGAAGTTCTTGAGAATTAATTACTCTTTCTTTCGTTTCCCTTGGGTCTGGCTTGCAGCACAGAGTTTTTGCTGGTGACATGTGTGGATAGGCTGGGAATAAATGATATGTCAGTGGAAAGGATTGCTGACACTTTTATACAGCCAGTGGATAGAATCCTGGAGACTTTCTCAGCCGCTCCATTTCATCATGAGAACTCTTTCTAAATACATGCACAAATAGCGATTCTGGTGAAGATGCTTTATCCTTGCCTTTAACACTCTCCATATCTACATGACACGCTTTGCATCTGAGATGGTATAACTTTCTTTTGGTGAGGCTATTTAAAGCCCTGGATATGAATGTTTTTCTCCTATGTGAAACTATTCACTGGTGTAGCTCAGAGTACTCTGCAAACACTTCAGCTTTTCATTATATTTATTAGACCTGCGATTTAGTAGGGTAGGTTATGTGTAAAATTTACATATACTTAAATGGATATCAAGAAAAGCTGTAAATTATTCAGATCGATCAGAAAGGGATCAAAAAATATTGCCTCTCAAACTTATATGAGTAAGCATTATCTGCTGCGGTCCCTGCATTCCAGATACTTGCTTATAGAGTAGACTCTAGAGCTGTAACTGAGGTGCCCAAGTCCCTTTGCAGAGCAAATAAAAGGGGAAAAACTAGGGAATCATTTCAAAGAATGGTCTTATGAGGCTTCTTCTGATTCCTAGGCATTTTTGGTTTTTTGTTTTTGTTTGTTTTTTTTTTTTTTTTTTTTTGGGGGGGGGGGGGCGGGTGATGGCGGGGTCTAGGGTCTGTACCTGTAGGATCTCTGTCTCTTTCAAGTTGTCTTTGCAGCCTGGAGTCCTTAAATGAGATGAGGGGTCCATAAGCCTTCTAAAGAGCCAAGCAAAGGAAACTCTTCCCTTTTACTCCACTTGCTGAGTTTTAAAATGAAATTAACATCCTCTTGCCCTATCCCTGCCTACCTCTTCCCAGAGTCTGGAGTGGAAGATGGGGCTTTTACAGTCATGGAGGTTAACTGCGGGTCTCTACAGCCCATTTGTTACAAGGCACTGCCTGCTGCTTTCTGCAGTGTGGCAGGGATTCAGTTTTGCCTGGAAGCTCCTCATAAAACACCTTGTAGAGGCAGCTGGCACATGTTCCCTTTCCGTCAGTCAGGGGGCAGATGAGCATCTCCCAAGGTCAGGGTGAATTCGGCATGCTTGTCCCTGCCCGGGGCACCTCAGAGGTGGCAGTCCTTGTTGCAAAACTCATCGGCCACTGCCACTGGGTCATAGATAATTCAGGTTTGTTCATTTAAGATCTGTGAAGGTGCCAGACATCCCCATTCCTACAGTGGAAGAATACCTGTATCCTGTTGTTTTTGTGGGTTCCTTTTAAGTTTAATCATGAGCTTAGCTTAAACATGAGTTTTGGCTCTCTGATGGAGCTCTCATGTGCTGGCAGAGCCTACGTGGCACCTGAATTTCAGTCAGTGAGCTTGCAGCCCTTCACTTGGGGAGCTTGCCTGAGGGTAGCGAAATGATCACTGTTAGTCACTTGGTGGCCCTGACTGCTAGATGCTACTGCTCAGATGTTCCTTTCCACCAGCACCCTAATACTTCCAGTTATACCTATAAAATTAACTTCCTGGATGGCTAGAAGTACTGCGTTCATTACTTCAAAAAAACCCATCTCTATCCCTGCTGCTACTATCTATTTACTATCCTAAGGGGACAATGAAGTGATAATAAAGCATATAATTTGCTTGAAATGGTAGGAAAGAAACTAGTGTAATGGGGATCAGTAACTCTTCCTTTTTACAAATGAAAAATGGCAGAAGCAGTGAGAGTGGCAATCACTTATATTTGTCAGATTTATCTGGCTTTAGGTCTGGAAATTGGGTTCTGAAGTGCAGAAGTAGATCTGTGTGAATCAGTGCAGAGATCATCAAAACCAGAAAGAGCTCACAGGAGGGATTCTCAGTAATCCTTGTGAAGCTATACTAGTGTTTCTCCAGGTGTAGCTACCAACAGCTTCCCAACCCCCTTATTAATGAGAATAGTATAATTGGCTTTGTAAATTATGTATTAGAGGATGCATCTGCATGCTGCCACATTTTGCCAAGTAATAAAATGGTTGCGGATTCGAGTTTTTTAGAAGGTATTATTAATAAACAGCAGTTGAACTAGGAAAGCTAAGCTGCCAAGACTCCATAAGCTCAGGTGCAATTTTTACATGTGTGTCTCAAAGTGGGTCCACAAATCTGTAAGGCCCCGCTCTCATATTCAGTCTGTGTTTTTTGAGGTAAAGGTAAAATGAAAACACTGATGAGCGTACTTAGGGATGTAAGGGAAGAAGCTGTTTGAACCTTGTTCTGCTAAAGACTCTCATCAAGCAGCACTGCATTGCATGAGCAACCACATTAATATTATACTTAAACTAGGAAAATTGTCACGGTTTCCCAGTCTTGCATCACTTTTAACAGGAGTGTCAAGAGTAGTTTATTTGTGATGACGCCTGCTGAATGCTTGTATTAGAGATGACATTAAAATCTCTGGTATCCTCTTGTTAGCCTATTCTCCTTCTGATGCATTGGATATATGGGCTTGTAACGGTTACCCTTCAAATAGTAGCATGTGAAACTGAAAAGAAATGTCTGTTCCTTTTACTGTCAGATGCAGAGGACAGAACCACTAGGAACTAAAAAAACCCCAGTCAATAGTAACATGCTAACGATTGTCTGGAAACACATTATAAAGAATAGATATTTATAAGCATTTTTTAAATTGGAAGGCAATGGTGTGTATGGCCCTGAATATATAAAACATTAAGGCATTAGACATTGGTTAAATGCTGGAGTAAAGCTGAGACATCTGATAACTGCAAAACTGTTTATTGCTAGACATATTCCAATGAAGGGAGCATTACTCTTGAAAAGATAAAAGAATACAATGAGCTATAACATAAAGTAGAAAAAATATTCTTTCCCCCCCACCCCTACCATAAGGTTTAGAAAATGTGGTGTTTCTATTTTCTTAGGCTATCCAGTGACTTGATTTAGAGGAATAAAAAAGATGAATTGTGTTTGGGTCTCTGTCCTCTTTGCACAAAATCATCTAGCAACTGAATCGATTTAACTGAACTACAGTGCTCAGCTCAATATAGAGACCTATAGCACATCTACCAGGAAAATTAAACCCAGGCAAATAAAACCCCTCTGGGATTTCGGCTTAGATCACTTCCATCACCTCAATTTTAAAATATGGAAAAAAGGAATTCTGAGAGGAGAAATACAAAAGACACAGCAGTGGTAGTGCTTAAAAGGTAAGGCATCATTACAAGTAGAGAGGTGTTTTAAAGAAGGCCACTTTAGACTCTGGCTGGTTGACAGTTGCCCAATTCCCAATGAATGCACTACTTCATCTAAAGTAGTTCAGACTTTATGTTCTTATGATTGGCTTCCAGCAATTAATGTACAGCTTTGGGTTCTTCAGTTAAATATTAATAGTACTTCTTGGAATAGTTCATACAGTGTCTTATGCCCATGTTTCTGTTACCTGCTTAACTCTTCCAGAGACATAAAATGTCATAATGAGTTACTGAGACCTTTTTGTATGGAGAATTTGCATGGATTTTCTTCCTTAGATATAGCTGTAGTACCTGGGTTAAGTAGTTCTCAGCTTCCATTGCATGAACAATGCATACAGGAAGAAATTCCAGAAGTGAGCGTACAGCATCTACTTATTTACAGCAGTGGTTTAATATTGCATCTGTGTATCTCAGTGTAAAAGACTTGAGTAGCCCATGATTCCAGAGCGTTGTGTCTGTCACAGTCCAGCCACAGGCTCTCCAGAATGGTCTTTTGCAATTTCATATTGTTCACTTCTGATTTTAATTAGGTGAAATTCTTATATACTATGTGACAACTATATACAAAGGCCTTAAAGTAATTTACACTAGACTTCTGCCTTAGTCTCTGTACATGACTGGTACATTCTGACCCACTCTGTGAGCAAGCTGAAAACTAGAAAAAATGTCACGCTGATTGCTGAAGCAAGCTTTGTGCTGTGGATTATGCTCGTTATTCATAATTATCTTTTTGTGATTAGTCACCTGAATGGTATTCTGTTTTTATTCTCCAGTTTGGGTGATCAGAACTGTAAGGGAATATGGAGTGGTAAGGAAAATAAAAATTTATGGGACCAGAATCCATTTATTGCAGCAAGGTTTAGGGACTATGCATTATTATTTCTCCTTTCAAATGGAAAGTCATGAAAAAAGAAAAAAAAAAAAGAAAAGGAGAGAGGTAATTGGAATTCAGACTTAATTTTCTGTATGAAAAACCATAATTTATCCAAGCACTAATATTAAGAAAAGGGAGGGAAAGGACATAATAATGTGATAAATCTGGTTTTCTAATTAATCTAAATGTTGAGAACTATATCTCTGCACTATAAACCTGACTTTTGTTAATAGCACAGAATAATGATGTTTCAGTCACTCAGGAAACATTTTTTTCCCTTACTTAAAAAGCAGCAGCGTTGTTTGTTTTTTTCCTGGGGGGGTAGGGTGGGGAATCTAACAAGAAATTAAACGTGAGGAAATCTGGGGAAACAAGGAAATGTAAGTACTGATATGATCTTTTCCATCACAGAAGCATTTTCTGTTTGGGAGTTCTTTCACATACTCTCCTGCTACTTCCCCCCACCCCATTCTTTGTCTAAAGTTCTAATTTCTTGTTCCATGGCGGCGTATAAACCCGGGAGCAAAAGTATGAATAGCAAATTCACAGCAGCTGTAACAGCAGCTATTCATTCTGAAGTCAGCCACTGTTTTGTGCCATTTGCTCTAACCCAAACGTTCTGACCCTTATTTCCAGGCCAGTCATTCCTACTGGTCCAAACACTCTATGTCTCACCTGGTTGTAGAGCTGGCCCTAAAAGATTGCTTACACTGCCTCCTCGGTGGTCTCTCCTGTTTGTCCCCTGCTCCCCAGCAGCCAGCCGTGACAGCCTTGCTGCTTGCAAACAGCTCTGGCAGGTTGAGCCTTCAGGAGATGGGAAATGTGAGGGCAGCAGTTATTTGAACAGTTTCATAAGGCTTTTTAAATTAACCGCTGTGTATGCAGATAGAGAGGCAATTATAGTGAAACGGCGATTGGAATGAAAGCTGAGAAGCACTTAAAGAAGTTGTTCGTCATCTGAGCAGGAACAGAGCTGGTAGGTTTGCTTCTCCCAGTTCCAATAGAGCTATTACAGCCTTGTCATTATACGATGTAAAACTCTGCCTTGTACAGCTTCGTCTTCACTGTTCCGTTAGCATTTCCAAATACATAGAGCGATGCTGTTGTGTTAGATCAGTTCATCGCAGTCTCCATTTTTGGACTATTTGCCTAGGTTTTGTCTTCATTTGCCTTCACAAATGAATACCGCCCAACGTTATTACCTTTGTCACGTCTTTCTCTGTTAGATCACAGTGACTGTCGCTTCTTTTTAATTTGAAGAGCTGTTTTGGACAGTGGAAGAAAGTGGCTATTATGTTTCACAACGAACCCATTTGGAGTTTGGTTGTGAAAAGATATTTTAGTGAAATAGTCTCATAACACAGGAAGAAGATGAGGGAGAAGGGAAAATCGGGTGAAAAAATATAGCTGCAAAATCAACATTGTAAGGAGAACGTGTACTGGCAATTACACTTGGCATGTAATGTGTTCTGTAAAAATGAGCAAATAATTTGCAATGAATAATTCAGTTTACTAATTTGGCCATTGATCATTCTGTGGAATGTTTGCAAGAAGGCTGCAGTGTCCTTGAATCTCAACTGCATGGGAATAAGGTGTCCCAAGAAAAAAAAAAATAATAAAGTTCAGCATTTGTTGCAAAGACAATGCAAAGGATGTTTCTGTGTGCTCCTTCAGTGAGGGCAACACGTACTGTTATTGAGCTTGTCTGAGTTTATCCTTCAGTAAGATGTGGCCGAGGTATAATACAGGAAAAGAATGGCTGAAATCAGAGTGTTTATTAAGAAGAAAAAAACCCCAGAAGTATTATGTAGAATTTCCAAGTTCTAGAGTTATAACTTTTTCATGTTGAAATAAAATGGGAAAATACATTGTGGGAGCTGGAACAAAGAACTCTGCTAATTAGCAGCAGTAAAAATAACTATGCCTTTCTTTTGAAAGTAATTGTATGCAAAAACAGAGCTTGTATACAAAGGGATAATTAACACAGAAAATATATAATTACATACAAAGGAATAATTAAATCTGAAGTCTTAAATGCATTATGAACAACTGCTACAAGAAATCACTACTTTTTTGGTGCCAGTAGGAACAGTAAGTTTCATCATGCATCTATTCAAGCTCATTTGTAACTGGTGCTTTTCCTCTTAAAAAAAATAAAAATAAAAATGGAGGAAGGAAGTTTCCCATAGGAAGGGAACGAGGCACCTTAGCAAGGTTATGTGAGATGAAGGGGAGTGGCACTGTCTGCAGCTTACTCTTTCCTACCTCATGGTGTAAAGCCTTTATTTTGGTTAGTAGTAAAGTCATCTTATAATGAACTACCAGTGCCTACAGAACCTACCGTGAGCTGTACCACACTCAATGGGAATTTCAAATCACGCTGCTGTCAAAACTCCTGATCTTTGTGGAACTGGAGCCATGTCTTTACCCAACAAAATCTGTCGGGTCCTAGGGAGAAGGATCATCCTACCCTGCGCAGGGCTCTGCCCGGCTGTTCCTGCTACCCAGCTGCAGGCAGGTCTGTGGAGGGCTCAGCTCTGCGCAGCCTGAGGGGCTGTCAAGCACTTGAGGTTTGTGCCTAAAAATACGCTGAACTTTGTGCCTGTTTCTGTGGACTGGGGCCTGGACGGTCAGAGTTTTGCCTGATGGAGCCCTGCAGGAAAACATGTCGGTTGACTACTTGCAGTGAAGTGAAATGATTCAGGGCAATTCCTTAGGAACAGAGTGTCCATATGTTTGGTTTCACTCAGCTGCAACAAGCAGCTCTGCTGTGTGCTTTACACTGTGCTTTACTTTTTAGATCAATCCATGGCATCATTTGCTGATTATAATGGGCAAAGAAAGCTAATCCCTCCGTGAATGACATAAATGACTGTGATAAAAACCAACCCACCTACCAGCTAAAATTTTGATCAGTAAACCATTCATGGAAAATAGTGACAAACAGTAAAAATATTGATAGATCAGAATGTCAAAAGATTAAAAATCAGTGGGACTACTCATAAAAAAGGTGCTAGTGTGAAACCTTAATTCATTCAGTCAGAAAATGAGCTTCGATCTGTACGGTATTTAGGTACCCAGTTTCAGTTGGATTAATGAGAATTAGAAGCATGAAGTTGACTTAGACATCTTGCAGTACTAAGATGTTTGTGAACTTTTGATTTAGTAATCTCTGGATATCCCTGGGCAATTGCAATTTAGTTCAATACTTTTTTTTTTTTTTTTTTTTTTTTTTTACCTGAATATCTTTGAGTCCCAGAAACGTTATTGTCTCTTGGAATAATTCTTCGCCTAAGCGTCTGATGGAAAAATAAATGAAATTGTCCCTTCTGATTCTCTCTTTAAATCTTTACTATAAGAATGAGTTATTACCCAGTTTACTGGGTAAGTTATGGGGTTGAATGGTATGTGTTTGTAGAGTATTCTGTTCATTTCTAGGTAAACAAATTACAGGAAAGTAATGGCGAACTACAGGGAAGTCATAGTTCAGGCTAAGAGAGTCAAATACATCAAATGGAAAATGCCTCAGATGAGCTGTATGATAATAGAGGATTACAACAATTTTTTGAAAATAGCTATGTTGTAGGTAAACAGGCCACATATTAAATGTGCAAGGCAAAGTACAAATTAGGGCAAAGTACAGTTTTTTACACATTCATGAGATTAATGTCATCTAAAGAAGAAAATCCCTATTAAAGCTTTCCTTAGGACTCAAACTGACATGCCGATAGGGTTTCCTGACATTTCTGAAGCTCTTCAGATGACCAAATTCAAGATAAACCAATGATCTACATGTTCTACTTATTCAAGTTTGATCCTGAATAACTATGCTGAATTGGACTGGGACCTCAAACAGGAATAGCAATGCTAAAACTGTGAAATCACTGCACCACAAAGTTTTGATACTTTCACTGTTCACAATTCCTACTGATATCAGGGTTGCTGGATCCAGCCCTAGATCTCTATAAATTGGATGAAAAAACTATTAAAATGCTCTTGTATGATACTATCTCTCAGTGCTTTTGCAGGAGGTAAAATATTTATTTTTAACTAGCTAATCAATGCTTCACACTTCAGTTTGCGGATCTATAGAAGTAGTGATGCCACAGTATTGCTGCTGCCTAAGCAAAGTCCTAACACAGATATAAGACCCCTCAAACGGCAGCTACAACCTGAAAACCTTCAAAAGGCTTTGGATGTAACAATATGGCTGTTAGAAACCAGAGATGGTTCCTACAAACGCTTGATTTAGATGCAGTGTTTGTGCAAGAAGATTTAGTGAAGGTCAACTTAATTTCATAAGGTGTTATCCAAAACCTTAAATTTTGCTCTTCAGTTCCATAACTTGTATATCATTTTAATAGAGTTCAGCTTCTACACTAAATAAAAGATGAACGGGTTCCTGGGGAATAAATGTGTTTGGGAGACCAACAAACAGAAGTAAACACATACAGTAGAACTTGTCCCTGGACAGGGGAAGTGTCTAACTTGTTCTTTATTAAAAACAAAGTGGAAATATTGGTAACTGAGGGATATGGGAGGGATGTCTTTGTTGCTTTAATGTCCAGATGTGCATTAAAATAACTCTGGATAGATTCTATAAATTTTGGGACAGATATTCCAAATACTCAATGCAGAATTGCAACTGCAAATGGAATTCTGTGGAGAAAGAAACTTGCGAATTCCAATTTGATGGTTTGTTCTTTGCACAACCTTGTTTTCCAAGAAGGCCAGTACGATCTCTGATTGACCTCATTTTCTTGATCTGGCCTTAGAATAGAGCTTTGACTTTTTAATGATGTGCCAAAATACAGGATTCTACATTGCTGTGACTGAACTTGGAATAGGCTAAAAGTTTAATGTACATAGCTTTATTTTGGTCTGAAGCATGATGTTCTGGGATGACCTTTAATAACACTTCTGTGAAGCTCTAGTAGGAAACTGAATTACCAAAAAAACCACCTGAGCTCACTGTGACAGACTAAACATAACTAGAAAATAGTTGTTGGCTGCAACTAGGAAACTGTCAGCCAAATTCAGCCCAATACCATTTACTGCCATGTTTCTCTATTTTATACTTGGAACAGGAACCTTAGCAGAAATCCTAAGGTTTACTGCTAAATTAACTTATGTCGCCCTGTAACAATCAAAGCAGATGCCAACTATTTGGATCTTAAAATTTGCAGTACAATGTGATTTTTACCTGCCTGACTTTGGAAAAAGAAGAACAGCTCCATTCTAGGGCTCTGAGTACAAGTTTGTTTACATGGTCCATTTTATTTCTCTAATAATTTAAGTGAAAACTTGATTTATGAAATCTTGATTCAGGGAAGGAGTAAATATGTCTAAGCCAAACCACAGGAGTAGTCTTAACCTCCTTAGAACCAGTGCATGTGTTAGGTGGCATACATAATAAATTTATAATTTTGTAATAAATACATTTACACATTACTTATTTCCCACTGAAACACAGTAAAAACAAAGCTTTAGATCCTCTTAGTCTGAACCAAAACACTCTGTGATCTCAGTGGTGAGGAATGCCTACCTGATACCCTGCCACACTAACAGCATGTTGGACAGATTGGTTTTGTTTTCATCTGAAATGTTTCGTGTTCCAAGCTGGGTGGTGACAGCACATGATTAGTACATTCCTCCTGCTGCCTTTTTCATGTTGTCTTCTGCTTTCCCAATGCTTTCTCTCAGTTTCAGGCTATCATCCCAAAACTTTCCCTTTCTTTTTTCCTTAGGTTAGGGATCTGATCCGTGATGTGGAGTCACTTGGCTTTCCTTAAATGTATATAACCTCTTATATTCTATTGCTTTGACAAATTTGTGCCCTGTAAAATCAAAGAAAACCTTTTTAGTTCAGTGGACTTTGGATGAAGTCTGGAGTATACTTCCTGCTTTTCCCACAAAAATGGGTGCTACTGTATGTGGAATGAAGGATGTCTCTGCTAATTCTGGCTTCCCCCACCATAAGCAGTATGAGTGATACATGGGTGACTGAGACCTTGCTCAGGGCAGGGTCTGTGTCTGCAAAGACTCGAATTTAAATGATTGAATGTGAGGTTTGGAGTAAAATATTCCTAGTATCTGTCCAAACTTTACACTGGATGAGGTTCTAGACCTTGCAGGACAGCAGGTGATGTGCTGTTGCCAGCCTGCTTCTGCTCCCCTTCTGTCTCCACTTTGAAAAATGAAAGCGATTAACTAGTCACAAAGTACTTTTAGAAAATTAGAATTTTTTGGTGGATGGGCTTTCTGCATTGTTGCAAAGCGCACTTCCAAGTGGTGTGAAAAGGGTATTTTCCAGCACCTTTGCTTCCTGCCCAGGCCTGTCTGGAGCTCGGGATGCAGAGGGATGTGTCAGGAGTGTAATTTGGTGCCGAGCCAAAGCAGAGTCATATCATCAGCTTTTGTTCTTTAAACTCAAAATAGTTTTTCTCAAATCCTTACCTTGTTCTGTGTAATCTGTAAAACCAACTGATGTGCCTTCCCCCAGCTGCAGCAAGTATGAAGCTTTAAAATCTTGGTGTTATTCTTGTGTTTCAGCTTAGTTTTAGTTGTTGTGGAAGAACGTTAGTGCAGTCAGAGATGTTTTCTTTTCCTTCCCGTTTAAGCAAGAGTGCCACAACTGGTAAACCCAGACAGAAACACTGGTGGATTGATCACAACCTTCTTGCAATAGTTGTGAATATTCCTGCAGTCCTACAAAGCTGTCACACTTTCATATATGTGCCATGCCTTTCTTCTGCTGTATTCACTGTAATACAGTGCTGGTAGCTCTTTTAAATAGAAAAGTGGAAGAAAAGCCTGAAAGGTCAAAAAAAAAGTAGATTCTTAAAGGCACACTAATTCATGAGAATTCATGTGCTTAGCAAACAGCTTCCTGAAGCCTCAGTAAACAGGAGGAGGAAAAAGGGGAGGGGAAAAAAAAAAACAGCTACAAAATGAGATAAATTAGTTATGATTAAGGAAATATCCTGGTAGAAACTAACAAGAAACCTAATTGAAGCCATTTATCTGCACAGTGGGTTCATTAACGCTGCTGCTGCTATTTGGGTCGATATATCTGCACATACAAGCTCATGGAAAGTTTTGATCTTCTACTTCGGTTTTTGCAGTAAATAGTTGAAAGCTTTAAGTTGCAGAGGTGTTCAAGTAAATTAAGCTTCAGGACATCCTGGTCTTATATTGGTTTTGTTTCCTCTAATACGTGACTATTTGTTTCTACCAAGGTGAAATAACATACCTTCATTGCAGACATCTGTATTTTTTGTTCCTTTGGCTCCTTTCCCAAACTGTTCTTTGATAGCAATGCTGTCCCCAGAGAGAAGGAGAGCACAGGCTGTAGGATTTACAGTTCTCATGTGTGTGGGACTGCCAAAAAAGCAACCATGTCTAGAATGGTTTGCATCCTGAATTGCTAATGGATTATGTTGTTTTAAAATAGATTAGATAATGTTATCCGAATGTGATTTAAACTTCCATTTTTTTAATGTATCTCACTCTATGCAGTTCTGATATTACAAAATGTTACTAAAATGTCACATTACATTTAATTATTACTGATAACTGTTCCAGAATTCCAAAGATAAGGCAATAGCCTTTCAAAAATAATGGAGTATAGCGAGCTTTATTTGTACTTGTTTGGCTTGTCATTTTTTTCGCCACAATTCATAACTCATCAGCCAGTGAGATGAGAAAAATATATCAAATATTCCATAGTAGTTTTTAACATTAAAAAAAAAAACCCTTCATATTTGCACCTTGAAGGCAATCTATGTTTCCAGCTGGGATGGGATATGGTGTTAACTGAACTGAAGTCACATTTATAATATATTAGTAAGCTAATAAAAATTAATAAAGAAAACTATTTCCCTTCTTGCAATGTAAACGTTACCAAATGCACTTTAGCACATACATCTCTATGTAAACAATTAGAATTTGATAACGAAATCTCATGCCTGTATACCTTTCAGGATTTGCTTCACGACCCTGTTATTTGAGAAAAGACTAGAAAATAAATATTGGAACCTTTTAGTAGCAACTTAATGTTGTGTTTTCTCTAAAGAAAATTTTGCCCAGTAGTTCATTATTTCTTTAAACTTCCAGTCAAACTACTAGACCTGAAAATTAAATGAATACTTTTATAAATTAGTATATTTTTTTATAAACAAGAGTAAGATCATTCATCATAACTGATGAACTAAAGTGTTTGAAACTTGTGAACTATTAGCCTAAAGGGAGCAACGGTAGCTGAGCTTCAAGATTTCAGATATTTTGCATATCAAAATGATTAAGGAGGTAATTAGCAGGAGAAAGTGCTGTCAATACAGGGAGGTAATGGGCTGTATGGAATTGTTCTGACTCTGAGGCCCAGCGTGGTCTTTCAGAAGTGAGAGGCCAGCCACCACGGAAGGGTGTTCACACTTTTCCTTCAAAGCAGCAAATGAGGTAGTGTTTTCTGAGCCGAAGGACGTTACTGTAATTCTGGGTGATAAATTAGGTTCTGATAGCGACTAATAAAAACAGTTCCATAGCTATTTAAAGCAAAGGAAATGGCTAAGAATCCAGATGGGAATTATTCGAATGTAGGTTTCGGTGTCTAATAAAGCATGATCCGGAGAAGCTTGCAAAGTGTGCAAAACCTCCCTGCAAACGGCCGGCACGTGAGCTCCGCGGCCTATTGCACCTGATCGTTAAAGCTCTCTAACAACCGCTGGGAGCCCTGTTCTGCATGGACTTACAGACACAGGCATTTCAGTCCTGCAGCTCGAGCTGAACGCGTGATGAACTTTTCTGTCAAAAGCCTAATCCTGTAAAGCTGTTACTATGGACATCTGATGAAAATCCACTCAAGTGGATGAGAGACTTTTAGCGTTGAGGTCTGAGAGGAAGGCTGAGTGCTCTGCAGCGTTTCCATTTTATGAAGCTTATGTCATTTAGTTATCCAGTCCTACTAAAGCACTAAAGTGGGCACTAGACAGGTTTATCACTGGGCAAACCACACCAGTAAGATGAACAGGTTGTATCTCTAATTCAGTGTACATTGACACTGGAGTTTCAGAGAAAAACAAGAAAATAATGTATTAACAGTTCTGGGATTCCACAGGAAAACTTGTCAGTTATTTAATGCTAAAAGGTGGTTACTGGGGGGAATAGACAGTATGAACTTGTATTTAAACTATAAGTTAATGAGCTTAATTTTTTTCATGTATTAGCACAACGTGCCTAAATTTACAAAAGAGAAATGCACGCAGTACTGAAGATGAGAAATGACTATGTTTCTAACCAAACCTTTCCCTTCAGCTACCCATCCACTGATTTTCTTCTTGAGATTTGGGCAAACCTCCACATTAGCACGTCTGTTTCAGTATAGAGCTCACCTAGCTCTGAATGGGGGCTGCTGAGCTGTCTCTTTTTCTCCTTTGTCCTCCCTCTAATGCAATCAACGTGTTTTCATAGATTATTCTTAAGTTATCCCTGAGATAATACAGAACTTAAACCCAAGCTGTAAGAAGTCTCATTTTTTCATTGTTGTTGCTAACATTATACCAAATAGCCTGAGAGGCACTTTTGATGAATGTAGAAACCTATAGAAACAAATGAGGCTTCTGTGAGACAGAGGAAAGTCAAAAGCAATTGCCTAGGTAAATTTCCACATCTTTTTATCCATGGCAGGTGAAAAAAAAAATCATGCAATTAAATATTTACATTTTTTGAAATGTTATTTTAATGCTTGTTATCTCTGTCTCTTAGAATTATATGGGAACATGATTCAGTTTTGTTCCAGTGGGTGGTATGAGTTAAATACACTTTTCTTTGTTCTTCTTTAGCTCTAACGTAGTCTACTAATAGGATGCATAACAGTGGCAAACATACAGTGGGACTGGAGATTTGAAGCATGCTTCTTTTCAAGCCTCTGCATATTATAATGCCCAGTGATATTGCTGTTAAGTATTGACACTGAGCAACAAAGAAAATCTTATTTCTTTTCTTGAATTTTCTTCTAGCAGTCTAAATTTTAAAGAGGAAGCCAGCTTCAAAAAATACAACTGAGAGTAGCTGTATGTGGACTAAAAACCTTTTAAATCTCAAATGATTTTTTTTTTCTCCCATTTTATGCAGAAACTGTATTTGAAAACTAGCTTATGTAGCATCATATTGCATTATGCCATGTCTTAACAGGAGGGCTTTTATGATAACGATGCAGCAGCATGCTGAGCAACTCCTGGGGTCTGGATTACAAGTGTAGATGTTAGTCTGAGACACTTTGGTCCAAACCAAATGTCCACTTATTTCTATGGACGAGCTCTGAGAATTGACGAGGCACTTGCTTGGCGCTGATTCAGATTATGGACACTTTACTGTTATTGCTACTTGCAATAGAAAGAAAAGCTACTTGCACAAATAATCCCTCTGACCAGAGTACCTGCATGACTTGAATGTGGAAGACATTCACAGGTGAATTATTAGCTGCGTGGATGCAAGATGACTGGATATGCTGTTACTCCCTCTTGCAGTGTTCATCTAGGGAGCTCAAAACTCCATCAGATAGTGTTGCTGGTGCTCAGCTCAGCTGTCTGTACATGCATCTAGACACCTTGTTTTCCACACTTTTCATAGAACCATTGACTTTTGAGAAGGTCACCTTGCTCTGTTCAGCTGAGACCCTGGCTCAAGGAATCATTCCTGTTTAAAACCGTGACCCGATGTTTTGTAAAGAAATTTCATTTTGGGTTTTTCTCCTAACGGGAATGTAAACATGCTGTGTCACTTTCCTGAAGGACGGATGATCTTTATAGCTTCTGAGAGAATTGGGAATTGACCCCAGGAAGTTATTATGTTGCTGTAATAGAGATGGTGCTCACTTAGGAATTTTCTCTGAGATGCTGCTGCTCAACTACCAGTGTTATACTGCTTCCCCTTTCCATTAAAATAAAAGACTCAGTCTGGCAGACATTCATTAGCATAAACCTTTGATCAGTGTAATTATCTCTAGACAAAAATTTAGTTCTTTTTTTTTTTACAAATTAAATGAGCAGAATATTATCAATTCAAAAAATGTACCCCCAACCTAATTTAAAAGCTGTACGTAACGTGCTGCAGAATGCTGACAAAGTAATCCTCTTTCTTAAATCCTCTTTCTGTCACTGATTTGTCACAGGTTTGTTTTCATCAGTCTCATAGTCAAGGTGAACCTTTACTTCAAAGATATTTTTTCTTCTTTTTTTAAAAATGACCTCTTTTTTTTGTTTGTTTCCTCCCCCCTCCCCACTAGTAGATTCGACTCCAGCTCTGGAGCAAATTCAGTGAAGTCATGAATGTTACATCAGGGACGAACTTGACCTCATATTCCTTGTACCACTTGTACCACATGTCAAAGTAATGATGATTAAGTGAACATACAAAAATAAAACACCTTTCATTTCAGTGTTCAAACCCTTCAAGTAAGCCTTATTGCTTTAACAAGTTGTCGTCTTACAGTATTTGAGAGGAAAGAAAAAAGCTTGAAGGATGGACTATTTAATTATTTTTTTAAAAAAGGGTTTGGAGAGTAAATTTGGATCACTAATAGGTGCTGAAAAGAGCTGCTTTCAGTTCTGTTTTTAATCTCTGCTTACAGAGATGCCTCTCTAAAAATTGGGGGGGGGGGGGGGGGGGGAATAATAAAAAAAGTGGCTAGTTTGTGAGGCTCCTTCTCAAAAAAGAGTGTGAAATGGATTTAATCAAAAACCTTTGAATCTTTCCCCTGCCTTTTGTTGTCTTTTGCACCACTTTACTTCCTTATTTAAGTCTCTGAAGTTAACTGCCTGCATGCTGAAAGCATATATTTATCAAAACACTGACCACTGTTCTAATCTGTGTTGCATACACCTTTACCGTACTTATAAATTAAATCTTGTGTTTTTTCTGGAATACTTGATGTTGCACATGTGCATTCGTGTCTTGTCTTGTGATGCATTTCTTATGATCAGTTTCTGAGGCTACTGGATTTATTGCCCAAAAGGTATGCATTTTAAAGTTTGAACATATGTTTAGATTAGAATAATATATGAATCTCTGCTTAATGATTTTGGTTCCGCTCTCCTGGTACAATCTAGGAGATGATTTAAATTAAAATATTTCCAGAGATAGAGGTTTCACAGATTCCCTGCTCAACCTGTTCCATTGTTGAATTATCCTCATTATGAAAGTGTTTTCCCTACATCCATCTGGAATGTGCCTTGCTGCAAATTGCAGTTACGCTTTCTAGTCCTTTCACTATGTAAATCCCAGAAGACTCAGATTCCACTTTCTCTCAAACAGCCACTGGATAGTTGAGGACGTCAGTCACATCCAGCACACACATGCCCTCCTAAGCCTCTTCTCTAGGTGGAACAAGCCCAGGCCCCTCAGCCCCTGCTAGTGCTTCAAGTGCTCCAGCCCTTCACTTGGACTCACTACAATGTATCAAAGCTTACTTTTTTCCCTACACTCAATTTTTTAATATTTTTGCTTTTAATTGGTTTATTAGCATTCTGAGTAGCACTTCCTTGAATTTCTGAGGAAAAAGTCTATTAAAATGTCTTATGGGGATAGTGCCCATATTTTATTGAATACTTGGAAAAATCTATGTTGTATTAATGAAGTGTAATAATTAAGCAGAAGAATAATTGGAAAGCCCAAGTACTTGTTGCACTGAACTACTCTGTTCTTCTTTAAATTACAACAGAGTAGCATATTCTAAATCTTCAATATAAAAATAAAACTGAATGACTAATCTATGACTTCTGCAGAGCTGAACAGGGCAAGTGTGTGGTTTTAGGGGAAAGAAAAATTGTGATTTTTTTTTTTTTTTCACTCTTCCGTGACAAGACTGACTTTCTAACTGTTACCTCTTTCATGAAAGCTTACATTAAGAACAGAAAGTATGCAATCTTCTCTCCTTGTCACAGTCTCTGGTAGACAGTATCTTTCACAAGTCATATTACGGAATTTCTGGGGGGGGGGAGGAAAGGCAACAAATATGATGGATAAGTGCTATGACACTGCAAACCGTTAACTGTCCTCCCCTCCAGTTTTCTAACATGATTGAAGTCAGGAGCTTTAGGTTTCACTGGTAATGAGATGCAGTCTAAGTAGGCTGCTACCACAGATTTAAAAAAAAAAAAAAGGACTTTTTGTTTTGAAGGCCAAACAAACATTGTGTCAGTAAACAAATTTATCTCTTTAAAGTCTAGCATTGGAGGTGCATAAAAGAATTTAAAAGAATGAGTCATAAATGCACAGAGTATTAGAACCAAGCTTTTCTGAAATGACTGCTATTTGTATGTCCTTCAGAATTTGCTTTTTTAATATTTTCATTGACAACCTTAGCTCAGTTTGTAATACTGAAATTTTTGTTCTGCATTCCTTTTCAGTGTCAGCTTTCTCTGTACATAAATTAAACAGCAAGAAAATGTATGTCATGGCCATTGTTGCAACAAATCAGTGAAAGCTCCCTGTAGCGGTAGTCCAGCTGTGGACCTGATTAAATGAAAAAGAATTTAGAAGCTTTTTTTTTTTTCAGATAAATAAAAATCCTCAGTAATGAAAAGTGTGGAAAAATTCTGAAATCTCTGTAGCTGTGGAATTTCAATGTCCTAAGTAATAGCACAGACAGAACTATGTTAAGCGTGCTTTTGCTAATAAAAATCACTTTTTAAATTTCCAACTGTTTTTAATTAAAAAGCTTGGAAACTAAGCTATAAAACCGAAGAACTTCAAAAAGCAGTTTTTAGTCTATTTTAAAAAAATAATAATATAGGTTTGGAAAACACATTCTGGGTTATTGAGTTCTGGCGTCTTCTGCCCCATTATCAGAGGTTGCTTCAGTATTGCAGAATCTCTTATTTCTCTAAAACACATGTAAAATGAATGAACAAATGAAGAACGAGGAAAGTAAATGTTTACATTTATGTGATCTGCATTCATTATTTAACTGTACATAATTTCTAAATATATTTCTCCGAAGGGAAGGCCCCTATACTATTTGAAACTGTGTGGGCTGGTTTTGTGTTCTAGTGATTAGTTCAGGATTTCTATATATCTATCTATCTATATATATCTATATATATATATATATATCATCTATATTGTGATCTAGTGATTAGTAAAGGATTTTGTCTTGGCGACTAAATATGTTACACAGAGCTACAAAGACTGGTTGTAGACTGTATTCTCTACTTCATAAAGAACATATGGAGGAGGTGAGGAAAGATTTACCAGGGATTCGGTAACTGGGAATGGACTGGAATTGCAGCACTGAAATATGGTTTTTATTATATTATCGCTAGAAACAGGCATAGAAACTAAAGAGCCTCATGCAATCTGAATATAAGCAGGACAGAGTGTCAATTATTTCAGTGAGGGTTGTTTCCACCTTCATCACAGCTGTGTTTGCTTATTTGGCTTTGTGCTATCGACACTTGCTTTCCTTGATCTTGCTCCTCACACAGTAGAGAAAAACCCAGCTGTAGCAGAGAGTAAAAATTGTATCTCTAAACAGTTGTGGTGTTTTTTTGGTATACTTGGGAAGAGGAAATCCCGAGGAAGTTTGTCATATGAATTGGCCACAACTGCTGATTATCATAAAGTAGTCATCATTTTGGAAAGCATTTAGGAATGTTCGTAGCTCTAAGCGTGTACTTCAATCCGATTGCTGGTTTTTGAATGCAAATTTTCAGGCTCATCTTTAGCATCAGTGCTGTCAGCGAAGTGCATTATGCTCAGTTTCTGTTATTTTCAGTAGTTTTGACCTGAAATCCTTCCTGGGTTTTTGTTTATTTTTAGTTTAGTCTCTTTTGGGCCTGATGTGTTTCTTAGGGCCATCCAGACTGCAGTTTTCCTTTGATCTCTGGGCTGAAGCGCAGGGGCTGTGCATTACCCACAGAAGAGCCTTATCTTTGCAGAACACTAATTTACAAGCTCCAATTTGTATCTCTGAATATCTTGGAAAAAGATCACAGAGCTGAGCACAGGTAGGGTTGACAGGGAAGGGAAAGGACAGCTTGAATCCTACCTAGAGAGCAGCAAAACCTGTTTGAAGCAGCCTGCTGCAAGTAGCAAATCTCTCACTAGTCATCCATGGTGAAATATACGCTGATAAAAGACTAGAAAAGGCTGAGTCCTCAAATGGATACAGCATTTGGATAAAGAGAACAGCCCTGTGGGATGTGGATCCAGCGAGGGGGCAAATAGAACTGGCAGGCTCGTCCCCGTGCCCAGGCGAGCTGAGCATAAGCAGTTCTGGTCCAGGAGCTGTATGGTTACATGAGAAGAGCTCTGCACGGGCAGTGTTTTCTCTTTATAGCCCAAATCTGAGGATGTGGGTGAGAAGCAGCAGGGAAGAATCCTCCCACACAAACCTGGGGAGGATTTATGGGAACGTGTTTTCAGGAGGAGCTGGAGCAGCATCCACAGTGCTGTGACTTCCCTTCCCATGGCAGCCCATACTGGTTTCATATACCGTCTGGGGTTTGGGCACTTCGCTTGCTTTGCATCCTGCCCTACTGATACTCCTTTCTTACCTAAATACATGCATTGATTCCTCAGGTTATCTACCTCTCCTTTTGATGAAGAAATACCCATATGAAATTTGTATCCAAAGGTTTACATGAAGATGTAAAATATATTTTCCATGTTACTTACTCTCTGCCAGTATTCTGTGCATAGATTAAATAAAATATCCTGTAGTTCATACTCTGGATGAGGGGTTCAGACTTACTTAACATTGTAGTAACTGTGTTTTTGCCTGAAGAACTTTTAAATCTCTGTTTATAAGCAGCAGAATTAGGACCATCATGATGTTTTTCAGAATTCTTACAGCTGAAGTCCTTGTTTACTAACAAAAAGTCACAGAATTAGGTCTTCAAAAGACACTAAATTGGACCTGGTTCCAGTTATCTCTCTAGTGAGTTAATCCTATCATGAAAGAAATAAACAATACATCAAGTCAGGTGTGATTATAATCAGCAGTACGTTTAATAAATCAAACCAGCCATGCTAATCCAGGAATATAAGTAAGGGGATAAAAATCTTTTATCCTGTAAAGCATTAAGTTTACAATATGTGGTTTCTTATGCAAAAGCAGATCTGTGAACTGCTTAATTCAGAGCTGTGTGTGCTGGCAGGGGGAAGTGGTCACCAGCTCTCTTCTGCTGTTATTGCTGCTCCCATACAGAGCGATCCAATAGCATTATCACTTTGCGTAACACTTTCTCACGTTTATAATTGTGGAGCCAGCTTCTTATAATTGTCCCCTGCTTTAACACGGTGTTCAAATCTTGTCCTTCTGGATAGAAAGAAGGATGTAAACTTTTCTTTTAAATGATCATAAAACACTTCTGTTTTTCTATTTCAAAATGTGTTTTATTAGAACTATAGTATGACCAAAACTGAATCGTAATTTCCCAAAAGACGGTGGTGAACCTTCAGATGACAGGTTGATACTTTCACAGCAGAGTACAAAATTCCCCCACTGAAAAAGGGAAGGGTTGCACAAGAAACCTCTGTGAAAGCCAGAGCACGTCCGTGTCAGCTGTATAGATTACCCAGAATTGATGTGAAAGGTAGCTGGGACTTATCAAGAGCAAGGCTGAAGGTGCTTGAAAACACTCATAATATTAACTGACTTTTAGTGAAAAGCTGCACACTTAACCTTTCCTCACCATCCTGTTTAGCAGACAATGTAAAACAAGCTATGAAAATGTCAAAGAAGAAAAAATAAATATGAGAATTCAATCTGAGTAAGTTTTAATTGCTTCTTCTGCTAATACCCATTGACATTCAGGATTTTTTAAAAGTTATTAAATAGTGAAATTTAGAGCAAGAGATGCAACAGTAATTCCATTCCAATATTATTCTACTCGAGTGCTCAGTTTTCATCAGACAGCAGTCACACAGTATTTTGCTGCCTGCCTGTAGCACAGGCTACTCACAATGATGGGAGTACTCCTTTTTGTAAAGTATTAAGCAACATTGTGTGTTTTCAGCTTGGCGGGATTAATGGTGAACTGTTAATTACAAGCACAATTGTTAATTGTTACAGTTTCAATAATTACAGATGTGTGTGGCTTTTACAAGTAGGCATTTCTAAAAGCAGGGCAATTCCCAGCTGTAGGTCAAAGTATTAGAAAAAAATAGCAATTTAGTGGCATCAGCTGTGCATGGGTGGAATCATCTGAGAGAGAGATGCTCTGTTCCATGCTCTGAAACTGTTCTCCTCACATATGTTCAAAAATTTTATTTTGGCAGAGAAGGGATGATTTTATTGTAATACTCATCTATTTTTGCTTTATATATATACAGTCATGTATATAATTCTGGCTTACACATTCGAAGAACTCATATGTATGACTTGATGCATTCTTTCTCCTTTTCTACTCTTCACGTTTGGATATTTAGCTGTGGCTGTCTCTCAGGTTAAGATCGGTGATGTTACCTCTTGAAGACAGGGCTGGCATCTTACACTTTCCATGAGGGAACCAAAAGAAATTTTCTAGTAGGAACTGAAATAATGTCTAATGTAATTAAATACAAACCTACTGCAATTTCCTACTGTCAAGAAATCAGTTTTGTTTTTCCCCATCTTGAGTTATTTCCAGATGACCTGTTCCTACAGCTTATGTAAGAAGCTGATATGCTAGGCAAGCCCAGGGGGGATGAGATCGCAAGGGAAGAGATGGAGTTTTATATTGCTATTTCTAAAATTAGCATATCTGGTAACGTAGGATACTTTCACAGTTGTCATTGGAACCTGTGAAATCTCCCACTGGAAATGACTAGTCTCTAATTTAGTGAGAAGATGTTTGCATAAAAATAAACAGCAAAGGCCACAAGATCTCGTGGAAGTATCACTGTTTCACAGTTACTTGAATTGATCTATAACTATCATTTTAGACCCATGCACTCAGATACACATTACATATGTTAAGTACAAGTATGAAGTCATTTTGGGTCATTTGTCTGATTCATTGCCAATTCTTTTCTTTATTTCAGGACCTTTGAGACCAGGTACTTCTGTAAGAGTTCCTTCCTGTTGAGTAGTGCATGAAGGAATTCAATCTCCATTCTTCTTAGATTCTTGCTTTCATAAGCAATAATTAATCACGTTAAACTACTGACATAAAAATAGATGGTGTGTAAAATAACTTCTAGATTTCCCTGCAGGCCTGCCTCTACTTTCCATGGAATTTAACTTAATTTTCTGTTAGTGGAAATGTCCTTAACAAACTGGTGTGGTCACTTCCCCAACAATAACTTCTTAGAGATTTTGATTAATTTAATAGATTTTGCTGAGCACTCTCTCCTGTGAAGCACTTACAGTCTTTTATACCTCCAGGGATGTACTCAGCCTCTTGTAAAACCCAATCCATTCCTCAGTGATGCAAACTGTTCATTCCAGTACAGATTTGACAATTCATCTCACCCAGGTTGTTCTTGATCACAGTGAAATTTCAAATGTTTCTGCACTTTTGATTTTCAGTTTAACCTGGTATTAAAAGAGGTGCATCTTCTTGATTCAGATTCATAATGACAATCTTTAATCATATTTAGAGCCAGGTATTTTGGTCTCTTGTCACCTGATTGGATCATGTGTTTCCACAATGTTTTTTATGTCCAGATGAGACTATATCGCTTACGGGCATACGCTACAGGAGTGTGGAGTTTCTTCTCATTTTAGTGTTCCTGACTCATACTGCAATGCCTTTTTAATATTCCATAGTAGGTGATAAAAGGATCTCTCAAAGGGCACCTCTCTCATGCACAAGCTGTACACTGTAGGATGATTCCAGGAAACCCACGAGATCTCTTAATTTTCCCTCATTTATATTTCCGTGAAGGAGCATGGGCAGCGATAAGCCAGTTGTTAGCCTAATAGCATTATCAAGTAGGCAGAGGAGCGTTCTCTGCAGTTAAACCCAATTCCCTGCAGTGGTAGGACCCAAAGGCATTACCAGCACTCTTGGAGGGCAGAGAAGTGGTACTACAAACCTTCTAGTAAATGACTAGTAAATGTTCTAGTAAATGACTTCTACCAGATGTTACTTTTTTTTTCTTTGCCCAGTGTACACACAATATCTGCATTTCTTATGTGTATATACACACATACAGACATGCATGTGTATGCACACACACACAGAGCTATGCATGTGTATCTGTTCGTGGGGATACACATTATAAGCTTTGTGTAATTTCAGACTCTTTTCATCATTTATAACAGACTTTGAATTTATCCCTTAATTTAACGCATGACAGATTTTTTAATTATTATTTTTTTTCTTTCCAAAGCCTATCAGTCAATGCAGGAATTTTGTTTTTGTTGGGTTTTTTTTTGTCTTTTGGGCTGGACTGGTTTAAATGTGGGTTTTCTGTTGTTTTGGTTGTTTTGTTTTTTTTTTTTTGTTTGGTTGGTTTTTTTTCAAGAGAATTATGACTGCTTGTTAGGCTATGAGATATATATTTATGAAAATTATGTTATGTCTACGGATTGGTTATCACAGATATGTAATACACTCACAAAGCATTATCATGTACTAAATGCATTTTGTCTGTAATGTTTTGTCCTAAGTGTAAAGTGAAGTACGGAGTAGGTCTGCCCTTCTTATAGTGCAGCTTTTGGTCATACTCTCGTTTTGCATGTTGAACCACTGTTTTTTGGTTGTTACATTTATAGGTTGGGTTTGGGTATTTTTATAGGAAATATTTCATTGAAGAATCTATTGTTTAACATTTTCTACTTTGTTGGCTATGCAGGATGGTTTTGATATAGTGGTGGCATAAACTAACTAATAGAACAGTTATGCTGAATTAAGGCCTATTAGTTTCTTTTTACCTAATTTGTTGAAAAGATGTCATTGATATAGCATTTTTGTGTTGTTTATATCAGTAACCACATGCTCTATGACATATGCTGAACTCATATCATGAAGTACTTGCTGCATTTTCTACATAAAAATGAAAATGCTATTGATTACAAAATGCAATGCTGAAACCCTAAATCACAGTAATATTCTACTTCATAAATAATATTAAGTTGGGGTTGTGCCAAGACTTTCTCTGAAGGATTAGATAGGAAATTGCATTTCTATTCTGTGTTTTCAGCTTTGTAGGGACTAGACAGAAATTTGATTTTCAGTATTGAAATACTGGGGGCTTTGGGTAATAACAGGAAAAAAACCTCATGGGAGTTACTTCCAGATCACAACTAACTCCCTGTAGCCAAGGAGCAAAAGTCTGACTTGAGCCCACACTTCCATTTGCTGCAGTGCATGGTGGTTCCCCACTGGTTCTCTTCTGCTTCTGCATTCTCTTAGAAGTCACTAAATGGATTCCACCACTTAGTATCTGAGAAGATAGAAGATATATATAATTCATCAAATCATCCCTTCTGAAAATGAATAAAACATACACATCCAAGTATGCATCAAAAAGCCTCCTATTCTCTTGTAAAGCCAACATTTACTACCTCTGAAGAGGTCTGTGTAGCAGTGCTGGATGGTGAAATTCCTGTTTTGTATAATATTTTTTCAACTAGAGATCAAAGAACTCTCTTCTGCTTCTCATGAAGATATAAAATAATTCCATTAAATGGAATCTCTTTTCTGTGGAGGTTCTGTTTACAGAACAGCCAAATAGAAAACACAGAGTACTCTGCAAAAGTGCATTACAATTACATTTTGTATGACAAATGAACATTATTGATTTTCCTATAATGCCTTTCATAAAGATAATCTGTATATAGGAGTCAAATGATGAAGATAATAGAAAAGTTTAAAGCTATAATTTAAATTGGCAAATTTCACAGGAAATATACTGAGAAAACAGCTCAGGATTAACTGTATCCTCTGCCATCTACAAAGATTGATATGAAAGCCTTAAAAATTATGAGAAATGTAAAAGATGACAACAGTCAAGGGAGCTGATTGATAAGAAATCAGCAAGTGAAGCCATGATGGCTCCAGGGCCATTTTATTCAGGTTCAGTGGTAGAGAAGTTGTTCAGAGGAAGAGAGAAATATTGACAGTAATCCTTTCTGAAACTCCGAGAGGTTTTAACCTATTGCATTGCAAAGAGATGGGGAACATAATGGTAGGAAACGTGAGTATAGTTCTGGTAAAGAAATATATTTTCAGTCTGTTCAAGCAAATGTCACAGAGAGAAACAATAAAAGCTACCATAGTTGCTACTGTAGTTATTCTAAATGAATGTAAGTTTTCTAAGAACATATTCCAGAACTGAAAAGCACTTATTAATTTCACATAATGGATGCTGTGGTGGCTATCTGAAGCACAGCGTTACCGGTTTTGCAATTTGCAGCTTTTTTTATAGGGAGTGAAGGGGATTTTAGGTATTGCTTTTTACTGAGGGGCAATGGCTAAGCCATTTTAAGAGCTTCCTTTACATTTCCAGAAATAACATAGATGCTTTAAAGTCTAGGATTCATTTGTATTTAGGATTTTACTTAAGTCACTTTCAAAAAAGTGAAGCACAGGTTAGCATTCCTCCTGCCTAGCATCAATTGTGGGGAAAAAAAAAAAATCTTGTCTAATCTTGCTTTTAAGACTCTTCTGTAATGAAGAGAGAGGCACACACAGAGAGAGTTCTTATTATCACACTTGTTATAAGCCACTACCATGCCCAAGATTTCCTTCTTTCTGCTCATAAAGAAGGATAGTTTATAATAGGGTTATTATTTCTGTCATGTTTTATACTGACTGTCTAATAATGCTTTATACGTCAGTCCTACAGTGTGCTCCATGTGGTTTGGATTATATGGGGAGCTGAAGGCTCTGAAATCATATAGATTTGCAAAAGATTTCAACGTCCAGTCTCTGGTGGACTCTGGTGAAAATTGCAGACCTTTTCAGTATTTTATATCATTAAACTGCTATGTTTAAAAAATGAGAGTAAAATGCATCCCTGCTTCTGTACTTACATTACCTTCAAGAAATAGATAAAATTTCAGGAGGAATATAAATCCACCACTAAGTGATAGGACTTAGCAAAGAGCTTTTCCTAGTGGGAGAGTTTTCCAGTGTTCAGAATGGCTCAGCTTTTTGGCTCCTTCACCTAACACCGAGGAAACCTCAGAACAGACTTTTATCTGACCTGGTATGGATGGCAATGGCTACATCTATTATAATTACTTTACAGTAACTACCAAGGTTTTCATGTACACTGCATAACCCTCCTTTGATAATTTTCTCTGCTTAGGAGGGGATCCCAGCAACATTTCTGACCTGCTTATAAATAATTCTGCTTTTCTTACATCTTATTAGCATACAATATTTCAAAAACTTGCAAATGTACCTAGTTAGTTAAATCCTAATGTTTTAAATCCGATTAAAAATTTTTAGGAGGTATTTTGTAAATTTTACTTTTTCTTTCATGTCCTTATAATCTTTCTTACAAGTAGTTACATGTACCAAGTAATTATCTGGAATCAGTTGGATTATGTACTAGAAAGCAAGACGGTCTTATTTCTTTAAAATTTTCATTTAGATTGCTTTCTGGTTGTAAACAACTCCTGGAAGACTGAGTGCTCTAACATATACCATCCTATTGCTTCTTCATTTAGCTTAAGAAAGGTCCATTTAAGTATCACAAAGAGATACACAGGGAATACCTCTAGGTTACTAAGAAGCAACTTGAAGCTATTATCAATGGAATAAATTCACTGATGCAAAATAGAGGAATTCAGATGTAACCCTCTTGCAAACTTCACCCCTGCTACACCTCCAAAACCTGCAGCTTTTAACAGAACACAATGCATCCATTTAATTTCAACTTTAGGGTGTTATTGACTATGAGGTTTGTGGTAGGCTGATCCTGTCTTGACACTGGGTACCCACCAAATATGCTCTGTTGCTCCTGTCCTCAGCTGGACAGGGGAGAGAAAAATGTAATGAAAGGCTGGTGAGTCAGGATAAGAATGGGGAGATCACTCAGCAATTAACGTCATAGGCGAAACAGACTCAACTTGGAGAAATTAGTTTAATTTATTACTGTTCAAATCAGAGTAGGGTAATGAGAAATACAAACAAATCTTAGAACGTCTTCCCACCACCTCTTCCTTCCTCCTGGGCTCAGCTTCACTCCCTATTTCCCTCCCTTCTCCCCTGAGTGGTGCAGGGGGATGCTTCTGGCATCTTCTCACAGAAGCCACCACTGTAGCCCCCCTGCTACCAAAACCTTGCCATGCAAACCCAATACAGGGGTTTATGGCAAAGCATTTTCAGTAGAAGTTGGCATTTGACAAACTTTCCAATTGAACTTGGAAATTTGCTGTCTCTGTAAATAGGTATGACTTTAGTAACAGGAGTATAATCTTGCTTGTCAATATTTTGCAACCATTCAGCATTCAGATACTAAAACTAAAAGAAAGCAATGATAAAGAAAGAAAACACGTCCCAATTTCACATTCATTTCATCTTAGCTCCCTACTGAGAGCAGATGTGCCGCTAATGGTAGTGTTTTCTACATGATGATATGTATTAGTAGCTCATAACAAGCTAAATGCCATTGCCAAAGAGTTGTCATCTAAATCTACACACACACACACACACACACACACACACACACGAATCATTTCTCTTAAAATAAGTGAATTATATTGTTTGGCCAAATACAGAGCTTATTTGAACAGCAGAGGAGGTTTATCTTCCCAGTCTCTCTCCTGTAATATGACCAGATTTGATGTGTGTGTTCAATACAGTCACTCTTCAAATATCCAGTGTTTTGTGGCAAGTGTCAGGTGTATCATGCAGGCGGACGGTCTATTGCATGAGGTGCCATATGCAGAAAGGATGCGGCTGTCATCTCCTGTCTTGCCCCAGGGAAAGCAAACAACCTGAAAATGGGCTGAAACTACTGCGTGAGACGCTCCTGTCAGAACAAGTTATTATGGCTCACGCCAGGCAATTCTACAGTAGTTGCAGAAGATTTCTAGACACAATGCGTGTTCTGGCAGCAGCAACTTTTTCAGCTGTCATCGTGCCTTGATGTTCGGAGGCATGCTTCTGTTCTGTGTCTGGGTATACATGGACAAATATTGATGTGGATTGGAGATAACGGTCTCAAATGGGAACAGCAGGGAAAAAAGCTTCCCGGAATAGACTCTGGGGAAGAGTTCTTACAGGCTGAGGGCCTCTCCCTAAGGGACCTTTAGGAAAGAAGATGGGGATGGCCTCTTTGTCACATACATTCTCTCAGTGGGAGTTCATGCTGCAGAGCATTTAAAATCAGGGTGAACCTCAAACAAAATCTCAGAACTGTACTTCTCAAAAGAAGTGCTTTTCTACATTATTAGATGGTTTGCCAACTTGGAAAATGTAAAAGGTCAGTTGCCTTGTCTGATAACTTTCTGGTATTACTTTCTTCTTGTCAAATAGAAAGGAATATTAGCTTTATGCATTTTAACCATCAGACTTCCAGATCTGACTACAATCTGAAATGACAGTATTCATTGCTTTTTCTTCTTAGAATTGTGAAAGGGATAAGTATAAATGTTTTTAGTGGGGTTTTTTCATTTCATAAAGGATATTCTGGTTCATTCTGTTATGATTTTTTTTGGTGGGAAAATAATTCATGTAATTCATAAAAATTAATCTACTATATTAAAAAGATTAATTTATAAAATCAACTATTTTTCAGCTGGAGTGACATGCAAGATTTTGTTTTTCAAATGCTAACAGGTTTTTGATAAAATCTGAAGTTGCAGGGCCTATTTTTCCATTTTTGAATATGTTATTTAAATAATAATCGTTAATCATATATTCCCTGTTTTGCTAGGCAAATGTATTTTCCATAATTTCTTTGACCTAATTGCTTTCGGTTTGCTTTTCTCTGGCACAATGCAATTATAACCAGGAAGATGTTAACAATTGTATTTTTCTTTCCTTCTAGTTAGTAGGAAAGCCTAAGCCCAATTACAGCATTTTTTACTTTACTGTATTCTGCAAGAGCTGAACTTCTTGCTCTTTCAGTACAGTTTGAAATTACTGTACTGAAGACTGCAGAAACCAAGATCCTGATCGTGCCACCAGTGATTAATCGTAATTGGACTTGTATTTAAAATCTAGGCTCTATGGTACTCATATACATACTTTGAATGTGTAAGTAGGTGTTCATAACATCCAGCCTAAATATATGGTATTTCCATTTACAAGCTATACCATTTATAAGAGTTGAGTATCTGTGCCTTTTGCTTTCAGCTATCATTGACAGTAATCAATACTTACAGCAGGGCAATTTCAATAGGATCATAATAGCCCCACTGAATCAATGGGGCTGTGACTTGATGCTGTACTTTGTTGCAGGAAGGGAGCCATGGGTTATAAAATTAAGAATAAGTGTGAAGACTAGGAACTTACTCAGTCATATGCTTGTTTGTTTTTCAGTGATCAAAGATGAGACTTAAAATTTTAGTTGGCAACAAATGCTGCTTTTTCCTTTCCTGGGTAAAAAATATGTGTATTTCTCCATATTATCAGTTTATAATTGTTCAGTCACAGTAATAGTATCTGTATTATGTGCGCTGTGTTGGTAATGATCAGAAGATATGAAGAGTATGCAGATCATATAATGACATTTAGAGGAACATGAGATTTCTGCCTATGCTGATGCTATTATTGTTTCTGTAGGAAACTTCTACCTAAGGTTAGATGTATATAAGGAGTTCTATTGCAATTTAATTTCTGCAAGTTCTCAGCGAATCCCGTTGTACATAATAGGAATTTAGATGTGTGGTGTAGTTAATCACCTACAGAGTTACCACAGATGATGTCAGAGACATGATATGCCTAATGGCCTAACAAAACATCTGGAAACTGCAGAGCCTTTACTGGGGAATGACATTCTGTATGGGTACTGTTTTCAAAGCTGCTTTCTGTCTATAATGAAAATGCATTCAAATGTAATTGTTTCTAAGTTCACTCTACATCATTTTTATTGAAGCTAAAAGGGGTCAAGATTTAAATGCATCACTTCAGATTCATCTGTAATTAACCCAGAATACTATACTTATGATCACATCTTGGAGTCATTACTCTAAGCTTCATCTTCTTAACCCTAATGTCAAGCAAAAACTCCTGTTGCGTTTGCATAAAATATTATCAAATGTCAGTGCTTAGACAGAATTGCTTTGAATTCAACAGGACAGTATTGACCATGCAGGCCACATCTACATTAGCAAGTAGAAGCACAATAGGAGGACATCTGCAGAGCAAAACAGTTGGTGCTGATGACTCAAAATCAACTAACTCTATATTTTGGGATTTCTCTGTGGAGTAGTTCTAGCTTGGTTCTGTGCACATGGGGGGTTTTGGCAGCTAGAGTGCATTAATGAGCTTCTGTGGTACATCCTCCGCTTTAATTTTCAGTGAGATTCAAGACAACCCTAAAGCTAACAAACACTCTAGGTGGGAAAACCCAGATTTGTTTCGGAAGTGCACTCTAGACCTGAACTAAAATGCTAGTGTGAACATACCCTCTGTCATTTCAGAGGACATCTAGTTTGAGTAATAAGGACTGAGAGATTTTTTCTCCTTATTTGCCTTTCAGTGATTTTCAAACTTTTGAAAAGGAAGAGAGAAATATCCACAAGTATGTTCTTTCTCACCTCTGACTTGTGAATATTTTTATGATTTGCAATTTGATGAAATATTAATTTCATACATTTTCATCCCACAGACGTTTGCCTAAAATTAAATAAGAAAGGTCAAAAAATTCCAGGTTTTTGCATATTCTGTTCTATTTACCTCAGAAGGAGATGTAATCAAGGAACTTAGATGGAAAACCTAACACAGTTTCCTGTTTACTCATTTTTGGTTCAATAGAAACATCTTTTCTGAAGAAATACAGTCCCAAATTTTGATCACCCTCAAGGTGGAAAATTTGTTTTCCCTATGTTTAATCAGGGTTTCCCATGTTCCAGCTTATGCTCATTCCCTCTTATCCTCTCACTATCTACATTTGAGAAGAATCTATCTTCTTTAAATCCTCCTATTGCATAGCTGCAGACAGCGGTGGGATTTCCACTCCCATTAATCATCCATTTCTTGGATGAGCGAGCCCAGCACTCTCACCTCTCTCCATACACCATGTGCTCCAGACCCTCCACCCTGGTGACACTCTGCCAATGTCTTCCTTGTATGAAGGAGCCCAAAACTGGACACAGAGCTCTGGATTGTGGTTGCCTCAATTCCAAAAACGTTGCCTTTGCTTGAGGTGTTAGAAGGTGTATAGCAAATGAGGTGAGCCATGTGCAATTTTCAAGCTGGTGACATCTCTGTACTAGGTATTCCAGGCAATTAGAGCAGCCAGTGGGAATTTGTGACTTAAGCAGCCAGGAGCAGCTAGGGATTGCTTCCTCAAGTTTTGCTGAAGTTATTTCACCCCCTGCTCCATGCAGCTCCACCAGCCTTTGTTAAACTGTCAAGGAGCGGATGTTGCAGTGATATGATCAAGTCTTTTTCATGAAAAAGGTGGAGCTTGAATCAGTCGAATGTGTAAGTTACAAGAGGAACAAAGGCTAAAGAAAATGACGACTTTAACAAGTTGTCAAAGGCTATGTTAAATGAGCGATTTCTGAGTCTGAAATAAGTGTGGGTTCCGTCAGAGCACTCATGAATTTTGCACTTCAGATTTTGTATAGCTGTGAGGACTTTCAATTGACATAAATTATTATTTATAGAGTGCATTTGGTAATTATCAACAAACCCAACAACACGTGTGGATGAGTCACATGGCATGTGTGTGTGTATATATATATATATATATATATATATATATAGTATATATATATATCACAGCCTCTGGCCCTGATTTCTTACAGTCTAAATTAGCAAAGAAGATGGCAGGTGGAAGAGGTGAGTGGGATACATTGCAGGATCAATGCCAGACTCTCAAAATGAACCTGATTTTGTGGTGTTTGTCCAAAAGCCAATATATGTACAATATACTGGCTTTACTCAAAGCATGATCTATTGGACAGTCTTCCTCCTACTCTTACCTAACTCCCTCACAGGTGGAGTGACATCATGAAATCAAAAACTCTATTCAGTTCTCTTAAACACATAACAGCTGTTGCTGTTGTGAACTCTTAGATAAAAAGCCAAATTTAGACTGACTTTTATTCCTTAAAGCAGAAGAACATGTACCAAGATAAATGGAAAACAGGAAAAGAGCAGTAACAGATAATCCTGTCATGTGAATACTTACATTGCAGCACACACCAAGTAAGAGAATTGTCTTCTGTTATTTTTTGATTGTTAGCTCCAGGCAGAAGAATATTTAATAAGATAATCAGGACATTGAAAATGTTATTTTACTATAAAAATAAATTGTAAATAATTATTATCAGGTGTTCCACCAGACAAAAGTATAAATACATTATCTTTTCAAACAACAGGAGCTGTGCAAGTATACCTAATGGAATAATATCACTCTTTCTTCATCAACAACACCTGAGGAAGGTGTCAGCCCATATAGATGGATAAAAATATATGTTGAGATAAAAAAGATAATGTGCTGTAGCCAAAAGGATCAGTCTCTGATCAAGCCTGACTTGTAACTGGCTCTAGTGTGTTGACCAATTTTAGATTTTCAACTTTTTCTCCTGATTCTGGATGGTATAAAAGCATAAAACATTGGAAATTTGCTGGAATGAGAAAATAACTTCCTTGTATATGGCTATCTGTGCAGCAGATTTCAAACTGAGACTGGCTGCTGAATGTCTCGAAATCCACTTTCTGCTTTGACCAGTCTGAAGATAGATAAAAGAATTGAAACATGGGTTTATATTCTGGGAATTCATTACAGTTCAGCAGTGCTTAGTGTAGTTCGTTTAGTTTTAACCAAAAAAAAAAAAAAAATAAAGCAAGCTGCCAACTATAAAGCAGAACTCTGTTACTGATCACAGGCAGAAAGCTCCTGACATTCAGAATTGTTGATCCTAAACAGTTAATAATGTCAGACAAAAAAAACCAAAACCGTGTCTGCAGATTGATTCTTAGTTCTTATTTATAACAGTTCAAATTTTCATGTCATAGGACTATTTTTTGTTGTTTTATTCAGGCAGCTTTCCCAAAACATCAGAAAGTTAAATTTTTTTCACCAATAAAATACTTCAATAAATTAAAAATTGGTCTGTTCCATTATTAACATCTTTTAAATGGCAGTAATTCCATAATTCAACATCATTTTTCTGTAAAGAGAAATGCAGCATGTTGAAAATTGACACAACAAATAAATCTTTTGGTTTTCAGTTTCTAGAAAATAAGAGCAATGAAAAAACAGTGTACTAGTGGCACCAAGAATAATCTTTGGTTGAGCTGTTTCCCAACAGTTCTTAAAGCATCAAATGGTTTTCCTCCAAGTTCCATGACTAATAGCAGGCTCCTACAGAGCAACTTTATATTCTGGGACAAATCTATATTTGTCTAAATATACAAGAACTTCCTTTTGTAGCTATCTCTACCTACTACCATTAGAGAAAATCAAGCTTCTCCTACTGTGATTATTTTTTTTCTAAGGCAACAATGTGACTTGTGCTTAGAATTGGTTCATGATTATGATAAGAAACATTGCTGCAGTTTTGTTCAATATCATGATATATATAACTGGGGTAGATTTTTTTTTCTTCCAGTTTTCCTAAAGCAAACTGATTTGGATACTGATTCTCAGGAAAATAAAACATGTTTCAAGTCTTAAGATGTCATTTAACAAAGATAATGGGCCAAATTCTGCATTCCTTTTACCTTTCTATTTCTTTTTAATTTTGGTAAATCAGAATGCTTCCCATCTTAATTTTAAAACTTGATTTTAAAATGCAGCTATAAGAAAACTAGGCAAATTATTTCAAAAGTTAATATCCCTCATTAAAAAAGGTTGCAGTTGCATTTTTTTAATTAAATTAGTTTAGTATTCACATCAAATGTTGGAGTGCATCTTTTTGTTAATTTAAAGATATGTATTCAGAAGTCTCTACTCCCAGTAGTTAACGGTGAATATTTGTGAAAAACTGTGATTGCCTCTTTTCTTACCTAAAAATGTTTCTTCAGTCTTTCACTTCAAGGCGTAATATCTCGATGGATGGTAATTTCTGTAGCTCTTTTCAACTGTTTCCAGTGTATCCATCCACTTCTCTTGAGAGAGTTGGCATCTAAGGCTAGTTTGTCAAAGCATGCTAGTTCTTTTTCTTTTCTTTCCTGTAGTAACTTCTGACTTCAGAAACTGATGGCAGACTTGCAGGTACCTCACTGCCACAGGTCTATATGACTAAGTATATTAAGCCTTTGTTTATATTGAAAATATGGTCAATGCCTGTGTGGATACAATCACAGTATTTTTGCACTAGTTTCAGTATATTAAAAACAAATCAAGCAGAATTTAAAAAAAAGAAATGTCTCTTTCCTTATGTTTTACTGATTTTTATTCTGACTTTTTTGGAAATTTTTAAGAATACTGTTTTAGGGGAATATTTCATCTCTTATATTACCTGACTTCCTCTGTCATCAGACACTTGCTGAGTACCCAGGGCACTTGAAAACCACATTTATAATGTTCCTTTTTCTTTCAGTCTTTTATGACCAGTAGTTCTCAGCATTTGCTTACTAAATCCTGTGCTCAGGATTTTTCTCTTTTTTATATAAAGTAAAACTTCAGTTTGAAGTATACAACTGCCTTATAAATTAATTACTTTTGTTTCCCTAAATAGCATCTTAATTTAAGCTTTATTCTAGTTTAAATGCTTTTCGCAGCATTAGTATTTTCAGTTCTACTGCAACTCTTAACAGCCCTTAATTTCTGAGGTTTTCCTGTGTAATATTGCAATGGTATTTGTAAACTATTTGTGTTTTTATAGGAAGGGTGTTCTGGATATTTAGTTACAAATATGTGACAACTTTGCTAGAGACAGAGTTGACAGGGCATAGGAAAATCTGAACATGAAGAATGTGGAGATAGAGGAAACAACACTTTTGAGTTTTCTCCAACATCTGTGTTACCATTTTGCAACTTCAGGAAGAAAGCAGGGCTATCAGTGGATCTGGAGATATGAGGATATTTTGGAGATCTTTAGCACCACAGCATGTTGTATTTTCAATTGCTAACATTCATATACTTTGTAGTTTGCATATAGACATTCTACAATATATCATGCATAGCTGGTTACTTTAAGAAAGGCTCTGTTATAAAGAATATATTTTGATTATGTGCTATAAATTGGTTAAAATACTACTTTTCCTGAAGTAGTAAAGCTCCCACTGACTTCACAAGACCAATTTTCTTCTTTCTTTGGACTGCAAAGCTTAGTGCAAAGTCAGTAGCGTTAGGACACAGCAGCAGAGGACTGTGCTTTTGTGATGTTCTTTTCACAGGAGTAGGGATCTTACTTGCATCCCTCCATTGTTTTGATAGTTGGGGTTTTATCCACTCTGGCCAATGACGGGACGCAATTCATGTCAGAAGTAGTAAGAACTGTTATTTGCACTTAGTAAAACTGTTTTATTACTAAATAAAGAGCTCTGTCATCATAGCTGTTAGTCACTGCTGTGAAAAAAAACCCAAACTATTTTCTTTAATCTATATTGTATCTTTTAATCAGATGATCCTGGGTAATTTTAAATGATCCAGTGATTTAATTTTTATGGTATCATCCAGTTTCAGAGAGGACAAATAATTCCTGTTTTGCAGAGGATTTCGGAAAGACTTAGGCTAAGAACTCAGCTTTGGTAAAATACAAAACTGCAAGACACTAATCGGTCTGCTCATCACTCTAAGTGTGTAGGCAATTTCTTAATTGCTGTAAATTAATATCTCTGACAGTTTGCCTCTGACTTCAGAAATGATACATTAGGCTTAAAGGTAAAAATACTGTCTTTCTAAAGAGATATTTCATTTATGAGGTTAAGTAAAATTGAATGTAAAAGTTAAAATTAAAAATATGAGTATCTTTTCTATAATCAGGTCTGATATCTAATGAGAACAAGCATTTCTCTGTGATAAAGTTATTTGCCATAGGAACTCACAAAAAGAATAAAAATACCTACTAATCAGTAAAAACATACATTCCACACACTGAAGCATATCTGGCCTCTTTCTCTGACAAATATTCTTATTAAGGAAATCCATAGACATGATGTCTCCAGCATCAGTCCAGCTTTTGGCACAGTCCCCAGAGAAAGAGAGATGCTCTATGGTTGGAATTCATTCATTTGTGTCATTTGAGCGGTGCAAATTAGGCGGATATGACAATCCATCCTTTGCTTAAAGCAAAAATGTTCAGCAAGTTGTTAAAGAACTTACTCCCTTTTCTATAATTTGAGCACCTGAGCTTGCTATGCCATGTCAAAAGGCAATCACCCATAACAAAAGACAACATTGATTCTCTGTTTACTTCATTCTTAATGAAGTAATAGAAATATAATTCCTATAGAAATCAATTGAGTTCGTATCACTAGACCTTAGTAAGAGTTGGATAGTGTGTGAGGCTGTTTTAGTCATAGGAATCACTACTTGCTTGTGAAAATTACAGCATGTTCTTAAAACAAAATAAAAAAAAATGCTGCAGTTCAAGGTAATTGAGTGTAAAAGAACCTTTTCTTGAATAAGAAATTCATAAGCTTTGGCTGGATGGAAAATCTCTCTTTGCTCTGTCATGCTGCAGAGTATATGACTTTTGGTATCAGTTTCACTGAAATTACTGCACAGCCTATGATTGAGAGTAATTATAAACTCTCAGTTTCTTTTGTTATTTTAGAAGTTATTTATTTCAAGGAAAGAAGACAAGAAATGAAAAGGAAGATAAATATGAATTGTTATTGTGAGTAGAAAATATGAAGTTGCAATATCATGAGGACTAAAGATATTACTCTAAATTCCAATGTGTCAAGGTAAATTTCCAATTTTCAAGGTCAATAAGATAAGATCTTACATTGTCAAATCATTGCTTATATTAATATAGTTATTCTTTTACTTAGTTATATATCTTGGAATTTTAACAGTATTTAACAATTTGGTTTTGGCAATCATAGTTGATTTTAAATACACACAGTTTCTGTAGATTGCTTATTTTTGAATGACTCAATATCCCCACCCACGTGAATCTGCTATTATGTTATTGAACTGTTATTCTCACTGTCCATCAAACAACAACAAAAAAAGGCCAAATGGATCAATACATGGTCCATTTAGTCCAGTCATAAGTCTGCAGCAGTGGCAACAGCAGATGCTCTCTAGATAAAGCATATATAGCACACAGGCTAGGTCATTTTATGCTGTCCATTCCCCTCACGCTTTTGCAGCATTCACAATTTTTACATTAGAGGGTGTTCCCTCAAACATTTTTAACCAGTTTTTTTAACATTCATTTTGGAACCTGTTGCCCAAGGAATACTTTGATCCTATTTTCAATTCCCTGACACCTGTCTCTGCATCCTCCTGTGACAGCAAGATCAGGACATTCACTCAGGTAAAATACTCATGCTATTATCTATCTAAAACAAAAATATGTAAGCAAGCATATGCCAGAATGATGTGCTGCATGCTTTTCAGGAAAGAAGCACATGCTTCTATTAAGAACCACAGTTTTTTAATTTCTTCAAGCTTCTGGTCCACTGCACCATGCCAGAGGTCACTAGTTTCGTATCATCAGTATATAGATAATAAAAGGCTCCAGACCAAAATGAGATGAGAGGAAAACCTCATCATACCTCTGCAAAATGTGGGAAGTCTCCTATGTCATCCTATTTTCCCACACCTTCAGCAATGATTATATGGCTAGAAGTGCCCCTTTCAGGCAAAGCTGTATCTGAATTCCCAAAGATGTTTCTTTTTGTCTGTAAATCCTGCAGACTGAGCATGAGTGTATAATAATATGCTACATAGTCTTGAAGAGCTTCTTTTGTTCCATTAACTTTTCCTCCTTTCAAGTTAGGGATATCAGCCTACCTTGCTTGCTTTGACCATTGGGAACACTAATAAAGTTTCCCTGTGTCTCACTTTAGGTCTTTACATTCTTAAATTTAGGACCTTAAATTTTTCTTAGGTCCTTAAATTCTTAAAATCTTAGCCTTAAGCTTTTAAGAAAGTCATGGGACTGGGAGCTGACCTTATAATGCATTGATTGTGTCTGGTTTAGTTATTGCGGCAGTAGTGACGGTTCTGGATCAGAAACAGTGTTAAAGAAACTCTGCAGAGATGGTATTTCAGCTCAGGGTGGTATCAGCGTACTTATGGTTGGCAAAAAGAAAAAGCAAGAAAAAACAACAGCATTCATTCAAGTTGTTATATAATAAAGCGTATCTAATCACATTAACACAACCACATTTTAATCAGCCAATATATATCTGAGTTCTGCAGGATCAAACCCAGGTACTTTATGAAATTAAAAGCATTTTTGCTCTTGATTTCAGTACAAAGTGAGTTTACTCTGAAAGATGACTCATGAGATAACTAGTTCATGAGATAAATAGTGTCTTGAAACTGGTTATTGTAACACAGTCTTTACATCCTACAGAAATGTTTGTTCCTGACAGATTTTTCACCCATGTTCTTACATGGGCGTACTCCATACAGCAGCAGTGAATTTGGTCCTAAGAAGTAAAGATTTTGGCTTGACAGTACATCCTTATCGAGGACATGTTAGTGATTCTCAATTAAATATCTAAGATCTTCCTTGTTTTCTTCTAGATTAAGACATCATTGTAATAGTTCCACCGGGTTAAGCAGGGTTTTTTTGTTTTACCTGAATGGATATAGTTTAGCAGTTGACTTGTCCTGAGTTACTCTGTACCTATGCATTGTGTGAACATTACTGTAGGTTATGTTGTTTCTTAATTTGTAAATAAACCGTGAGATTTGCTGCCCTTAGGGGAAGCAGCCCTTTGTTACAGGCAGCACCTCTCCCATTTTCCAGAACTCTGGAATCTTTGTGGATGTGAAGCCTGGTCCCACCAGGAGCAGAAGCATTCAGTTCTGGGTGGCACAGGATGCTTAAACCTGTCATTAGTTTACTGCAATTCGGTAAATCTGAGTAAATTACTGTGACTCTTCACGTGTTTAAAGTTAAGTATGTGTTAAGTACTTTGCTGCATCAGGACTAAAGTGCTCAGGGAGCCCTTAATCCTTTTGCACATCCCAGCACTGGAAATGCTCTGTGCTTGAGATGGCACACCTGGGCCTGGAGACTGAAATCCTACAGCAAAGTCAGTCAGCAGATTTTCCCCCCTGACATTCACTTAGATGTTGTTCCTGGTTTCAGTACAATAATGAATCAGATCGCTCTCTGAGGAACCAGAGACGTGCCTCCTAGAGGCTGACCTGATGCAGGTAATGCTTTCATGAGGGCAAGGGGGGCCTGCGCCCGGCTGCTGGGTGGGCTGCTTCTCAGGCCACCATTGCTGTTGCTGCCTTGCTGATCCTGTCCCCTTCTGCTATATCCATGCCCCTGGAAGCAGCATGTTCTGTCCTTTGCAATGGGAGACATCACCTCTGAGAGGCCAGTGCCAGAAAACCGCCGCCAAGCATGAGGATGCCTCAGCAGCCTGGTGCGTGGCTGACCAAAAAACCCCTTAATATCCTACTAGAATACTAATATATGGAAGTCAGCAGATGCTGTCTGATACCACCATGGCTGTATAACTTCTAATGTTCTTTTAACGCGTATCGTTTTCTGTTAAATATGACTCCAGCTTCCTTCTGCTGTGAGGCGCACTGGGCTGCCCGTCATGGTGGCTGGTGGCCTCTGCTGAGCAGAGCCAGGAGGGATGGGTGCTTATGGGGCCTGGCCCTGGGTGGCAGGTGCGGCCGGTGAGTCCTGGCAGTAGGAAGAGATGTATTAAAACTCTTCTTAAAATCCTGGAAGGAAGAGGTAAGGGCTAGTCACAAGGCGTGAATTATACTGTCCTCAAAACTTGTAGCTGGCTCAGAAGCCGAAGGATTTTTCATGTAAGTACCTGGTCGGTGCTGTTCTTTCAGAGCTACAGCTGTGCTGCGTTGGGAAGGAGCCATGTAGTGCTTCCTTCTTGGTGGTTATGCATTTATTTTGTGTTTTCCTTCAAGAAACAAAAACCTTCTACTGCTCGTACAAATGGAGAGAGAAGCACTAGTTCAGCTCTTCAGAATGTTGAAAATTTTAACGTGAAAGCAGTTCAAACCCATCCATTCTTAGCTATATAAGGACATAAAAACTTTAATATAGTTGGGTGTAGACAAAGAACAGTATTGAGTGGATGTAAAATGCTTGTGACTAGGATAACACTTACATATTTACCCTAACTCACTCCCTACTTGCCTGGGCACCATTCCAGATTAAATGGGTGAAATTAAGCGGCTGTTTAAATGAGAAGAGTTTTGTACATTTATAGCAAAAGCAGAGTGTGTTTGAACTATGTGATGAAGCATCATTTATAAATCATATATGCTTTCTCATCAGCAGCTGTCTTCAGTGTCAAAAACATCAGCAAGACCATAACAACAACAATGGACTTTTAACTGTGACAAACTAACTGGTATTTGATTAATTTTTTAGATCTGAACATCTTTAGTAAGTGGGTAAGAACTGAAGGGTTCGTACACTATACTCATAGTTGAAAGTAAGCTGAATTCAGCTCTCTATACTCAGATATTCAGTCAGGTTTTACATTAGGCAGGGAGGAGATTAGGAAACATAGTTAACGCAGAGGTAAATGTTGAGGAAAATCAGCCTGCACAGTCACTGTTGCCAGTGTACAAAAAACAAGCTACACAAATGTTTTGATAGTCTCAAAGGAAGAATGCCCTAGGAAGGAAACTTCACGGCTATAGCTATCTGTCAGGTAGGAAGAGTTAACAAGCATAAAAATCTGGGCCAATTTGTAATACACTGGTGTAATTCCACCTAAGATTAAGGAAATCTCTTTATTTATGTCAGCTGCAACAGTGAACTCTCAAAGTTTTGCTGAAATGCTTGCTGCAGTTTTCCCCCAGGTTTTTCTTCTTGTATGTTGTAATGATACATGCTGCAAAGGACTACAGGCTATCCTGACTTCAGAAGGAGTAAATTTACAGGAGGAGTAAATTAAAATAAGTAGATGGTTCCAAGACTGAAAATCTTTCTTTTTTTAATGACAAAACAGTTCTTCTGCCTCACCCCCCAAAAAAGAATTCCACATAACTGTAGTGGAGAATATAGAGCTGTATGCTGTATTGTCACGAATTATTGCTATTTCCTTTTAATGTCGTGTTCAAATGTTGTTCTGACATTATGATGGCTAACACAAAGAAACAAAGCAAAAAAGTATACATAAAGCTTCTACTTAATTTATACAAACTAACATGGAAGTAAAATTTTAGTTTTGAACCCCAAATCCCATTTTAAACTTTGCTGCAATTTTGCTTAAATAAGGTGGATTGTTTTTATAAACTTGTAATTGCAGAATTCTTCTATTCAAGCAGATGATGGTGTATTTGGCTAGCTCACTCAGAAAACAATTACTGTAGTCCTGTTTTTAAAGTCTTCAGGTCACATTTTAAGATCCATCTATTCAGAATTCCAGCTGGCCCTGTCACTCTCCATATAATCCCATCAGTTCTTTCTGCAAGCATACTGGAGCACAGAACACTAAGGTTTGCTGCAGTAAAAGGAAAAAGAAATAATAATTGCATGTGATTTTTTGTGAAGTGAGCTACACAAACAACATGTGCTCTGGGACTTCCTTGTGTTAAAATAATTGCTTTGCATTTATGTGGTACTTGCACTTAAATTTCCAAGTTCTGAATAATAGAGAGGAAAAAGATTTAGTGCAGTCTAAGAACTAAAGAAATAACACCAACGAAGAAATCCTTTTATCAGCTACTCCTACACACAGTAAATAAGGGCTTTGAAAGCAAACAACTGTGTAAAACAGTCCTAGTTGAATGGGCTACTGCTTCTCTCGAAGATATCTTCCAAAGAAAGCTGCTTTTACAGCATGCCCTAAGTAAACCTTAATTGCCTCAGTTACAGTTCACTCCTGGTTTAGATAGAAAACACCTGACATGCCCATTCCTAGTGTGGATTTCTTATCAGCTGGATGGAGGTTTGGGAAAGGAGGAAGTAAAGGTAAAGGTTTGGCCTCTTTTCTTCTGCTAAACTGGGTTACCTTTTCTGGTGCCTGTTATTTACTTCTTTACATATAAATGTATATTATTAAGAGAAAATTTGCCTATAAAAGAATGGCTGAAGGCTTCTTGTGCTTTCCTCTGTGTTTTAAATTAAATTTTCACCCAGTCTTTTTAGATCCGTCAGAAGTACTGGAAAACTTGGGCTAACAAGAGCAGGAGCTGGGGCAGGAGAGGCTGAAAGAATTGCTGCTTGAGTTCTCTACAAACGGGCAACAGAAAGTCTGTTGTTGTTTTTGCCTCCCAAGAGGGAAAGAAATGCTTTAAACATACTTTTAATTTAAGTTATAACATAAGATGGCTGGTATCTGTAACTGTGGTGACCCAAAGCAATGTGTGGAAGGTAGAATTCTGTGGGCTATATGGATATTTTAGTGCTCTGTGTTTTAGTATGGTTATTTTTTAAAGAGCAGGGGTTGCAGAATGTGGCAAGCATGCAGTAGCCCCAGGGGTTGTTTCAGCTGGTTTTAAAGGTAACTCAAGTCTGAATATGTGAATATTATTTAACAGTGGCCCGAAGTAGAGGATGTTGCAGTGATATAACCTAGAGGTCATAAGCAAGGCAGTTCCAAAGTGAAGCCATGTCAGGAGATATGTTTGGAAACACAGTCCTGAAGGCTTAAATCTAGTGCTTGTCTGTAACAGTGACCTCTGAATGGAACTACGTGTGATAATGCCGTGGTAGATGGCTGTAGCAATTCGGTGAAGCACTTCTGTATCTATGACAGAAAACATCAAAGAGTTTCTTGCAGCTTTCACGGTCTTTGTAGAGAAGATGTGAATTTTCAGGCGGTCTGTTTGGTTTAATAACCCCAGCACATCTTTCACCTAATCATTCCTTGACTGGCTTTTAGCTCTGCTCAGCTAATTTAAACTGCTACAGTTAAGGGCACAGTCTTGTAGTCTCCATTAAATAAGAAGGCTGCTAGCTGAGGATCTGGAGCTAGCAGGCACATTATCCTAATTAGCAAATGAGCAAGCTTATAAAATCTAATCAATTCCACTCCATCCACTATTACAGATGATCAACTTGCTGTAAGCAAATAAGATTTTGACAGATTGTTGTGCACAGAAAAGGTATCTCTGTGTGTACATATAGGTATGTAGTATTTGTTTGGGTGGGGAATGAATCATGTGTGCTGATTGTACTTACTTTGTGGCCAGATAGTTGATAATATACCTTGTAGAATCTTGGGTGTGTGTGTTTGTTTTTTTTAAACAAACTGAATTTAAGCCATTATTCCAGCACAGCTGTCATTATATGGTAATTTGCATATGAAGAACAGTCATGGCTGTAACTGCATCGTGTACTGGAATCAAAATGGACTGCTTCACAGTGCTGGGTCACTCATTCTGCTGCTACCCTCTGAACGTGCCATTTTTACTAAGCTTCTAGTATGATTTTTTTTTTTCTTGACAAAGAAGAAACCTTCCTGAGAGCAGTTGAGTGTGAAGTCTTAAAATGTTCTTAAATTTAAAATGTTCTGGATTTTAAAATGTGCTGGATTTTCTAGGAACAGCTCTATTACACTAATGTGGGCATGGTTAAAAGAAGGAAGAGCTTTGATATCTAATTAGATATCATTAAATACTTGCTGTTATTTACCCAAAATAAAATCTATTCACATCCATCAGCAGTGGTAAAAATTGTTGCTATCAGCATAAGGTAGGAACTGCCATGAGAAGCAGCAAAAAGAACTAATGCTTTAATAGATCTAAAAAGATCTGAAAGGAGACTTAGCCATCTATATTTAACCAAGTGAATGTTGTGATGCACATGTTTTAAATCCTCAGAGGTTTTTAGTTTAAAATATATATAATTCTGCCTACCTAGCTGTATAGTAAGTAAAACGTGTTCATAAAATATCACTCCAATTTTATGAAAATGGTCTAGAAGATAATGATATATTGAATGTTCTTTTATATAGAACAGTCTCACAGTGGGATGGAATAGCATCATAATGGAGTATACACATTGATATCAGGATAAATTTGGGATGAATCTTTCTCCAATGTTCTTCAGCTTTGGTAAAGTATCTTGATTTGTGATTGCTTCAAATTATCTATCATCTTTAGTGTTGAATAAAAGTATACGATTTTTGTGAGGTTCAAGCTAAATTATTTTTGTATGGAAGGATTTTCATGTGGCCTGTTGAAGTTTAAATGACTCCATATAGGCATCCACAAATAAAAAAACAGTATGTAATGTATGAAGAAGTGGTCATATATAATGCACCCTTGTAACAAAGAAGGCTAAACGGTATTCTGGGCTGCATTAGGAGAAGCGTGGCCAGGAGGCTGAGAGAAGTTATTTTTTTCCCCCTCCTTCTATTGCAACGGCTGAGCCCTGTGTCCGGGTCTGATCTCCACAGTACAGGAAAGAGATGGAACTACTGTCAAGAGTTTACCAGGATGATGAAGGGACTGAAACATCTCTCGTATGAGGAAAGGCAGAGAGCTGGGGCTGTTTAGCCTAAACAAGGGAATGCTTGAGGGGGTCCCTTCAATGTGTATATATATTTGAAGGGAGTGTGTAAAGAAGATGGAGCCAGGCCAGTTCCACTAGACCAACCTGATAAAGCCAGTGTTTTCAGGTGCAATCATAACTCCGGTTGACATTTCAGCAGTGCCCTGAGATTAGCACTCTTAAGAGAAAGTCCTAGGGTCACTAATGAAAATTGCCAGTACCTTTTTGTTGTTGTTGTGGAAAATATCTTTACTGGTAGCACACTAGTCATTAATGTCCTCTAGATTGTTGGCTAATGAGTCTCAAGGGGAAGGAGAGTGAGACTTCACTGAAAAACAAAATGCATTCTAAACTTTCCCAGTTGATTCTTAGTTTGGGAGATGTGGCAGGATCACAGTGTTGCTGTATAGTTGCAGTTTATTCTGATGCATTTTTTTTGCTGTCTAAAACATCTGAGAAGTTTTCCTAATACATTAAAAATCTTTTCCTCAGCCCTCAAGAATAGTTCTAAGCAGAACATATGAGACAAATAAAATAAGGTCATATTTGTTGAATATTTTTTGAACATAGCTTCAGGAAGGTAAGAAACAGCATTACTTTAGCTCCTCTGTGAAGAACTAAAATTTTTACAGAGTAAACTTCACTTTTAGAGAACAATGAACAAAAGCGAGTGCATGGTTTCATGAAAGAATGAACTTCTGTGTTACATAGAATGTTATATATAGAATAGTGTTACAACAGAATTTAGATGAATTGGCCCACCAATGTGGCATTAAAGTCAGTAATATATTGGTCATAGTGCTCATTCAATGGACCAGGTCTGTAGACCACTGATGCTTTTCCTGAAGGTATAAGTGGGTTTTCTTAGCAAGCTAAAGCACAACAGCAGGTCTTACACCACAGCTCCCCCTGGCCCCACTCCAATTAGTTGATCTAATAACCAGGAATAACAAGTGTAGCCTCATGCAAAGGAAGATATGCTTTATTTTTCCATAAGAAATTTGTAGATCAAATGGCAACTTTCTAATGAACATATAATTTAAATGCTGTTAAATGGTATCATGTTATTGGTGCAGAAACATTACTAAAAATTCTGGTTTTACAAGTGTTCTTTCACTTTACAACAGAAGTATCTAGAGCTGGCCTTTGAGCCAGCCGACCTCTCAGCTGTGATAATGTAATTTTTCATTGCTTGAGTATGTAACCTCAACCTTCCATCTATACTCTATATGAATGTTTCTTGTGTCAGACTTCAAAAGAATTAACCTGTTCTGATTTACACTTGAAATTACAGCTGTGATTCTGGCCTTTGCCTTTTGACATATAAGCTAATGAGAAGCCAGAATAAGAAAAGTGACTTCTGAGTAGTTCTACTAAAACTATGGAATATTGAAATTTTTTTAAGCAAACATGGAAGGTATTATATATATATATATATGTATAAACCTGAAGTAATGTATCAATGAAAATAAAAGTAAGTCAGTCATCGAGGGACACTTGAATTCTTACTAGCTCAGTATTGAAATGTTCTGTCTGTTTCAATACCTAGGACAGTTTTTACAAGCCATTATCACTGAGCAGTAGATCTGAATGGATAGTTCAGTGACTAAATTACTCACTACACAAAGCTATTTAAAATATCCAAAAGGGAATTATTTTCTTATTTAATTGCTTTGTGGCTTTCCTTCAGAAGATTTTTTTTTTTTTTTTTTTTTTTACTCAGGTGCTAGCTGTGTTCATAGCCTCTGGTCTGCACTCAAAATTTTTGTTTCAGATTTTAAGCTGTGTTTTGTCAAATGACCTGTTCCTACCATTCAAATGAATAATGACTGCCACTTGTTATTTTTATGCTTGATGTATATCTCAGATGAGGTTTAGTTTAATAGTAGCAAATAATGAAGTGAGGATATTTAAGAAACCCTGTTGCTGAACCGTAAAACGAAAATAGACCGAGTATATGGTCAAACCCCACAGCTAAATCCATTTGTGCCAGCTAAAGGTCTCAATCATTACTTCAGTAGTGGTGGGAAGGTAACTGTAAGATATATTTCCTTTGTCTCATGCTTATGCCAATACAAATAGGAAATAATGATTAATACCTGTGTGTGTGTGTGTATGTTCACTGACCAAATAATACATGGTTCCTTGACAACCACTTTGATTGGGCCTTGGCAAAACAATTTCCAGCTCTGCTGTATGAATCTCTTCTACATCATGCAGGTTAGTTTTAATGTGAATATGAAAGTGTATGAGCCCTAATTTTTTCTCTTCTATCAGAACAAATGACTTATGTTCACTTACCACTCAAATTATAAAGGGACAAAAGCCCAGCCAGTGTTATTTAACTGTTAAAATTTGATCAAAGGCTTGAGAAAAGCGTGCTCTTCTCCCAGCTCTGTGGGGAGATAAAAAGACCTGGGGCTGCTGCTGCACTGTGTTTTGCATCAAGTCTTTTGAAGTCTGTGGTCTCGCTGAAGGAATAGAGCCTCTTTGCCAAAGCTGGGGCTCTCATGGTAGCAAACCCCCTCTTTCTCAGCTCCTGACTCCTGAGCAGATGGCACCTGGGAGGAAACCCACTGAGAGTGCAGGACGGGAACTCCGAAGGGATGCTGGTGAGCTCTTACTCTGCTCCTCCTTGTGAGAGCGTATCTAAAAGCAGCTTATGGCTAAACTGGGGGAGATAGCAAGCTTCAGCCTTTCTGCATTGTTACCCCCAAGGATCAAAAGACAAATGGTGTTTTGTTTTGGGTTAAAAACAGGGCATGGGATATTAGTGCATGGGGATTTAAAAAATAAACTCATGTTCCAGGAAGACTTTGTATATGCTACTTTTGTGTATGTTACTATTAATTAGAGTAGGGAGGTTGTGAAAAGTTCCTTAAGAGTTTTATGTGATACACCTGTTAGTGTTGCTACAGGTAATAATGTTACTTTGCAGCCAGGTGTGGTGTGGTTTTTAGGGTTAGTTCCTGCTTCCTCAAATGCAGACGAAAACATGGCAATGTTTGCATGGAATGGTTGTGTGCTCAGTGTCTTCCTTGCTGTGTTTAAATTGGAGTTACTTCCTAAATATGTACTGGCATGGTAAAACCAGTTGCAGTTCTGACATGATGTGTGTGCCCTGTGGTACTTTGTTTATTTAGATATTGTGAGTAAACCCATATACTGCACTGAAATATATTTTAAATGTTCTCTTCACTTCTTCAAGTGAACAAAGTGCCTTTTGTTCTATAAGGAATAAAAATATTGAGCTAAGCACCTCCTCAGTGCTTAATGACAAATTGAAACTACTACTCACAATGCAGCATCTGTCCATCCCAGTTTTGGCTCGAGTTTATCAGGTATCTTTTTATTGCTATTGATTCTGTTATAAATCAGGGTTGTGTGGGGTTTTTTGTGGGTTTTCCTCTTTCTTTTTTTTCTGTATGTAGAACCAAAATATGGATGAAAATCTTTGCACTTCTTATAATCAGGCTAGGAAATATGAAAATTACTATTTCTGGAACCTTCTTTGTGATTAAATATCAAAATAGCTTCTGAGATACAGTGCTGCTTCAGTAAGAAAAAATATTTTTGAAGAACGCAGTGTTCAGAACAGGTTTCCTTGAAAACTATTATGAGAAGCAAACATGGACAACAACAAATGAAAGCTCCATCAGCAGCCAGTTTCTTATCAGATTTAAATCAGTAGGATGTTTTGAGGTCAAGAAGTTATGCTATTTCATGCCAGCTAAGCAAGCAGCTCAAGATGCCTTCAAAACACCATAGCATTTCATTTTGGCACCTAAATGAAATTTGCTAGGTATAGCGTGCTTATAAAGATAAGTGTACTCTGTAGTTTACAGCTTCTGGACATATCTTCAGGTTTTTATATCTGAAAGCTGTGTTTGCCTGTGGCATGTATGGCAAGCAGTAGTGTTCCTACATTCCCCTGAAGTTGCAACCGGGTAGAGAGTTCTCCCTCATTTCTTTTCCTGTAGGCATTTAACAGTACATGACAGCACTACTGCTGCCTGCTTAAAGGAAGCTCTCTGCTGGGGTTCATTGATGTAATTTCCATATAAACAGGATTAAGATATTTTTGCAGTATTTTAGCTCTGAATGTGCTTTGCAAGTTGTGAGATTTTTTTTTATAAAGCAGAACTTAGCAGAAAATTTATGCTAGTGCTAAGTGGAACTCTGCATATATTATGGCTTTACTAGTTGAACAATTTATATCTGATCATGGGAAGGAAAGGAGTTAACAGGTTGTTTACCATGAAGATCATGTCCTTACTAGGTGCCTCATTTGTTACACTTATTTACAGGGTGTTTGATCTACAGCTTCTCCCTGCTCTGTGGTCGCTTGAGTAGATAGTTGGTTAGATCAGTAGAGTGAAGTGATATAATGAGACTGCTAAAAGTCACAGTCTGTGATGCGATTTAAGCAGCAGAGCAGAAATCTTTGCTTGTGTTTTTGACATCTCAAATTTTAATTGTTCTTAGCCCTAGACAGAATTCCAGTATCGTTTTTCATTCAGTAGAGGTAGTGCAATAACATTGGCACCAGAAAAATGTGGGGTAATCAGAAATGAGCTATAAAACTGTAATTTTAAAAGTTTTTTGTACACGTCTTGGCTGGGAGGCAGCCTAGGTGACTACAGAAATATCTTGGGGCTAGAAGGAATTTCACAGCAAGAAAAGGGCACATCAGTAGATAAGTTCATCATCCACAAAGTTTATGATAGAGTTCATGTGGTCACATATCCATATTAAATGGAGGATGGTGACTAGAACTGTTCATATCAAGAAGTAACTGAGGATAACTGGAGTGTTCAGGAAGGGAAGTGGAAACAATGGGAGAAAGAAGGGGAGCAAAACCTACTGCAGTTGGAGAGCGTGTGCTAAGGAACGCTCCAGGAAGCTGAAAAGACCATACAATTTCTCTTGTATATTGAAGACACATCACTTGAGCTATGATCCAATTAGTGGGCTTAAACAAAACACATCTCTAAGTGTTGTTTTCCTTTATTAGGAGTGGGGGTGCTGGAGGAATACATAAAACAGGCTTTGCAGGAAATTGAAATAGTATTTTTTTGGACTGTGCTCCTTTACCTTGCTTTTTGTTATATGAAAGCCCCAATATAGGACTAGGGAGTACTCTGATACTGGAGAAAGAGTATGATTATACTTAAACAAAGACAGGATTTTTTCCCACTCTTGTTTTACATTGTCTGAGCTGTGGATGAATATGTGAATTACCAGACCTATAAATCACATATAAGAAAGGGGAGTTCCTCAGCGGCAAAAATGGTTAGGCTTGAACAGCAGGGAGCTGAATTAAAGTTGTAACATGCTAATTGGACAAGCTGGAAATTCCTGGGATTTGCAAGTGGATCATTTGAAAATGCATGGGATGATAATTGAAGGCAAATTAGCAATTTGGACACCACGTGTTCTGAATTTGATCAACAAAGGAAAGCAGACAAGTATCTTCCTGTTCAGAAAAGAATATTTGGAAGTGTCAGACTGCAAAATTCTAACACAGATCAAGTTTACTTGTGATGTGTCTTAAATTAATCAAGAAAACCTATTCACTGGGTAGAATAGTACCTGGTGTTTGTATTCTAGCAATAGTTCTGAAAGATGGTCTGTTGTTAAACCTTTGCAATAGGTGCATCCATAAATACTATGTTATTGACCAACTTGAATGTAAACTGCTTTTGGTTTTAGACTATCTGCTGAAGAAACACAAATCAATGTGCTTTTTCCTCATTATTTAGTTATATGGTTGTATGCAGGGTTTGGTACAAAAGAACCTACTGAGATGAAGATATATTTTTTTCACAAGATTTCCTTCTTATTCTTGAATTGATGTCAACACTGTCTTTTACAGAACACTGTAGCAAACAGTAGAACAATGTAGTCTTAAGAGGCTCTTCTGTCTTAACTTCTGGAAGGTCTGTTGCTTTATTCAAGTGGCTTTTGTACATCTTTCTTCCGAATATATATATATTTTGATGGTGGTTTTGAGGTTTGGCTGTGGAGTTTTTTGCAATAAACTGAATGTTTTCCTGAAGAAGAACAGGTCATAGACCATGGTTTACTTGTTTGTGGGTTTTGATTGTAGATACTAGATACTTTGATGTAGTTGTGCTTTAGTTCTGAACATTGTCAAGTAATGCCTCCTTTGATACAGCTGAAATATTTAATTTCTTTCTGATTAGGTCCCCAGTTCCTAGGCTTTAACAGTCTAAGTACACTTCCACCTGTACAATTTTGAACACCATATTGCATGCTTGTGAGGAATAGAAGTTTGAGTAACACAAATATTTTGTTCTTACTATGTTGTTCTTATTTGTGCCTTTATTTCCTTTCTGTATAGATAAAAATTAAGTTAGTGATTGTCACAAGTCTGAAGGATCTTATTTGGGAACTTTTGCTTAAATGTTGAGATACAAAAATAAGAGACATGCTGTTGGTTTTAAACTGTTTTATAACAAGCTAGATGATTCCTGTAGCATTGCTTTATGAATAGCAGTTGTGAAGTAGGGCAAAGCATAAATCTGCTAATGCGCATTTAATCACAGAAAACTGTTTGGACTGCATTCTGTAATGTTCTCATGACAATGCTCACTGAATGCAGATGCAACGGAGGATCATCATATGTGGAGCTCCTCTGGTTTTGCTAATACCTTATTTGTGACACGGTGGCTGTCTGTCCTCTGACTGGTTCGTCAGTCAGACTTTCACTCTTCTGCTGTTCAAATATTTATTAATGGCGTTCTATTATCAGAAACTTCGTGTCTGACCTAGCCTGGTTTCACAGCTCGGCTGTATAAATGCTGTATATAATATGCAGTTTGATCTCTTTTAAGATATCATAACATATTTCTCAGATGACCTATGTGAAGTGGGCACATCAATGAAGGAATGCACGTTAATATAGAATTGGCATTGCCACTGGGTGTTTTTTGAAATAAATACTTCTGCAGGGCTAGGTCTGTTTCTGAGCCATTTGTTAAGGAATCTGTAAAACTAGCTCATGAGCAGGAGCCCGTGTCTATGTGATCAGCATAAGCATTGCTTATTTATCCTCCCCTCTAAATTTTGGTAATTTGAAAATCTTTAAGAACACCCAAAGCAAGTCTGTTGGCAAGTCTTGAAACACTTTGAAAGCTGAGAAGCAGAACTGCTGATTTACTGAAAGCTTTCTTGGTTTTATCTCTCTTCTTGGTTTTAAATTCAACATTCTTGGGGTAGATTTTTGGTTGTCTTCAGTTACTTTGCAGCGAGGACCTGGGCTTACAGCCCTGTCTCTCCCTCACATGTAGTATAAATATTTTCTGAGTTCTTCCAGTTTGTATTTTGGACCTGAAGGCCGCTGAGCTAAATCACTCAGCTTCTAACTTGGTCACGAGTGACTGAAAAAATTGTACAAATTAGGCATAGCACTTCACTGCTCATAAGGAATTGCAGACTATAAACCATGCCCTGCCGAATAATCCAATATACTTTCAGTATGGAATAACTTAATCTATTGGAAAAGATACTTTCCATTAAAATCTTGGAATACTACCAACCTATTAGCAATCCTCGTGTGCTAGATGTGGCTTGGGGGTAAACAGCAGAAGAACTGAATTATGTCAGGGCCAAACATGGAGATAACTGCGCGAGTTTGTTCTTTAGGTGAGAGCTGGATCTCTTCACCGAAGTATTCCAACACTTCGGATAGTACTACGCCCATACCTCTTGAAATCCTCTTACCTCTTAATATCTGTATAGTGATATTGGTCATTGTGTCTCAGAATACCACTCCCATGTAATTTTATTCAGGTTCATTGTTAATTTTGATATTTTTCAGACTCCCATATTCCCCTTTTTGCACTTTTCATCTTTTTTCTTTCTGTTCCTTTAAATGCGTCCTTGTTTTACTGCCTATCCTCTCAGAGGAGTGTGGTTTCCAGTTTCCTAAGCCCAGCAAGACTCTTGAAGAATGGTGTTTCCACATACGTCACTTCACACACCTTTGAGCCATATGCATCCCGTTCATCCCATGCATGCATCTTTCTGACCTTTCTTTATCAAAATTTATTTCTGTTTCCTAAAAGTTTTATTAAAAATTGTCTGGTATTTAATTTGTTGTCTTCAAGTTATATTTGTCAGTAGTCAAGCACTTCTTTTGCCTTTTTCTTAGGCAAATCTTGCTAGGTTTGTGTACTTTTGAGGCATATATCATCTATTACCTTGTTCAGTGGGCATAATAGATGTACCAAGTTGTTTAGAGTAACATGGAAGTTCATAGTTTTTGAAGTATCTATTCAATAAGGAACTGTAAATTGTTAATAGTGATTTAAATTTTTATGATCATGTCTAGAAATGTAACTCCGAGAATATTAGTTGTCCTTCATTTTTAGTAATGCTTAAAACTATTATGAATTAGATGCAGCTTATATTTCCATGGGTAATGAATAATAATTGAAGGGAAAATATAGTTGGTATTTTAACAACATTTCAAATCTAAATGAAGGCAAATTAGCTTTCTTCATATGAAAACATCAATATGAATCCCTACTGATTTTTGTTTTTCTTTGGTGTCTTATCTTTTGACTTTCTAGCATATTGGAATTAAGTTTTCTACCTGTTTTGCACCAGTTTTGCCCAAGATGATGTAATTTTGCTACAATTCTGTCATGAGATAATACGGAGATGCTGAGAGAGGTGTAGAACTTGGAGGCAATTATTTCTGAGGCTCAGCATGCATTGCAGTGCTAATCGGTTCTTATGCTTGCAGCACGCTGAAATAGCTAGGCTGAAATAGGTATTCCTTCTACTTTCTGCTTGATTTCCAGCAGGTATTTGGCTCATAGAGATGGAAGGGAGAGATACAAATAGGAGAGAGGAAAAAGGCAAGGGGAAGGGATGGCACAGTGTGAATCCAATTTTTCACCTGCTCTAAAAACTTCTTAGTGAGAGGAGAAGAAAAGACTAAAATAAGACGCTGACAGAGCAAAGGAACTCAGCTGTATAGACCGCTAACATTTATTTGTAGAATTAAATAAAGACACTCTGACCTGTTCTTCAACTGTTAATTTATCCAATTGTTACTGGAGTACCTAAGGATTAACCTAAGCTTAGTTAGGACATCATTTGAAGGTCCAAATTTATCTTATTGTCTTTCACAAGATTATTTATTGTAGACCATTAGGGAGAACTTTCTTTCAGTTCCTCTGATTTTCTAGCATATTACTACTTAGTATTGGAACTAGTTATATATAAACTGAACTAGTGATAGAGTAGTGGATTTAGCAACTAAATTAGAAAGAAGTTAAAAGGCAGAGGAGCCCCTCAATAAGAACATGGAGAGATCTTCCGTTGTGAACATCCATACTGTTGGGGATTTTGAGGACGCAAATATTTTACCTTTTGCTGGATTTTCAGCAGGCTAGTCCTCTATGTGGACATTCATAACAGGAGGTCAAACTTTGACCTTTACGTTTGGAAGTCTGCACAGATCTAATTGTACGAGACGGAATAGTATAGCATAATTCTGTTAATCAAAATATCACCCCCCTTCCCTTTAAATGTATTATTGTCCCAAAAAAATTCTGATTGTCTTGCACTTAAAGCATGATGCTACCTTTTGTATATCCTTTGAAGACTGTCTGTTTCTGAAAATAGCCAATGAAGATTTTGAAATTTAACCCAGCATTATGATCTGTCTCTGTGGAATTATAGGCTCGTATGGATCAATACACAGAGCTGAAAAAAGTCTGAATTTTTTAAATTTTTTTTTTTCCACTTTTCATCTAGCCCAATGTTTAAGTATATCCGTCTCAAACTTTTTCCAACTAGTTTTCCTTTCAGCTAAGGTAAAATATTAATTTCTCTTAAGCAAAGAATTTCAGCAAAAAGCATGAAATAATCCCCAGATAGCTATAGGGATTTATAATGGAAATGCCATGTCAAATAACAGAATTGACCACAAATATTCTACTATAGAACAAGGAATTGTGTGCTAATGTGTATGCAACTATTTAAATATCAAACTTCAATTTAAAGGGCATCTGTAAACCTCAGAAGTCTTCTTTAAGTATCATCAACCGTTATGTAATAAGTGCTTCCAAAAATGAGAATGTGCTGAAATGGTCAGTTTTGCATAGTTTGCATATTATTCATTAGTCATAGTTAATGTACTTAAGACATATTGGCATGTTCACTATTAGCTTGAATTGCTTGATCTGTTTCAAGGGCCTTTAAGCAAATAAAATACTTTATCTTGTAATAGAAATACTCATCTTCTAATGCATAAAGCATTTACCAGTCTATGAAATATGTTCACCTCTGTGATTCAAATGGTATCCAACTGAGCTTGCATAGGCTTATATTTTAAAGTATCTTTATGGTTAACTTTCAGTAACTGCTCCTAAGCATTCACGTTGTACATTTTGCTGCCACATTCACTTCCTTTATAATGGAATATACCATTGTGGATTATAAAAACATATATAAAATTTTAATGGTACCTTTAAGTTGCTGAAATTTCAAATGATTTTTCAAATAATGAAAAATCAACATACGTAAGCCGAGCTCCTTGTAGCTGCAAATAAGTTTTGCAGCCCAAGGATGTGTGCTCTGTGTTTCCATCAGGTGTGACTGTCTGAGGAATCTAGCCTACTAACTCTTAGTGTGTTGATAAACTGCACTGTCGTACCGAAGGAATTTTCTTTCTTGGTTTCAGTGCTGCTCTGATAAATGATCGTTCTTTGGTTTAAGTCCTTTTTGCTTTAATAAAAAAACCCAACATGCCCTCCTTCCCCCTGATCTAATATCATAAACATTCAAGCTTAGTAATTGTGTTCAGTAGTAAAAGACTGAGCTGGTTATAAAATCAGAATGCAGAACATAACAATTTTAATTTTAAAGGCCATGATTCCACCTTGCCCTGTAACAGTGAAGCTGTTTTGAATTTCCACTGTTCTAGGCTGTGGTTTGCCCTCTCAGCTATCATGCTACAACTTTTTGTAGGCTCAGCCATATTCACCAAAATGAACTTGATTCTTCATGATTTCTCTGCAGTAGTTTAGCTGAACTGACGTAAATAATTTTTTTAATTGCTTTATAGTTGTATCCTGCAGATCAGGGCAGGAAAGGCATTGACAGCTTTGCTGTCAAAGAAATCATGTCATGGATCTGCCTGGAGTCTGTACCTCTTGGTAATTTACAAACTATTTACACATCATCATTAGACTTGGAGTGAATCTGTATCCATGCCCAGTTCCCAAACAAATTGGATAAATCTGACATTTTCTCATTGTCAAGAGATTACACTAATTTCATACAAATGGAGTCTCTCTGGTTACTGTGCAAAGGGAAATGTTTTTGTCCCCAGATGACAACTGGGTTAACAGATGCAATTTAAATGTCATTTACAGCCACTAATGAGATCATTTAAATTGCACTTGTGTATATAAATTGCTGCTGTGTCTATGGGGAAAGTGGGGAAATCACGGGCAAAGCTGACTAAAAGGATTATTTTTTTTTCCTGAAGAAACTTTAAGTTTTCAGTGTCTCTTCAGAAACCAGAATAAGAAGCTACCATCTTATAGCTAAATGATGAGAAATTCAGAATATCACAGAAAAATGTTATTTACAGGGGAAGAAGGAAGAGCTGTAAGTGTCAAACTATTGTGAGAAATGCTGTAGCTGCAGAACAGCCTTTCCTAAAAGATAAGGAACAGCTGTAGAGTGAAGTCTGCCAGGGTGGAATGCAGCCACAAAATGCCAGAAATAGACTTTCATGAAGCATTGGATTTGATGCAACATTTATGTGACATAGCCTGTATTTCCTTGCAGAGGACACCTATTTTCACCTCTCCAGTCTCAAAACTTGGTATATTTTCCTGACTTTATTTTGCTTGGTGTTTAGGGTTTTTTTTAATTGGAAAAGGGTGGGTGGGTGTGCAGAGCTTGGGTTTGTTTTGTGGAGGTTTGTTTGTTTGCTTTTTTGTTGTTGTTTGGGTTTTTTTAATATCTTCTAGGAAAGCCATTAAAGATCATTTTCACTGAACTCTACATTTGAGTTGGAGACCACATGAGCTACCTGAGAGGTGTCATACAATGCTTCCAAGAGTCTGATCTTAAACTCTGAAACAATGAACACTTTGCCTCTTTACAGATTTAGTAGTAAGAAAGTTGTCTTTATGAAAGCAAGTGATTATCTGCATTCTCTTTGAAGAGAAGAAAGGTGCAGCAGGTTTTGCTGATGTTGTTGTCAAAAGTTCAGGCAAAGGCCTAAAGTGTTTTCTTCTGCTGTCTTCACCTTCTCAGAACTGTTCTGTGAAATGGGGCTTTCTGTTCTGCAGAGAAGCAGGAGTGGTTCTACTCCTTTCCCCATTCTCTACCTCTTTTATTGCTGGAGTAGGAAGGGGATAGAGCACACTCAACGTAAGTATCAACAGATGCTCTGAAAGCATGCTTCAGTAACTGGAGGGATTTTTCTCTCTTTTTTTTTTTTTTTTTTTTATAAGAGTAGGAAACACTAAAAGTAATTTCTTAATATTTAGAATATATACACCTTTCAGTGATGCAGAAAGATTTAGTTGTAGATATCCAATCTCCATTGTTAAGCACTCTGAGACCAGATGATGTATTCTGTTTTAAATCTCAATTACCCAGGTTAGAAAGAGCAATATCTCCTGCTGCAGCTGCTGATGCATGGCTGAGGTTGTGTAAGTGGCAAGTTCTGAGTCCGTGATATTAGAGCTGACTGGGAACTTTTTTTCCTAAGCTCTTGAAGAGTTTATACATGTGTTAGGGACTGATGTGGAATGTTAAAAAGCAGGTAAATGTTGAGAAACTGCCAAGGAACTCTAGCTTCCTGAAAAGAGGTTCCCATCTGTGAGTTTTCCAGCAGTAGAGATTTGAGTTTCCATTGCAGGGATCACACAAATGTGTGGTCAAGGATCTAGTCGAGGTTGTTCCCCAAATGGACTTGAAATATAATCAGTTCAGCTAGGTTAGAGTTCTACATCCACCCTGTACTTTACAAATGACTGAGCATCAATGACTCTCGGTTCTTAAAGGACCAGAAGAATGAAGAACAAACTCCCTCCGTAGTCACAAATGACTAGAACAGACTTCCCCTTCTGTGATCTGATTACAGTTTGCCATTGTAGCAAACTGTATGTAGCAAACATACCTTTGTCTGAGATTCAGTTAAACATAAAGTACCATTTAAACATTTAAAAAGTGTAAGTTCACTGTTTGAACGGTGAAAGACACAAGCTGTCGTATATATTTTCTAGTGTCTATTTGTACTACGACTTGCCAAGCTAATAGTTAGGCATCTGCTTGATTACTCAGAAGACTTAGCTGTGTTCTACCATCATATATCAAGTAAAATTTCAACACAGCAAAGATAGATGTGTACTGTCTGCAATTTCTTACCAAAAGTAATTTGCAAGCAAATATAGCAACACTGCATTATATTGTGCATTTTATAAATTTCTCAAAATTTTATGTATTCAGTTGTAGTACTGTGCCAAAAGCTGCTTGCACTGAATATCAGATTTAATCTTTCTATTTCTAGAAATATAAATATGCAGTTATAAGCTTAGTTCTACACACCTGCTTAAGTCACCTTTTATTTACTCATAGTTTTTGTACCTTCTTGATCTCTTTCTTTTTTCAAATGAAACTGGGATTGTTCTAGGGTATCTACTTGCTTTTAAAACTTGAGCATTGGCTCCTGAATTTCAACATGTGTGGCAAAACTGATGCCTTCTCCACTCTTGCCTAGGTGTGGGCAAGCTTGACTGCTTTTAAGATTTAGTTAAATCCAAGCCAAAAGAGTTTCAGCTGCAGCATAAAGGTTTTCTTTTGCTTTCCTTTTGATTTCCTGAGTTCCAAATGATGAACACAAATGACTTTACAAAGAGATCCTATTCTAACACTGTCCTGAAGTTAGAAAGCTGTTAAATGGCTGCAGAGCTGTCAAGTATTTATGGCAAGAAGTAATGTAACAGAATAAAATTATATCCAGGGAAGACTCCTGGAATCTTACTGCTAATGTATGCACGCAGAGCATCATAGCTCTGTTAAACACAAAGGAAACAAAAAGCAACCCCTGACACGCACACTTTTCTCACAAAGCTGTGGGACTCCAGCTGAACAAACACTAAGATAGAGAATCCACCTACAAGAAATTTTGAGTCTTTGTTAGGAGTAGGAACAAGGAAAATAAAGTGCCGAAATTAATTACCTGCCCAAGCTATTCATGCAGTGAGGAGATTCTCACAAAGTTAATTAGATTTTTTTTTTATAGGTGTTCATTATTTTAGGAAGAGTATAAATATCTGTACTGAATAGTCTTTAAAACTGGTGGATTAGAATGCTCTTAGAATTTGATAAAATTTCAGCTATTTGCTGCGTCTTTAAACACAATAAGCTTTTTTGTTTAACCTTAACGTCTGTTTAGAAAAAATAGACAATTTCTCTTGTGCTACTGATTAGATGAAGGGCTAGAAAAAGAATGTATGCATACTTTGAACCAGAGCTGTAAGACAAACAAAAGAAACTTATAGATGGAAAAAGCTGTTCAGCAAAACTAAGCAATTGACAGAAGTTATCAGCCAACGTTTGGCCTCAGTTTCAAAAAGAAAGTTTGAAACGATACCTGAGGTTACAGAACTGCTACAGTATGCTATGGTACAGTCAAGAGGAAGAGTCTGGTCTATGAATACACTGTACACTCCAAGGTGATTTACATAAGTTTTTTTAGTCACCAGCAATTAAGCTGAATAGTTTTGTTAGTGTGCCTGTAGTTCCATAACCTGTATTTATAATACAAAAATCTGGACATTTCTGAAAGCACTTCTTCCACGACTGAGTCAGCCAAATATTGTACCTCCTGTATAAACTGCAAAAATGCCTAATTCATGGCCCTCTCCCCACCTTAAAGGTCTATAATTAGAATTAATTTTGAATAAGCAGTTCTTGATCACTTCACCAGCAAGGAAAAAGTCCCTGGTTTCCAGGCGTCACAGTACCCGTATCTTTCATGGCCCTGGGATATTGTAGAGTATACTTAACCTAGCTGCTACTTGTAATTGAGGTATTTGGTGAGAAGCACAATATATACCTACTGAATCAAAAATACTATCTATATTTTTTATGGTAATATAGAACATGTTAATACTTGAATGCATTTTGGAGCAGAGTCTATTATATAAAAATAAAGAGAGAAAATTTATCTCTGAAAGTAGTCACAGACTAAACCCATCTGTTCCCTTATAGAGGAAGGAGAGGAAAGAACAGGAATTTCAGGCAGAGAGGATGAAATCGATTTACTGAAGGTCAAAGTCTGCAGTCAGGGCAGGAATCGAACCTTAATCTGAGTTTATTGCTTTATTACCAGAGCACCTGCTTTCTCAATTCCAGGTAGCTGTTTTCTTGGGTTATCACTCAGGTTATTTCATGGATTTCCTGGACAATTTTCACAATTTCTTGCTTTGAAAACACTCCAAGAAACTTTCTTGAAGGTGAACTTTAATTACTACTGAATTAAGAGCGCCAATGACCCCTGAAAACTTGAATGGACTGTTTCTAATTATGCATGGCACGTACAGTTCCATTTTTAGTGATTTGTACAGGTCTGAAAAGTCGAAATAGATGACCTCTAAAGATTTGTTGCAAGCTAAGTTATTCTTTGAGACTCTTTGGGCAAATATTGGAAGTATTACTTGAAAAACCTGAGTAATTATGGCAGTTAGTAACTTTTTTGGTATTTAGATGATTCATGAATGTTTGTCTGTCTGTGGGAGAAATTCTTGCAATGTGGCACTGCCACTGTATTGTACAATATGAAGTTTGCATAATTGCTTGGCTAATTTACTCATTTTCTAATCTCATTTGGACTAGATTACTTTCTGGTCTATTAATCTTTCTAAATTCACTTTAGAAGACGTGAAGATACAACCATACTTGGGCAATTTCAGAAAAAACTAACTTTGCTTGCAGGCAGATGCATAGTTTGGGGAAAAATGTGGACTGGTGAGAGCGGGGGGGGGGAGTGCTACCCTTCCCTGTGGGAATTATTTTGGTAGCTAGCTCAGAAGTAAGAGTGAACTAATTAGGACTGTGCATTGGGAATGGGAGAGGGAGGAGCAAAGCATCCTTAGGTTTGAGTATATGACGGTTTTTACATATTAAAGGTTCATTTAAGATGCCTTTTTCTTTTTTTTTTTTTTCTTTTTGGCAAGCCTTGTTAAGCAGTGTTTGCAGTACATCTGGCAAATAAATAGTGAGCTCTCATTGAAACTAATGGGCGAATCTTTTGTGTTTCCTCTGTGTATTGGTTTAACCCCAGCCGACAACCAAGTACCACAGAGCTGCTCGCTCACTCCCTTCCCCCGGCGGGATGGGGTGGAGAACCAGAAAAAGGTAAACCCCATGGGTTGAGACAAGAAAAATATAATAATTGAAATAAAGTAAATCAATAATAATAATAACAACAACAATAAGAATAAACTATTGTAATAAAAGAGAAGAATTAAAACCAAGGCTTAAAAAGAAAAAATCCCAGTGGCGCACAACGCAGTTGCTCTCCACCTGCTGACTGATGCCCAGCCAGTCCTTGAGCTGTCAGCAGCACCCCCCAGCCTGCTCGCCCCAGTTAATAAACTGAGCATGATGTATGGTATGGAACAGCCCTTTGGCTAGTTCAGGTCAGCTGTCCCAGCTCTGCTCCCTCCCTCTTGCGCACCTTCTCACCGGCAGAGCATGGGAAACGGAAAAGTCCTTGACTTAGGGTGAGCATTACCTAGCAACAATTAAAACGTCACTGTGTCATCAGCATTATTCTCATACTGAATCCAAAACCCAGCACTGTACCAGCTACTAGGAAGAAAGTTAATTCTAACCCAGCTGCAACCAGGACAATCTGGCAATTCAGTTTGTGATGAAGAACATTGTAAGCCAGATTTGGACCTGTGATTCTGAGTGCTGTGTATGCGAACAGTTCTGCCTTTCGATGGCATACTACTACTTGGCACTATTTGGAAGTTGCTCCTTGAGAGCCTGACATGAGTAGACATTGTTGTGTATTTCTCTAAGTGTCTAGGGCTTTAGCTACATGGAAGGAAATGTAAATCCATGTTCAAGTACTCTCGCAGTGTCCTTGCTTAGTTTGCAAAATGTCTCACGATCTTCTGGTAAAAAGTTTAGCTCTTGGCTGCTGGATTTTCTGTATGTTGCCAGTTCAGTGAGAAATTATTTTTGTGGCCAAACAACAATGAAGATTTCCTTGATAGTCAATGAGCTGATTAAGTTGGCTACTTCCATATTGACTCACCTTTCAAATATAATGTAAAGAAAGAATGATGTTGCAGGATCTACTCAGAAATCCATAAAACTGGCGGGAGTTATTGTAGGGACTGAGCCCCTCCATCAAAAAAAGAAAGGACCTGTTCTGACCATGCTTATATGTTACAGCACCATTTCATTTGCATCAGGAAAGTGTTTCTGTTTTCTGGCTTTCCTGAGCACTCTGCGCTTCTCCACTGGCAATCAGAGCTGCAAAGGCAGAGGAACAGGCTGCGTTGTAGGAGCTCGGAGTATCTTTTCCCATATTCCATGTTAAAATTTTTTTTTGGTTGGGCACTATAAAGCCGGAATAAGTGGTGTGATTAGCCTTAGTCCTCCTTTCACTCAGTTATACAATAAGTTCCCAGTTTGTAAGTTTGACAGGTGTTTTTCAAGGCAAATTTCTGATTAAGTAACTTGTTCTCAGGTAAATAAATCAAGAAGTCTGAGATTTATGGAAGTTTGATGGAGAGTCTGTATTTAAAAAAAAAACCAAAAAAACAAACAACAAAAAACCAACCAAACAAAAAATATTCCAGCAACAAAAATCCCAAACCCAAAACAAAGCCAAAACCCAAAAAGCCCTGTAGCTGTGACAGGATATTTTGAGTTAGTTTCATTCTAATGCTTGAATTTTGAGTGAATTGAGATGAAATTAAAGGTAGCAAGGGGTATGCAGTGAAATCCTTTAGGCAAGGGGATCTTTTATTTATCATAGCTAGCTAGCATGCTGTCAGATTCACACAGACCTAGAGATAGTGAGCTGTATTTTGGCTTTGACCCTCAACTTCACCTTCACTGTGTGAGTGTTTTTTTAAGCCTGGCAAAGCTATCCAGAGCTCTGTGACAGACATGGAAAAATGGGCAGGGAGGAAGCAGAAGGCTTCTCTCAGAAGATGTAATTAAGGGGGAGGTGTAGGAACCAAGACGCCCCTAGCACAGTTGCATTTCCTTTTGTACCAACCCTTTTACTTTGTGGAAGGAGAACTGCTTAGATACTTTTTTTTTATTCAGCAGGATTATTCTGAGCTCTTGTGAAGAGTTCCTGGACTCGCTTGCATACTTCCTGCGTAACCATATTGAAGGTTTTCCAATTGGATAGAACTTAATGAAATGCCGACAGTGGGTAACAACAGGGAAGAGGGCGTTTGGATTAGCACATGCTGTGTAACAGGAAATAATGGGAAACAAAGGAATGGGGTTTTTTTTGACTGGAAGAAAAGTATTTTTTTTTTATGTTGCAGAGTCCTCCTGAGAAACGGGGAATGCATTTGGGGAATTATAAATAAGACTAACCAGCCAACAGAAAGCATTATTTAAAGAGAAGTTGGAAATAAGCATCACTTAAGTACTTTCTCTGGTTAATTGTTGGATTGATTTTTTTTAAATTGCATTTCATTTTGATGTTTATAAGCAAATTGTACTGTTCGTTTGCATATTTAAGAAAAATACTGGTAGCTTACCGTGGTTCTCAGTCTCAGCAGTGCTCCATGATTAGCCAAAGAGTACATTTTTATCTCATTGATCTGATTAATGTATTTCAGATATCTGAATCAATTTAGCAAGATTGCAATTAATGTGATTAATGTACAAAGGTGAATCCTGTAACGTCAGATGCAGATGTGGTTTACCAGATATGAAAACATACAGCATATGTGTAACTACTTTACGAGACATGCTCAAAATAGATTCCTCATAAAAAGTGACATTATTCAGTTAAAGAAATGTACAAAGTCAAGCCGCAGAAGTTCAGTAGCATTTCAGAGTTTTAGTGAAGTGGAGGGTGTAGAGAAATAGGAGCATGCATTGCCTGACTCTGAATCCTGAGCTTTAACTACTCCCAAGCCCCGATTTGTACTGAATCAGGGCATGCATCCTTAGCAGGCAAGTTTAAAACCTAACCCTTAATTGCTCTGCAGGATTTTGTGAATCAAAACCATATTTGCTATTGTTTTCTTGATTTTTCAAATGCCAGGTCCTTCCTATTATCTGTTCTTTTCCTTAGCTTATGATCTTCAAGGTAGTGAGAAAAATCCAGTAAACTAATATGTGGTTTGAAAAACAAATCGGAAGCTAGGAGCTTTTTAATCTGGAACGGATCCCCCTTTTTTTTTTTTTTATCAGCTGTCTTCATCATAGCTTTATATTTTCTGTAGATATGATGTTTATTGTGCTCTTAGTAAGCACAGTACATATTTATAGCTATGCATTTTGTTACATGACGCATAGTATCATCATATTTGCAAAAATCACTTGCTATACAGAAAGAGTACATTTTATCCCAAAGTATATAGCACATTGTAAAAAGGAAGAAATGAAAAATTCCTCATTAAATATTTCTGCAGCTGTTCCAACAGTCATCATCTTTGAAGTAACTGGACATGTGTTGCTAGAATAGCTGGTTCTTGTCAGGACAGCTATGTGAGAGAAAAGAAAAGGAACACAGTTTTATCTTTTAGAGGGGTAGGAGGGTAGGAAGGTAGCTATTTTATTTCAGCTTCAAACTAGTCTTGTTGCCATTACGCTAATATGCAGGCCAATGCTAAATTACAGCTGAATTTAGTTTTTCTGAAATATTGTTGGTGTTACTTAAGTCATTGATAAATATAGGTAGACAGTTTGGATAATATCCCAGTCCTTTTATATCTAAATGTATAAGGTGTAAAAATGGCTTACCCTACTTGTGTTAGTTATCTGAGATTGTATTCAGTTCAGTTGCTGCCTCTCATATGGTACTGAAGTCGAAGAACATGTGCAGCAATGTCTACCTCAAAAGGTGGAGATTCTAGTAGAAAGCTTTTTTATGTGTCCCAGAAACTTCTTTACACAGTGGGTAGCCCTTATTCAGATGGATTGTATAAAGGTATAACTACATAAATTGTGAAGTTTAATGTAGTTGTTACTACCTGTTTGAATAGTTGTTGGGGTCTTTAATCTTTTCTGTGAGAACACAAAGCATACAGCTTCTAAACAAGCATAAAACTGATGTTCTCGCTCCTGTGGCTTGGCCAAGCATTCCTTTTTTGTCTAATCAGTACGTTTCTCTTAATGACCGCAACTATGAAAGCTTTGGAACTGCTCACAAGTTGCATCATCTGTGTATCAGTTTTGGGTTTTGGTTGGTTTTTTTTTTCTAAACACAGGTAAGGGGAGTGGTGGTGATAACCCCCTTAAGAAAAATGGGGTGGGAGGTGGGAAGCCTTATCCCACATATCCTTGTGGGCCCTCAGTTGCAGTTAAAATTTGAGGTTCTGTAACAATTTTCAGATTCCAATTCTGTAACAACTTTCTCTCTTTTGACGGTTGATACTGGAAAAATCCTGATGTTTAGAATCTATTCAGTGTACAGATAATCAGTGATTTGTATGCAAGACAAGTCCTGAATATAACAGGGCCTAAATTAAAAAATAATAAAAAAACCCAGCAGTGGAACTAGCATGTGCAATCAGCACTGAGAGAAGTATGTGTCACTAAAATGGGACTATAAGAGCAGATTTATCTATGAATTGTGTTGTGTAGGAGATTAAATAGGACATAAAGATACATTGGTATGGAAAGAAGAAATAACTGTAGAAGAAAGTCATCTTGCAGACTCATATTTTTATGACAGAAATGGATCCAAATAACACAGAGCATAAACATTTACCAATGATTGAGAGAAGAGCTCTCTATTGTAAAGGTAGGTGACTGATTGTTGCTGTAGATCTATACAGATCAGGGTCAGTCTGGCTGTGGTACTGTGGTAGCAATCTATTATTATTTTTTTTTCCTAAAAAGCATGTTTGAGTCAGACATCATCTTATCACAAACCCATGTAGCAAAGGAAAATTAATCGTGCCTATCTGTGAAAAGTTAAACAAAAGAGCTGAAAATGCAGTATTGTAAACTGTATTGGCAGTGGCAGACTTGGATTTCATTACATGCATTTTGCTGCTTATGTTTGGAGGATATTTAAGAGGCTAGATAGTTTTATGAATCTTCTTGGACCTTCTGGCAGGTGTACAGTTGCCAACAATTGTAGGAGATTAAAAGCAGTTTTAACTCAGACCATTCTAGTATTTTGCTTCTGTTCTTTTGTAAGTGACTACCAACTTACAAACAGTGCTAATAGCTGTCAAGAAAAATTGTAGTCCTAACTAGCAACAACAGAAATTATATGTATTTGGAAGGCTCACTCTGCTTTCACTTACAGTTTCTGTATTAGGATATATTTTGAATAATACCATAGACCTCATTCTCATTTTGTCCTGCAATTGCAACTTACATATGAAACTTGAATGTTTCTTCTTTTTGAACAGTTTCACAGAATCAAAGAGTGGTCAGGGTTGAAAGGGACCTCTGGAGATCATCTACTGCAGTCCCCCTTCTAAAGCAGGTTCACCTAGAACAGATTGCACAAGATCACATCCAGGTAGTTTTTGAATGGGACTCCACAAGCTCTTTGGGCAGCCTGTTCCAGGGTTCTGCCACCCTCGAGGTAAAGAAGTTTTTCCTCATGTTAAGAAGGAACTTCCTTATGTTTCAGTTTGTGCCCATTGCCCCTTCACTGGGCACCACTGAAAAGAGCCTGGCTCTGTCTTCTTGGCACTCGCCCTCAAGGTATTTGTAAACACTGACAGGATCCCCCCTCAGCCTTCTCTTCTCCAGGCTGAACAGCCCAAGCTCTCCCAGCCTTTCCTCACAAGGGAGATGATCCAGCCCCTCATCACCTTCGCAGCTCTTCCCTGCCCTCTCCAGCCGTTCTCTATCTCTCTTGAGCTTGGGAGCCCAGACCTGGACGCAGCCTTCCAGACATGGCCTCACCAGAGCAGAGTAGAAGAGGAGGATCACCTCCCTCGACCTGCTGGCCATGCTTCTCCTCATGCACCCTAGGAGACCATTGGCTTTCTTGGCTACGAGGGCACTAAAGGCACTGAAATAGTCTGGAGTGTGCTGTGTTAAGATACAACAGAATTATTGAATGTAAAAGCATCCTTGACCAGAAAAAAAAAATCAGTTACCATTAAAACTTATTTCACCCTTTACTCTTGGTCAATGTATTGCCATGCTCTGAGGTTTTCAGTTGAGCTGAACAAGTAATAAATTATATGTGTGTGTGTGTATGTATATATATATATATATAAAAATCTCAAAATAGTCAAATGGATGGTAAAAAAGAGCAACTAAAGAGGACTTAAAAATACTGCAGACTCAGAAGACTCAAAGGGAGAATAAAAATACAGAAAGCAAAGGTGAAAGATGAAAGGAAGGTTGCAGGAAAGGTTATGGTAAATAATAAGAAATTTATAAGCAACAAAAGGTCAGTGAAGAAGACAGCCAGGCCTCTGTTCAATAACAGTAGTAATTTATTGACAAAAGAAGTTAGAGTGCTAAGAAATTAAATGAATTCTGTTTCAGTGCTTGCAAAGGAAAATAAGAGCGAGATGCCAGAACCAGTCATAAATTCCCCCAGAGTGAAGAGTAGTAGTGAATAAAATAGGGATTGTGCCAAACCAAGTGCTCTAGAAATTAGAGGGTCTGAACCCAAGAGCTAACTAGATTGCACAGCCGAAGCTTGTGAGTCTACCTCAGAGCTGTGCTCAGCACAGCTAAGGGAACCTTTGTCCATTTCTTGATTATTTTTATTTATTTTTCTCTCCCCTGGAGGCAGCATCACTCTGGTAATGGAGAGGAGGTTCTGCAGGCTCCTCTCTGTCTCTGAGTAGCAGGAAGGAAGGCTTTTATCTTCTCCTGTTTTCAATTGAAAGCTGATTTGTTGGTTTGGGGTTGTTGTTTTGTTGTGGTTTTTTTTTTCTTTCTTCTTTTTTCCTTCCCTGAATCACTAGTTATTAGTGACTGGAAGACAGAATAAGCCAAGTTGCAAAGACTAAGGTTAGTTGTAGGGGCAGTAACGGGAAAGTGAATATAAGGGGAAAATCTTGGCAAATGGGAAACTGAGGGAGTGTCAGCATGGAAGGGTTGTTTTTTAAGAGAAAAAATGTATAAAATTTGGGAGATATGCTAGAAACTTTGGGCTGGGGGGGAGGGGGTGATGTTGAAGGATGAGCACAGGCATCATCTGCATCCTTAGTGCCTTGGCCAGGCTTATATGTGACAGGAGAATTATCGAATGGAAGTCCATCTTGCAGATTAAAGAAGCTAATGGTGAGTGGAGCCCTGAATTTGACGACAGAATGTGCAAGTCATCCTCTTTTAAGTGATTACGCTAATCAGTGACTTTACATACTGCATTTGTAGGGCTTCACACCTGAAAGAAGGATACTTTTATCCACGTAGACATTTATTTTGGGACAGAGTATCTGCAGTTATATTCTCAACACTATTGAATATAAAGGCTGAATGAAAAGAAAGAATGAATACCAAGATTGGGGGTATTTTAGACAAAGATTATGATTTTTTCCCAGTACAGCAGTTGTGGCAAATATGTTATTGCTGTAGACCTGCCATACTTTAGACTTTGTGGTCTTGATGGTGGTTAGAGAACAGAGTAATCTCTCCAGGGAAGCAAAGGAAAGGTGACTCTCTCGGAGAGAAATAGGGTAGTAGAGGGGGAATAACTGAGTGGGGAGCGTGAGTGTGTGTGTTGAATACAGAACAAGAACGCTGGAGTAAAAGTGAAGCAGAACTTCAGAGAGGTAGAAAATGTGTTGATAAGTTAGGGGAGGGAAAAAGAGTTTTCTAGGTTGAACGGCTTCCTTAAGAGGGAGAAAATGGTAGGAATAGGTGAAACGTATGGAATACTTTAGAAACGTGTTACAGGCTGCCTGCTGCAAGTTGAGACAGGCTTTTCACTACCATTAGTTTTCACCCTTGTTCTTAAGAACCAAAGTAGAACTGCTCAGGCTTAGGAGAGAATCTGGAGATCTGAAGCTGCTCATCAGTAGCCTTCCAAGTCTTCTGCTTTCCATCACTGGCTGTGGAGAAGTGCAAATGCTTGCAGCATTTGCTTTACAAGCAGTGCACTACCAACTGTGGTGGAAAGGACTTATTGAAGGACTGAATACACTCACCAGCACTAGGTTTATGAATACAACCATCCTAATTCACCTCAAATTCTCTTCTGTGAAGCAGATTTTCAAAGTTATCTGTGCAAACAATATGTAAAATACTTTAAAATTGTTTCCCACATGAGTGTTGATATACAAATGTATTAATAAAACTTGTGATCAAATTGATAGCTTTGGAAAACCGTGCATAATTCTGTCTCCAGAGCACACACGGCTTCATCTAACTAAGTTTACCCATGCTTTGATAAGACGTTTGGAATGGAAAACATTACTTGAATTATTTGGTATTTGCCTGCACTCAGGAGCTTCTAAAACTTCTCTTCTGAAATTTCAAGTTACAATTTGCTATATATGGAATTAAAAAAAAAAATCTCTGTACATCTTCCAGAAAGTCTGGAATTATTGGATAGATCCTGATGTCTGATAGCGCTGCTCAGTTAGGGAACTCACAAAGGAAACGTATTTAGCTTTTTGGGTGTGTGAGTGTGTGTGTGTCAGAGGGAAATGGGGCTGTCACTTTCTTTTTTAGCAGGAGACCTCTGAATTCATTGCAACACTGGAAATGTAAGCTATGGCCAGATAAAACCTTTCCCCAGAGAATATTTATTAAAACATATTAAGATGGGTGGGCCTTTGTTATAAGTTTTTTGACAGTGGATACAGACGAAGCAGTCTCATGGTATTGTTAAGCACTTCAAACAGTACCACTAAAGTCTTGTGTAGTGCACATCATCAGCACGTACATCAACATTATCAGCAAACTGAACAAGTTGTGTGGTTTTACCCCTGTTAGAATCACAGGGGGTGAAAATATATATATATTCAATGTGTGTACATATATATGTCAAAACTCTCATTTTTAATATCAGGAAGAGCATCAATCTTTGTTTAAACAGCCTGGGCAGCGTTGGTTCTTACTACCTATTATTTTGTTAGGTAATACAAACACTGCTCTTCAGTGAATGAAATCTGACATTATGTTGGAAAGCTGAACTCAATGGGAACATCACGGGAACTTGGTAGTCTGTCTTGCTGATGCTGAACTGTTTTTTTTTAAATTTGTCCAAGTTTAAACTTTGACCTCTACAATCTGGAGAACTGTGTTCGTGTCAGTCATCTCGAGTTGATTATACCTGATGCAGGGCTAGGGGCACTCTAGAAAATGGAACACCTTGTCCTGAGTCAGTGTAGTATGTGTGAAATGAGTTAACCTCTTTAGATACTTGTTGTCATTAACTGTATTAATTACAGGGAGGGTTTAGACTCAGCTGTAGGTGTTTATAATATAGATGTTTCACCGAGCTAAGACAAATCTCACAGTAATAGCTTTCCTCTTTGGAATAAGAGGAATGGAGTTGACCTTACCATCATAACTATGGCTTTCCTAATAGCTACCTCAGTTCATGCTGGTATTGTTTAATGATTGCTAAATAGGTACAGAAGGCTATACCAGATGAGGATTGATAAACAGACATTTTTTTCTTTATGATTAGTAGCACAATATTATTTTTTTCCTTTCATTATAAAAGAAATTTTTCTTTTCATTCATGTTTTTTTCTTCGTTCTTGGATTTTTTTTTATCTGTCTTGGATTTTTTCCCTCATTGTACTCTTCTGCCTGTACCCTTTCTTTACCCCCTGCTTTTTTTGGTTCTGTTAGCTGGAACATCCAAATATATGTTTTAGTCAGGGAAAATCTTCTAAGTATAACACGGGCTTTTCTCTGCAAGATCAGGGACATGTATGTGTTTATGTACCATGAAGGAGAACGCTGCAAAGACTGTGGATGTTGTTTCAGTTGCTGTTCAATAAATGCAACTATGTGTGCAGTAACAACTGCTTGGGTTTCCTTCTGGGCATCAAGAGGAGGAAGAAATCATTACACAGTGTCTACTTCCCAAAGAACAGCTGGAAGTTAAAAGTATTTAATATTTCAATTTTCCCAGCACAGATGCCTAAAAGCTGTGTTATGTTATTTTGGACATTATTTTCTATGTAGAAAGATTTATTCTATCTGTTTTCTAATACATTTATTTAGTTCTGGCAACTGAGCTTGTAGCTTCAATTTTCTTTTCACAACATTGATTGGGAGGCTGCTGCCCCTACCACATACTAATGTCTGTCAAACACTTGATTCATTCTGCAGCCTGAAAAAGTTTGAGCTCCGCAGTCTGCCAGTGTTACCAGAGTGCTATGGAATCCCGTTCCAAGGAACTGTCACACCACGTATCTCTCACAACTCTTGCACATCCAGTCACTTCCCATGTGATCCTCTCCTTAGAGAGAGCTTCCAGTTGGCAGCACCTGGTCCTTAGTACCAGAGACTCCACTGAAAGCAAGAAGCAACTTGCCAAAAGTTTTAAATAAGGAAACCATAACTGAATTGAACAGTAAAGCTATGCTTGGTTTAATGAGTAAACTGTTTCATTCAGATGCAAAATTTGTTGCCCTACCCTATTTGTTAATGAAAATGATGGGTGCCACTTAACTCACTTGAAATGAAGTATGGTGTATGTCAGCTGAAGCAGAACTGGGAGGGTGGCCGTAATTTTGCAGTGTTATACTTGATATCACCTGGTGTACAACCAGGGTATACACTTGAGGAGGCTGAGTGATAAGAAAAAAGCAGCTCAACAGCAGCTAAAATCCTGATATTGTGATGTAAACTCTGCATCGCTGGTAGAAGAACCGGTCCACACAGAGGTTGCTAATGTTAGTATATTTTAAATGGTCGTAGTATAGGGTATTGATCATGTAGTACATTGTTTCTGTGTTGCCAGATTTTTCAGATATTCACTGATAAATAGAATTATCCATCTACCATTTTAATCTTTAAAGAATTTTTGTGAGGATTAATTATTTTAAGGCCTGATCCCTTGCAATAATTAATGTTTTTCTGATTCAGGTGTTGAGCATATTAGGGGATAACTTGCTTAGCCTTTGTAAAGACTACCTCAATATTATTCTCAGTAAAGACACCGCAGAGGTGTTAAAAATACTGTTGCATAATAATGGAAACATTCTTAAAAGTTAATCTTATATTTGAATTCTTCAGTAATGATATTTTCTGCCTACGTAGTAAGGGATTTCAGGTCCATTTATCTCTAAAATTTGCATTTTAATGACAGTAAGCAGAAGGGCAGGGAAGGAACAGTAAGGAAAAATCCCAGCTTGGGACAACATATCCAATAAAAACGTCTTTTAAAGCTGGTGATAGCTACTCATTTTGTTCAGCGGTGCCAAGCAAGAATACTGAGATCCTGATTAACTATTTGGCAAGCTTCTACTAACTAATGCACTGTGCTGGAACTTTATAGGCATGCCAACTCCTTTTTGGATCTGGTTAAAGAACAAGCCTTGAGTAATGAACAATTTTGGGTTTTTTTGATTAATTTAATAAATGGTCCTTCCCCTCTGTCCCTTTTTTCTTTAGCAGTTGCTGGCCTTAGTTCTCCTTTGATTGGCATGTTGTGAGCCGCTAGTGTTGAGTGAGTACAGGGGAGAACGTTGCAGAAACCATACATAAAAATTGTCCACAGTTTCTGGATAGTCCTTAAGGGGACTTTTTTTCCAAATTATTGTCAGTGGCAGAGAGGTGTATTTTTTCATTTCCCACAATTTATTTTCCTACTGTAATTACTTACATAAGCTACAAAATGCAAAATACCTGGGGCCAAGCTGCCTGGTGTGAATCGGTTGCATACATCTTTCAAAGGACTTGAAATTAAGGCATCTGTATTTTGTATGATATCTTGGATAAAATAGGTCTAAAAATAGTACTTATACATATCAGTACTGCCTGATTATGTCTGGAAGGACATGACTTGATTTAAAAAAAGAAAAGAAAAAGTTTCCAAGGGTGGCGTTATGTTATGGTAAATTCACTTTGAGAAGAGTTAGGGAAAAATTCAATGGGTAAACCTCAGGCATTTCAAAGTCATGACATTGGGTTTTGACTCTACATAAGGACTTAAGGGAAGAATGTCTCCTGGGAGTCGATTTGAGCTTAGGCTGTGCTCAGCCTCTTAGCACAGATGTGGCAAAAAGTCCATCTTCAGTATTTATAGAACTGAAGATTCTAAATACGAATATAATAAGGTTATGATTGTTGAGTAAAGCTCCAGACTAGCAGAGATCTTCAGAAATAGTCCTAGATGTAGGTGACCTGATTTTAATCTAAATCCTGCTGGTACTGTTTCTTTCTAAGTAAATCTGCCCTCCACCTGTTAGAGAACTACCTCTAATAATTGATATTAGGCCTATTGAATTTTTGAAGTAGGTTTTGAACTACCCCAAGCAACTCTGAAGACATCAGTTAAGTTAGAGAGCTTTCTTCAACTATCATTTGTACTAGTCATTTTATTCACACAGAAACTGCATCAATATGCAGCTGGCTGGCCGAGTGGCTGGCTAGTTGTATGTCTCAAGCTTTTCCTCTGTCAGGAAATTCTAAGAACTGCACAATAGAGAAGGACCGCATTGTTGTTCATCCCACATAATACAATAATTATATCTAAAGGTTGTTATGTGCTGCCTTCCAGCATCTTTGTGATTCATAATCTTTTCTCAGCAGGCTTATCCCAAGTGGGCTAGGACTAGGAATACCAGTATGCTTTGGAGGCATTGTTTGATTAATGAACACCTATTCTGAGTTATGCATTAGACTTCCTGCCTTTGAGACTGTCTTAATTAGCTAAATGCAAAGCCTTTTCTATCAGTACACAGACAGATTGTGATATTTTAAAAACAAAAATATGATAAAAAGGTTGTTAATCATGTTCAAATAATTGGAAAAAGGATGGCAGATTGTTCAGGGTGTTATTCTTCAGGGACTTTTTGTTCCACATAGTTCTGCTTTTTTTGCATTGCTTATACACAAAGGGGTTAGATGTGGCATAGCATTTCATGTAGTTGAAGAATATCCTGGAATGTTGGTGGAAAAAAGGGGGTGTACTTGAAATGCATACAAGTTTTCCAAAAGTGGGACCAAATTTTAAATCCTAACCTAAGGATGGACAGGTGAATCTGACAGTGACTACTTAGCGTTACTGTGTTTTTCAGTATTGTCAGTAAAGTGAAGGGTATCAAAATCCATTCTGGCTGGTAACAACTTTAATTTTATGAGAAAGAACAGGGGCGCTTTGGTATCAGACAATTTAATTTGCTAGCGTAGTTTCATTATTAATCTAGCCACTAGTTATTTTAAATAGGACAGAATAAAGTAACTATTCTGTTAACCACTCTATGCACTTTTCAAGTTGAGGGCAGAAGTTAATGCTCTTGCCTAAAGCACAGGTGAAAGTCTGCAGGAATTTTGAAGTATCTTAGCATTTCTAGAGTCATCCTACACAATTCTGGTGACAAACTAGGAGTATTTGAGCAGCAATTCACGCCAAACTCACTTCCAGGCATTCACCAGAATGTGTGCATCTTCATGTAAACCTTTACCTGCTGGAAGAATGATTAACCTTGACTCTGTTTTTTTTTTTTTTTTGCTCTGTTTTGATATACATAGATATATTATGAAAAGTCTTTGTACTGAAAAATCTTTAGTTCACTGCAGCTCATGCTATGCTCACTATTCCTCCTGTCACATTTCATTTTTCTAATATATTAATTTTGAACTCCGTCAATCAAAGTGGCATGGAAATTTCAAACACGTCCAGTATTCCAGTAGTTGCTAAAATTGGTACAAAACATGAATATTCCTCTTTACTCAAATTAGTTTTCTGTCATGAACGTAAGTAAGTAAGCCAGGAACTTGAATAATGCTCCTGGTGGGCTTAAAATTTATAACTTCAGTTGATCACTTTTCTCAAATCAAAGGCTTTGAAATCATTATCATCAGAATTGAAAGTGAAGCATTTGCTGCTCTGCTCTTCATTAGACTGAAGAAACTAATCTTTTAATGACTTATCTCCTTGGTTTGATCTCTATTTGCAGCTGGAAGAAAGTTAAGCTGATAGATTTTTGAGGTGTTATCCACCACCTTTCTACCAGTAATGCTGCAAAAATAGTTCGGTTCTTGGCTGTACTAAATATGGTTAGGAGAGCAGGGAACTTCCATTTCAGCTTTTTTATATTACTTGTATTGAAGTGCTGAATATATATGTTCTAGAAATATTTTAACTGTCTCTAGAAGAGCGGAGAAGCAGGGGAATCAAGGAGGAGCTGTAAGACATGCAAAATCAACCTTCAGTTCTCCATGATGAATAATAAAAAAGCCTAGTGAAACCAGCTTTGATCTGGACTAGTAAAATATTGCAACTCACAGGAATGTGTTGATTGTTATAAACATGCACTGATAAGGGCTTGTAGCTTCAGTACCATTTTTTTTTGCTTTTGTGCATTCCTAACAAAAAGAATAACATTGTTTTTAATTGGAGAGGTTTCCAATTCAATATTTCTATTTTTGTAGAGTAAGTATTGAGATTTTCAGCCTGATGAATGTGTCTATTCAAAGTATGTCCAAACCTGCCTTCCTGAATTGCTTCTTACTCATAAAGTGCTTGCTTGCTTGTTTCATGATTTTTAGATTACGTGCTGAGAGCCCTGTCTTCATGCGTGTTCTGCACATCTCAATATGTTGCTGATGTTCAAACTCAAAAAGAATTGAGAAACTCTTGCCAAAGCCTTCAGAAAGACTTTGTCTGCGTTGTCCTGAAGTGCACAGAAGCACTCTAATAGTATTCAGCTTCCTATAAACAGGAGAGTGCTGAATTGTGGAAAATATGCTTCTGAGGTGAGAAAGGATTTGACCAGGAGTAATTCATTGCCTGGTCCAGGGCTCTGGCCTTTCACTCAATTCACGGGAGGTGGAGAGGAAGCATCAACATCACTGTATTGTTTGCCATTCTAGAAGAGAAATTTAACCCTGTTTGGCTCCTTTAAAAAGCCCATCTCCATAACAAATATGCAGCCTTTCTTGAGACCACAGCGGTGCATCTTCTCAAGCTGAAGAACTAGGAAACATTTTATACCTTTCTGGCATTTACGTTGCTTGCAAAAGGTATAAACGTTTTCGTTCATGAGGGGTACTACTTTCAGGAGTACGTCCTTTATTTATTGCTTTTTCTGTTAAGGTACGGTTACCTGGTTTAGGACTATGGAAAATACAGAACAGTAGGTACAATGTGCTTCCCTACATATAAAGCACCATGCAATAAACATGGTGCAGGTTTGATTATCAGAATTTGAAGTCTTGCCTATACTGGATTTTTTGGATTATCTAAATGGAAAAAAAAAAACAAAAAACCTGGCTTCAATTTAGCTAGCTTGCTATTCCGTCAGTTCTTCAATGCTGAACAAAAAAAAAAAAGCAACCACCCATTGATAACCTCAGAACTCTTTTGCAGAAATTTTGAATCCTTGTCATTATAATAATGCTAATTATGTGGTGCTGATAGATGCGTTTGGTGACCACAGCAACTGTTGGGCAGTCTGGGTGAGCTGGTTTCTGTTGTCTGGCTCTCACCCTGTGTGAAGGAAGGGGATATGAATAATGAACTGAATTACACCTTTCCTCTCTTATTTCATAGCATGGATTTTGATCTGCTGCAGTTAAGAGTGTAAGGAGCCTGTGTCACATTAACTTGGAATTTCAGGGATATTTTAGGAGAACAACAGTAGAGCTCTGAAAGTATATATTTAAAGTGTGATCTTAAAGGAGAAAACATGTACAATCCTTTAATTTTTTACGTCATTTTAATGACATAATAGGGAAATAAATGTTTTGGTTGGATATTTGGTTGAATTTCCTATCAAAACTCTTGATGCCAAATACTTTATATTGTTCTGGCTGTTTGGGAAGTGGAAGAAAATCTTCCATTTCTCAGATTCATGCTGTATTTGTCATCTTTGTTAATAATTCCTCAATGTTCCTACCACTGTGCTGGATATCCCTGACAGTTGCTCACTAGTCCTCATACGTTTTTCTTTGTAATGGGTCTGTTGCTCTCAAGTATTAATTTGCATTCAGAAAAATGGCTACATCTTATTTTCATTTTCCTTTGATGCAGGACATCGCTAATGAAAATCAGATGATTAGTTGGATTTATGGACCAGCAGCTCTATCTCTTAAGACCAGAAATCTTATCAGTTGCTCTTTTGGAACTGGTTCTCTGAGCATTTGAGTACATTCAACTAATACTAGCAATGAAGATGACTAATCGTCAGGCTTCTGCTTTAATTTGGGAGGTTGTTACTGAAGTAATTAAAAGAGAGTGATACCTGAGAAAGCATTTCAGTACTCCACTGTTAATGCGGCGGTTATTTAAGTAAAATTTCATGGTGGCAACTTTCTATAAATGAATGACTGCTACATCTATATTTATTTTAAAAGAGTTGAAGGTCTCATCCAAAGCACAAAAAAAGTAGTTTAAGAAAAGGAAGCTTGTTTTTTTTATCTGTAGTTAGTCCTAGAACATAGTGAGCAACAGACCAAAATTTGTTATGGTTACAAAAGGAGTAAAGATGCAATGTTTAGGAGGGCTACATGCTGATCATGAATCCTTTAAATGTGTCATAGGACAGATTTTAGTGTAAGAAGAAAAAAAGAATCATTTACAGTTGCATGCATTTGCTAGTGGAAAAGCTGAGAGCAGAGTCCATAAAGACTTCCGCTACATGACTGTTCTGTGCTAGATCATTCTGGTGGGATGTTACTGAAAAGCTGCTTGTTTTACAGGTTGTCAACAACATAAGCTAGCCCAAAGTCGATGCAGTTCTGAACAAATAGCTGCATAAATTAGGCACTGATCTAGCTATATACAGATGGCAAAGGATACCAGAGACATGTTTTCATTATGGATAGTTGTTCCATGGACAATCTGGATTCATGTTTAGTCAGCCATGAAGACAAAAATCAGGGTTTTCTTCTGAAGTTCTTCAATATTAAGATTAAATTTTATATTTCTTCAAATACCACAGGCATGCATGTCAAAATAAACTTTATTTAGATGTCATAGAGGAAAGGCAGGATTGCAACGACATGTTTGTCTGCATGTAATAAGCAGTGACTGGCTTGCAGCTTAAGTTGTCAGGGGGTACTGAATTCACATCTGGATTGTCAACCCCTGCTCAGCAGGGTGATGATAATGTTTTTGAAATATTGCCTGTGCTACTGTTACGATGTATTGCTAAAGCCAGGTTTTCCACTCACAAAAATAAACAATTTGTGTGACAACTTGGTAAAAAAAAGAAAAAACAACAAAACCAAACACCAAAAATCAAAGTAATGTTAGCCATAGACAGACTGAAAAAGCTCCTAGTATCTTTATACATATGATTTCTGAAAAGACTAGCAATTATTATTTAGGCTGTAAGGAAGTGAAGCGACTGGGGTTGTCTATCTGCTTTTTGTCTACCGATGCATTTGAATAAGTAACTGCAAGATGAAGATAATTGGATGGCACAGCAATGGTATTCACACAGACACCTGACAGATCAGAAAGTGTAGTAAATACTGCAGATCCCATATTCATCACCTGGTCTGGTAATTAGATCACTGACCATTTTGAACACTGTTCTGATTTAACATGACCGTTATTGTAAATAAGATGAGGACAGAATTATTACCACCAACAACTTAAAAGATGCTTCATGGACTATCACAGCTGTCTGTGCTATTTTGTTTTTTTCTGTGTTGTCAAAGTTAGGGAAGCTGAAAATCTTGATTTATTTCAAAATTTGGCTAAACTGAAAATACATGCTAACATTGGTCTAAGTTAATGGACTGATATCACCCTATTTCTGTAAAGAAGGCAAATATGCAGCATGGTATCAGGCAGAACCAAATATTAAAGGTGGGATTATTCTATATTAAACCTGTTGCTTCTGTCTAGAAAAACTCTGTACCTGAATAAGGCAAATGACTCACATTGACATTGTGAGAAGTTTATGCCTAATCAAACATAAACCAACATAAAACTTGGATATGCCAATTTATGCATGTAGAAGAGGATGGCTTTTATAAAAGGATCTTTACGGGAACTGAAAGAAATTATTAAATTGCAACATGGATGTTATAAAGGTCTGTTCTCTAGATATTAACAATTATAATATTACACAAGGAAAGCATCTCTACACATTATTCTATCATTTGAGTCTCTGTATAGTACACCAGCAAGTATTCTGATGCTTCTTGCAAAAGAATCCATGCAGAATTGGTGAAAATTGGAGCAAAAATGGGAAAATCTGCTTATTGGGTTAATTTAAAATAATGTAGGATCAATAACATAATGAACAAAGAATGCACAATCCAAACAGTTGAATGGAATTTGTGAGAACCACTATTCCACGGTGCATCTTTCATGCATGAACATTATAAGCCATGCTACTGACATGGTCACTAACAACAAATGACAGGAAGCTGCTTAGAGCATAAGGTAAAGTGATGTTCCGAGCAATACTAAGTGTCTCTTGAGTTCTTAAAAAATGCTTTCATTGTGTCTCCAGTACTTAAATAACTATGAACCAGTACGGTTGAAGGAGGAAAGCAGAACTAAGTTATGTATCCACTTCACAGATGGATAGGCAGAGCACTAAAAAGTAAGTGATGTACTGGGGAACCCTGTACAAGCTGGTACCCAGAAAAAAGTTGTTATACTTGGGCTACTAAACATGCTGCAATCTCAGAACTATTTGTTCCCAGGATGGAGTGTGGGTTGGTTCTTTGCATGTTTTTTGTTTTAAAAATGGTGTGTCTTCCAGTCTTTTCTAAACAGTTGTAGCAGGATTATACCTTCTGATGTTTCTTCACAGTGACGATTTATCTGTATCAGCTTTTCATTATTACCAGCTGTCAGTGTTGGGTTTGGTTTTGGGTTTTTTTTCATGTAGCTATTACATGAATCTGGCATAGTGTAGGAGCTTTAGATTCTATTATTTTTATGCTGTAGTATGTAGTTTGGTATAGTGTGCTGTGCTTAATATTTGTTATTTACTCTGTCTTGAAAAAAACATAGATTTATTATTATCTTTATGACTAAACCATAGAATCATTGACCTTTGAGATCATCAAGCCCAACTGTTAACCCAGCACTGTCAAGTCCACCACTAAACCGTGTCCCTAAGCACCACATATACATCTTTTTTGAACACTTCCAGGGATGGTGATTCCACCATGTTCCTGCGCAGCCTGTTGCGATGCTTGACCACCTTCCCAGTGAAGACATTTTTCCTAATACCGAATTTAAACTTGCCTTGACAAAACTTGAGGCCATTTCCTTTTGTCCTGTTGCTTGTTACCTGGGAAAAGAGACCAACCACCCCTCCCCACAGCCCCCACCAGGCAGCTGTAGGGACCCATCAGGCCCCACCTCATCCCCCTCCTCTCTGGGCTGACCCCCTCCATCTCCCCCAGCCACACCCCAGCCTTGTGCCCCAGCCCCCTGCCCGGCTCTGGACACGCTCCAGCACTGTGTAGTGAGGGAGGAATGGCTAAAACTGGGAATGTCAACAAGATGAGTGGTTTTGTGAGCGCAAAGTGTTATACTTGCTGTGATAGTAGCTACTGTCTGCAGTGCAAGATAATTGAAAGAAGCAGTAAGAAATGTACTACACGGTACGGTATAAATTCGCTGTCCAGAGCAGCTTGATGCTTCTTAGGGAACAGTACTACAAAAGTGGCTTCTGTCAACAGAGATGGAGCGTAGCTGAGGGAGAAATGTGGGCCCAACTAACATGAAGCAAAGGTCCTGGCTGTAGCTGGCAGTAGTGTAAGGTGGGCCTTGTGCCTCACTGCTGTGTGTTTGTGTAGCTAGCAGCTCTGCTTTTGGGATGGGTAGTCATGGGTTGGTCCTGCAATAGATGATAGCAGAACTAGAGTAAATGGAAGGGTGAGCAATATTTGTCTTGTTGGAAAATCAATCCAACTAGGCTGAAAGTCTGAAAGTCTGTGCATTTAAGGAAGTCCTGGAAAAGCTGTTGAAAGAGAAATCCAGTGAAGGCTGGGTAAAGACCTAGGAAGCCTGTTCTTCCCAGCTTTCACCAGCCTGCACTTCAGCTGGGGGAAGTTCCTAAGTGGTCCTTCTCCAGATATCTGTTTCCGACTGCTTTTAGAAGCAGGGATGGGCTCCATGTCTGTGGAACTGTTCTTATGTCCTCATGACCTATTTTATGTCCTGGATTACTGTGTTGTTTAATAAGAAATGAAAGCAAAACCCAACCTCCCTAATACTGAATAGAGTAACTCATGGAAATGTAGAAGCAATTTTAATCCATGAAAATGCAGTTAGTCTAATGATTTCAGTACAGGAGTAGGAGTGAAATTACCTTTAGATTTAATGGAAGGGAAATCATTTATTTTATTTTAATCAGACAGTGTCATGAAGTGATATGTGGCAATTTTGCAAGAGTTAATAACTGTCATCTATTGTGTTGTTTTTGACAGGTTTTTTTTTGGGAAAATGAGTAAATACAGATAGTGTCTATCTATAGTTTAATTGATTTACACTTTAAACACTCCATACAAACATGTTCCAATTAGTCATTCTCTCTATTGTTCCAGAAGTTTCTTTGCTTTATGTTCAGCTTTAATTAAGTGAAGTCCTCTATATATTCATTTGCTCGATACAACTTAGCAAGTTCTGATCTTAAATGACATTATTAGTAAATCAGACATCTCTCTCTAGTGAAGGACAATTTGTCTTTTTTTAACAACAGAAAGAAAAACTCCATCTGAATTGCAGAAAAAAATCATTAAAGCATCTGTACACTATAGAATCAGCTAAAAGCACAAATTTGATCTACGTACTCTCTGATCAACTGACATAGTGTGCAACAGATGAGTTGATGAACAGTACAGGGGTTGAAAAATTGTCAGTGGAAATTTATAACCTGTTTGTGGTTTAGTGGAAAATTTTTGTCTTAGACTGTGATAGTGAAGAAAAGACATTTAAATTCTTACTGTCGTATTAGGGATGAGAAATTTTTTTCCAAACCAGCTGTACTGAAGTATGCTATAATGTTTCTCAGAAGTATGAGTAAAAGAGGATGACTGAAGTGGCAAAATTATAGCATTTTTAATGCATAGATTTCACTATTCTATAAAGAGATCTGCTTTGAAAGAAATTGAATGTAAAGCATGGCTTGCTCAGAGACGTACAGGAAGGAAATTCTTTGCTATTCTCAGTCTCAAGAAATTATATCTACTGAGCCCCTGTTGAATTAACTCTCTAAAGTACTTGATTCTGCACACCTCTAATCACACCGATATATATGCCTGGTAATTTGAATTAAGCCTGATCCCTATTCTATGCAAGTTTGCCACTTGTACATCTGATGACTCGCCTACACTACATGGAATGATGTATTTTATGATGCATGCATCCAACGACAGTCACGTCACTCAAGTGCCTCCACTGTGCACCAGCAGACTCTGTATGAATGCCTCCAGCTGCAGGATTTTGGAGTTGCAAATTCCCTCAGCATCCTGATGATGATTCATGCAGTTAATGTTTGTACCCTCTCATAGAACTTGATTTCTAGTGCCTAGCTGACTAATATATACATATCACTGGGAGGGGGGCGGGGAGAACAGGGAGGGGAGGGGGAATAGAATTGCAACACTTACTTTTATATCAAGTGTTCAAACATAAAGAACAGTCCCTTTCCTCAAAACCTGACATGTACGTAGGGAAGTTTTAGACTTCTTGTATCAACCTCGTTCTCTCAAAGCAAGCTCATCCTTGTTTAGTCTGCAGGGATTTTTATTCAAGGTCTGCCACCTGGTTACATGAAATAAAAGATATAAAGTGCCATCACTGAAGAAAAAATGTTCCACTTTTCCTTTCCTTCTCTGGAAATAGTAAAGAGATTCAGGCTATGACATAAAGAGAACACATTGAAACTAGCATTTAATTTTTTTCCATTTTTTTCTTGCGGAGAAGCTGACTATCGTACCTTTAAATTGCACTTTGAAGAGCTTTAAATTGTAGAAAGCTTATGAGATTTGGACAGCAAGTTAACATTGTCACATATGATTCACACTTGTAAATTAAATAGATTTCAGGTTTGTAGTTATCAGTGATTTGATCTAGTTCCCATGGCAGGTAAAGTGCATGAGCAGAGCTTCAAAGCGGTTTTGTTGGCACTACTTCAATCTGATCCTCAATGATAACTTTAACACAAAATAAGGTACTGAAACAAAAAAAAAAACTAAGGAAGTATCAGCTTGGAGTTGGAGCTAGGGTTCCCTTAAGCAAGGAGGCTCTTTTGCACAACTCCCCATGCCACCACCACCACCGCCCACCCCCCTTCATTAAAAAGGCAATGATAAATTTCAAAATATACAAACCCACTTTGTAACTTTAGGTTATCTCCTACTTTTTGGAGTAACAGCTGCTTCTGCAAGTCTCTAAGTGTGATTCCCTTAGGCTGATTACAGTCCAGTGATTTATTTATTTTTAATTTTTATTTATCTTAATATTTTTTTTACCTGATGACTGGGATTGTTCCCCCTAGAAGATGGATATGTAGATGGTTAAAGAGGAAGAGCTTACTTAGAGCAAAGGAATATCTCTGTGCTGTTTTAGGACACATGATAATTGAACAAGCAATGTGTATTTATTTTCAGGATAGTGATTCAGGTGGAATTGATCTTCCAAATATCCATTCGGAACACTGGAGAACAATTCAAAGTGTGCAGTACTTTCTGGTAACTTATGCAGCTTTTGTTAGCTGTTTGCAAGAGACTGACAACTGCTGGAGCAGTGGAGAGCCTCTTCCTTAATTGCTTTAGACTGCACATTTAGAAAAATTCATCATGAACTTGAACAAACTGTTTTTAGAAGAGAAGCTGCTTATCGTGTCTCATTGTGCAACAACACAGCGGCACTAAGAGTAATCAATAGTGAAATGCACTGTTAAATAAAGCCAATTAGAACCCATTAAAATATCATTTTACAAGGAAAATCCTATCAGTATTTAAGTGACAATTGGAGGTTTCTTTCTTAACTGGAGCACTATTATGCAGAAGGAACAGAAATGTATGAACATAGTTCCCTTTAAAACCTTCAAGACATGCACACACAAAACTTTCGCCTGTATTGGAATGGAGGTGTAGAGTTTTACACATTAATCTACTAGACATTTCTATTATACAGATGTAGAATAGTATCACATAAATGAACCTGTAAATTGGTTGGCGTTCAAAGTCCTGTGGAGAACTTAATTTCTGCTGAGTCTTCAGGCTACATGACTTGCATAGAAGTTGCATGCTGCGTGGAGATTCAGGTCACCAGGGGCGGGGGGTGGGGGGGGGTGGGGGGGGAGGGGTTATGTTTCAGTGTGGCAGGGAATTACTTCAGGTGGTTTGATGCAAAACAAGGAATCCAGCACAGAAAGACTCGCTTCTAAGAGAGGTCTAGAGCAAGATAGATTTTGGAACCATAGCTTGCTTACACAGACTGCTCTGCAGATGGGCCTGAACAGATTTGATATTGAACCTGGGTAAAGGTGAACCCTTTATTGACTGTGGAACCTGTGAATTGATATGTTTGTGTATGTTCTACAAGTCATACCTCCCACAGACATTTGAAAAATCTCACTTTGGGGAGCAGAGTGCTACTGCTGTGAGCTAAACCTAAATGGTCTTGTCTATCCACTCCTCAACAATGTGTCATGGAGAATCTCTTGGCTGCAGACAGTGCGTAGTTGTCTATTTTTTCCTATCTGTGAGGAGATGAGTAATGATATAAATTTGTCACAGTGAATGTTCTAGTAATTGCAGAGGTCAAATGGCTGCATATTTTAGCCAATGCGCATTGCTTCAAGATAAAGTTAACGGACATGCGTGCAACTTCCTTCTGTGGGTAAAATCAGGTCAGTGGTTTTGTGATGCTGTGGCTTTGTTCTGGCCCACTGCTGAATAAACTGTATATTTAGAGTTAGAACATGGAGTATGCTTTCCAGTAAGCACTGGTGATTCCATCAAACAGACATAAATACCCATCTCTAAAAACCAAAAAACTTTGAATGGGTGAATGAACGATCCAACCTCATAATGAGAGGAATTCATTAATTTGTTACTTATTTTTCCTTTGCTGTTGTTGTGTCTGATTTGTGGTTGTTTGGAAGTGTAATGCTTACGTCTTTTGGCAGGTAGACCTGAACTTGCAGGAAGCAAGTGATGAAAAATGAGAAACGGGAATGTAGATTTGCTCTTGTGAATGGAGAACAAATAGAGATGACACAAAATCCAGTGCACTGTGACTAGCACTGTAAGACATGATGAAGCAGTAATCACTGAAATAAAACTTGTACCTATAATATATAACCAAATCTTTTAGAACAGTATTGGAAGCTATAAAAAACATAACAGATGATCACTTAAAATAATCGGACAATTGCTCCCCTTTTGCGGTGAGAAGTCTTATGCTTAATTTTTGTTGCCTTTGCCAAAATGATACCTTGGTTATTTCATTGGTTTAACTTTAGCAAAGTCAATATGGGGGCAGATCATCCATTTCTGCCTCCAGAACTTCCCATCAGCTTTACAATAGCTTTAGTCTACCTTGTGATGGGTCTGCTAGGAATAACCAATTAATATGTCTGTTGAAAACAAAACTTTTGTTCCTTCCTCTGTTGAAAGAGCACCAGTTAATCTTAGTCATGGTAAAAATATATGCAAACACAAGATTTTAAAAAAGTGATCTGGTGTTTCTTAAAGGAAGAACTGACATGAGGAAAAAGTCAGCACTTCCCTTAAGTGAGAAAGAGGAATAAAAGGAGGCAGAGCTGGGATGGTTGGAGAGAACGATAGATAAAAAAAATGTATATACTTTTAAAAATAAAGCCAAAACACTTTCATTAGAATGCAATAAAGTTATTTGTAAGTTTGAACTCCTAATTTCTAGAAGTATTAGATTTGGGGTATTTGAAAGTGAGGGCTGAGATGTCTTGCAAAAATGGCTCAAGGATAAAATATACTTTACATATCTCTTCTAATCAGAAAATGAGAGTCCAGATAGACTTGATTACAAGCAGACTACAAGGTCCTTCTTTTTTTTAACAGTCTATAATGAACAATAGCTCTTTTGTCACCTTTCCATGTAGTCATGCTTATCTATGTATGTATGCATTTCTAGCTATAGACAAAAATGTAAACACATTACAAAAAGATTTGGAGATATCACCCAGCTATTTTTTTCCAAAATAATTCAGTTTTCTTAGGGTTAATAGGCATACACTGATACCTCAGAGCAAAATACAAGCTAGAAAATGTTTTCATATACCTGTAACATAACAGATGACTAAATTTTTGCATTATAGTTGCAGCAGGAGGTACTTTAATAATCAGAGCAATTATTATTATTGATTGATCTTATAACTATAATTTCATTAAAACATTTGGTAAAGATTTTTATGAATTAACTTCAGGAGATGAGACAAATTGTTGGTCTCAATTAACCAAAGAATTTGGAAATTGTTAGCTTTTTTATACAAGATGTCTGAGACTGATGAAGTACAAAGTAAAAATATATCCCTAGGTGTCAAAGGATTTGAAAATTAATGAAGATGAAATAAACCCCACAAAAATGATAATATACTGAAACTGAGGCATAACAGCAAACCCATGGTGGTTTGTGTAGCCATGAAAGAAATATACTGGCTGTCAGAATCCACATTCCTTTAGGAAAAAAATGTGGTATGAAATACATAAGTCACTACTAAGCTAGGAAGCCTGCAATTGCTTTCCATCTACCTCTGTGAAGTTCACTTGATTTCCATATAGGAATTTAGAGGGAAAGATGTCTCAGAAAGCTGTTTCAGAGGTTCTTTGTTTATTTTACACTTTAGTTGTTTCCTCTATAGAATAGATGCTGCATTACTGCATTCTTTTTAGCTGTATAGGTGAGTCATATAGACTAAGTCAACGATAATATTTACATCCATTATAATTCTGTCTCACAGCAGCTTTTCTCCATTGGGTATCAGAGAAGCCAACACAGGGAACCTGCAGGGCCTCGCAAGCCGGTAAGAAAATCCAGATCGAGGATGAAGTAAATTGGTGGAGTCGTATTGATGAACTTGGTCTGATGTTATCTCTGTGCTTAACCTTATGAGTAGGTAGCAGAAAGTATTTTTGAGAGCAAGACCAAACATTTGAAAATGAGAAATCAATGATTAATTTTCTATAGAGACTTCTTCCCCCTCACAAGTTCCCTTTGTGTTTTGAGCACAAATTCTCCATCAGTTTCAGTAGGTTTAGCTTCTCAGGGCTGCCTTCTGCCTTGCTTGCCTTTCTAGTAACTTCCTGGCTAAGAAATACAACACTCATTGCTTACCATCGTGCTCAGAAAAAAACCTCACTTGAGATCCTGACATTAATCATATATTTAAATACTACTAACAATCACATTTACAAACTTTTTACAAAACATTTTAGTTTGAGACTAAAGCTACTGAAATATTACTGTGAAGAATTTTCTCCTTACTCAGGTACTTTATTTTTGAAAGAAATAAAGATGGAGGTTTTCAAGTCAGCTTTAAGGTAGGTACTTCCCTTAACCTGAATTTTACTATGATTGGAGCATTTGGCTGCTCTGAAGTGCCAACAGTATCCTAGTGTAGACATAAATTATGCAACTCCTGAGCCCTCAGAGAGTCTGCTCTGGACTAGGACTGTGCATTTTCAGGGACAGAGCGAAGCCAGCTTTGTGGCATTAGTAGCATGGCGCGCAGTAGGACGGTAACAAAAAAGCACTAAACCTGTTTTCCTGAAATTGTTTCTTGTAAGGCCAAGCACTGTGTTGGTCCAAGCTACCTAAATAACCGTTACTGTAAATGTGTCCTTTAACCACATTCACTGACGGCACATAGCAGTTTGGGTTTTTTGGTTGGTTTTTTTTGTTGTTGTTTGGGTGGTTTTTTTGTGGTGATTTTTCTCTCTCTCTCTTTTTTTTTTTTTTTTTTTTTTTTTTCATTTTGGTTTGGTTTGAATTCTGGCAAATCCATGGGAAAGATTCCCCAGTACTCCTTTTTGCAGCAAGTCGTACCTGAAATATGTAACGTTGTCTGCAGTGCGCCAGTCTGTGCTTGAAAAACACTTAATGAGTCATTACATCTAATAACATGTGTAATGTTTATGTTTGTATTGTGCAACAAGGGTCAAGCTATCAGAAATAATAACCAATTAAATTCTCTGTAACGTCTTGTAGGTTAAGCATGTTGAAATAATAATAAAATGAAGTTAATAAAAGAAGCCTGCCTAGTTCAAAAATACTGGATATCTTCCTCTGAAAACATAAGTCATATTAACCTTGTAATTCACATGCTGTGAATTATTGACTTTTTATCCCTACATCTAAGAAAGGGAAAGTTATTTTATTATTGGGTTTCAGAATTGCTAGAATAATCAAGAAAATGCCTTTTCCCATCTCTTGACAACTTAAGGTGGACTGAGAATCAAGGTTATAGAAATGTCAGGGATGAACTCATCCTACTCTTCTTTCAATGAATAGCTGTGGCTCATGAATACAGACATGACTTACACTACTGGAATCTGTTATCTTGTGGAGCTAAATATCCAGCACTTCTGCTATTCACCGCAGCTTCATGAAATCCTGATGTATGCTTCTCCAAAGAAGAATACCATTAAACTCCAAAGCTGTGTTTTGAATTAATTTTCAGGAGGGTTCAGTATTAGAAAGTCAGGGATTTTTTATAATTAAGGGTTTTGTCTTGCATTTATAGGAAGGCATTTGCCAATCCTGATATGATAATTCGTGCTGGGATTCAAAGGTGACATTTTGTATGGTAGTCAGTCTAGGAATTTCAAGTTATGTCACCTTTTGGGGACTATTTTTTATGTGACTCGAGGACCTGGATCCTTGAGGGTCCAATATAAAGGATGGTCATCACCAGAAGATGCACTTTGAAGATAGAAGCAGATTTCCTCCTTCTTCCTAGCCCCTCTTGCAGCTGATGCAGAGAACATGGCCATTAGCATGTCTCAGGCCCAGCTCCTGAGTTCCTTTAAATTACATTGGTTCAGCCTCAGGATCAGTAGGTGAAGAAGTCATCTTGGCTTTTTCCTGGGCCTATCCTGGACCATTCTGTAAATTGCTTTGCCACAGCATGAAGCAAACATCCCTATTAAAAAAAAACAAAACAAAACAAAACAAAACAAAAACCCAAAAGCAAACAAACCAAAGAAAAAAGTAGAAAGTAAATAAGATCTCAATGTCTTGACAGTGTTTGGCAAAATCCCTCTAAGTGGCTTTAAAGTGAGAAAAATATAAACTTACTTTATATGGATGGTAGGTAACTTTCATGGATTAAAAACAAGCTAAGAGAAAAAGACTTTAAGAAAACAAGCAGATGGTTACAGTATTGGAAAATCATTTTGGAAGAGGACTTAGAGCACAAAGAGAGATTTACTAATGATTTAGGAAGGTGGACTAACTGGTGGCAGAAAAATTGTCCCAGTAGGTGACAAACCATTTGGAAAGAACAGAGAAGCTATTCCAGAAGAACTCAACAAAGGCAGATGTCTGGCAGATTTAGGGTTGACAATTAGAGATCAAAATCTGCATGGTAAAATGTTCTGAACTCATAACTGGTAGATCGGAAACTAACTACAGGAAAAGGACTTACTGCTACTGTAAGAGGGTAACAAACATCTCGACTGGTTACCAATACCCTTACTTTATAAGAAATATAGTGAAAGTACACCTATGCTACTCCTTGACATAGTATAAGTACAGTAAATCAAATAAATTGAAAATTAATGAGTTTAAGAGATGAGTTTTAATACTCATTTAATGAGATTTTTTTTTTCTTATGCAATCTTTTTTTAATGGAACTGATTTCTACAGAATCTCAGATTTTAAGGAATTTAGTAAAAAAAAAAAAAGGTTTGAGCATGAACGAACGTAGCTGTTATTAGGGTAGGTTAAAAAACCAAACAAACAGGTTTTCAAGTTTGTTTTATGTGGACATAAACAGTAAGCCTGAGAAATGAAAGTAACTGTTAACTGAAATTAACCTGCCTGGGAATCCTGCATGGGGATTCCTCAACATTCTTCTGAAATAATCCAAAGAAGCAACTGTCCCAAGATCATTCTATACCAGTCTTACCTAACACTGTTTTTATATTCTTGTATTAGGAAATATCGTCTTCTTGTTTCTGACTTTGAGGATACATATGAAAGACAAAGCTCTGAAGTGAAGTGTATTGCCTCTGGGGCTAGTCCATCTTTGAGGCCAAATATGTTTCTGAATATGTGCTGCAGTGATACCTGGGTTCAAGCTCTGTTATGATAGGTGATGCTCTACAGCAATTTCAAGCTTGCAAAATCCTGGGAAAATTGGTTCAATTTGATTTTTGTCTTGCATGTGTTACTGTTTGGCCATTGTAAAATGCTGAAGTCAAAATGATATGTAGCATTAGACCTTTCAGATTTCTATATAGAATATATTTAGAGATGTATATGGAAGTCTTACTAATGGTTACTTTCTATGTTTTTACAAATTAAATACTTGTTGTACATGTTCTAAGATTATCAAAGATTATCTGAGATTATTATTAAGATTTATCTTCTGAGGAAGGAGCAGGGGGGTGTAGAACAGGATACTTGTGGGCAGAATGAATGGAAGAGGAGGAGGAGAGTAGAATTGACAGGCAACTGCATTGATCTTTGATGGAGCTGTGTTTGTGTTAGTACAGCCTGAAAAAGCTAAATTGGAGGAGGGGACACACACCACACAAAACCTGTATGCTACCCTGATAGTCTTAGTTACACGAAAACATCTGCCACTTGCTTAGATGCTGTTTACAATGAGATTTTTGTGCAGATGACTAGTACAGAGCTATGCCTCTTCCGAGGAAGTTATGCAGCAGTGTTTATTCATCACCACCTGCTGCTCTGTGAGCAAAAAGACATATAGCTGGTACATGGCTGAGGAGAATAAATGTTCAAAAAAGAGAATGACTAAAGAAGGGATTAAAAAAAAGGATAAATCACTTTCACAGAGTTAGCTTCTGTCATCAGTAACATGTCAGTTGGATTTGGAAGGTATGCTGCAAGGCTGTACGGAAAATGTAAGTAGTATCACCTTGTTCAAAATTAACTTACGTTAATTTTTGCAATCTGCATTTCTATAAAAAGCTTAATGCGTTAAGGCAGAAAGTGCCAAGGTTTTAATAGAAAAAATAACAGTTGTTACATATGGAGATCACTGGGCTTCTCCATAGATTGTAGGTCTTTTTTTGTTTTTTAAGACCCTACTTCAAATTTTATCCCTTTCACCAAATAATCTTTTGTGCCCTTTCCCCTAAATTAGATAGATTCTGATCTTTGGAAAAGCTGATACACTCTTATTTCAAGAGAAGTACTGTTAAAATTGTTCATGGGCCTGGCGTGGCATAATCCTGCTAACTGTTTTGTTTGGGATTAGGGCTGCTAGCTCAGTGGATGCTTTGTGGTACAGTTTTTCTGAAAACATGTAAGTATGCAGCATCTAAAGCATGTATGAGACTTCGGATAATGCTCAGCCCTGTCTGTGCCTAGCAAGGGCTGTAGACTGCAATGCAGTGTGGGTACCTGAAGTCCAGCCGGCTACTATTCTGCATATGGATTATAAAATCCTCGATCCATAGAAACTTGAGCAAAGTGGATAGGTGATTTCAGAACAGAGTATCAAACTGCATAAAATAACGTGCAGGGATATCAAACCTAAATTACAAACCCTTGTGTTATCAGCAACATTCATCTGTGTGTTCTGTGCATGACCTTCTTTGCAAAGGGCTAGATCACTTACCACTGTAGATAGGCTTCAAAGTTACAAACAGTTGAGCTACTCAGGAGATTGAGGAGCTACCCAGTGAAGCTTAGTTTCTTGCATTTTTAAATTGGTTTATTTTTCTTACTTGCTTCATAAGAGAAATAGTGAATTTAATGCACAAAATGTCACTTTTTGTTGCAGTGGAATTAAGCACTTCTCTAAAGTAGAATAGCATAACAACAGGGTTGTGCTGTTTTGTTTTTTAGACATTGCAATTATCTTTAATGTGAGTGTATTTAAATAGTTAGAACGGAAAAATGGAATGAGCACACTAGTTCCATCTCCTGTTCTATAAAAGCCACTGTGGTTACCTAAGCTATTGGCTCAGAACATTTCTGCAGTCAGGCTCAGTCAAGCCTACTGAAATTGTGGTTCTAGAGGTTTACCCAAGGTTGAGGAGAAACAATAACATAGTGTTGCATATTGAAGATAATCTTTTACTATAAAAATATGTTTTGAAGGCTTTTATGTTCAGTACTATTAAGGATTCTGAAGCAGGCTGAGTAGTTCCTTCCGTGGAAGGATGCAGACGGGTAGAGAGGTCCATGATGGCTTTGAAGAGTTTGAAAGGGTAGGCTTTGGTAAGGAAGGCATCTTCCCCAGAGGACACCAAACAATAGAACAGAAGCTTACAACCCTAAATCATATGTATTATGATTCTCACACACGTAGTTTGTTATCAGATTAACTTTTTGTTGGGCTTCACCTTGTCACTTACAGTGCTATACCAGATTGTGCAATTAACGTTTTTGTGTGACAGGCAGTTGCCTGACAGCTGGGGGTGGTAGGGAAAAGCAGATAATTATATGCCTGGTTTGTGACCTGCAAACCCTCTTCTTTCTGTTAAAATCTATGACAGAATCAAGCCCAAATTAAGGAGCTACAATAGGAAAGCTTGAAGCATCCATCAAACATTAAAGGTCATTTAGTACAAAAGCAGAAAGGTCAAAGAAAATACAGAAGAGTCGGTTGGAGAGGATTTAACTACCTAATGTGGTAAGTTATGAGTTGTGATGCTTTCTAAGGGAACAAATAAACTAAAGAACACAAAGTATTAATTTACATTTTGTAGATACATACCAATATTTAAGTTACTGCTAGCATTTATGGAACTTTCCACGGTTAAATATTTTTTAAAATAAATTAGCACTTTTATACATTAGCTTCACTAACTAATGAAAAGTGATTAGCTGAAGGATTATATAAAAAATTCTTCATAAAGTAAGATGTAATTTAATAGATTTCACAGGGTAGCTAGGGTGAAGATTTAAAATGTCATGGTTTGTCCCAGATTAATAACGAATCTCAGTACAAACGTTCAAATGATGTATTGAGTGAGTTAATCTTTCAGTCACGCCTGTTCTGTTATGGGTAAAAATCACCAGCCAAGAAAGTCTCTGTACAGTATGAATTACATGCTGATAATTCTTTTATATTTCAGAAATGGTAAACAAACCCTTTCATCACTTTCTATCCCTTTACTGGATGATACTAAATGCTAATATATTGCTGCATACATTGATTTGGGTGATCTTGATAATAGACTTAGCCTTTGGAGAGTCACAAAATAAAAATCAGTATTGATGACAATTCAGCTATAAATGTGGTATTCGAGAAAGGATACAAAGACTGTACTGTTTAGTTTCAAGGCTACGGTAACATGATACTTCAACCCTACTCTCCAAGAATCTCAGTGTGTCCTTCCCCAACTGCTGCTTTAGTTAAAAACCAACCCACTCCATTATTCCTCCCAGGATAGACAGAATACAAGACTAGAAGATGGGAAGAAATATGTCAGAACAGGTTTGCAGACAATGTGATTTTCTACTTATTTTTTCAAAAGAAAATCTTAAAAAAGAAAAAAAAGTAATCAGTTACTGTTGGGGTGGGTTTTTTTTCATGCTTTCCTTAATTTAATTTTCCCAATTTAGTCATCTTCATGTATGCCACCCTTACACTGGGTATCTTGGCTACAAAAAATGACCCCCGTTTGAAGCATGCCTCTTGCTTTACCAGTCTTTGAGCAGCTTATTCAAAAATATGAAACAATATGCGGACTCAAATTCAGTGTAATCTGCCCTCTGAGAAAGACACAGAATACAACTTCAGAAAGATGGAGCTAGAAACATTAGAGAAATGCTTGGTTTCTTTTGGTGTCTTTTTAGTGAAGGTAATGCTAGAAGGTGAATATAACCGCAAATTCAGGTGAAAACATAGGAGCAGACCATTCTGAATACATGATTTCATAACTGTATAGTATGTATTTATCACGTGCAGAAACTGAAATATGTCTTTAAGCTCAGTATCAGCGGGTTTAGCAGTGTGTTGGCATCTTTGAAGTTCTACCTGAATGTTTTTGGTCTCTATTTTAAACAGAGGTGGCTTAAATGCCTCAAGTGCCCTTAATGTATAGTGCTCTATATCATGGTAGGTGCTCACTAGGTTTTCTCAGCTTAGGCCAGAATGAAAACTGTTTCTCTAGTGAATTATACTGTAAAACGCTTTTTCTAGAGGGTTTTATTGAAATGCCAGCGTACTTAGGGCCAAATCGTCCTACCTCATGCAGGGTTCATGTAAATGACTTTTCCACAGAACCTATTATGGTTGAAGATGGGATCTGAAAGCTGCACGGTCATGTGTAGGTGCCATGTTGCATGCTGTGCTTTGATCCTGACCACCTTTGCATGAGCTTTTTGTGACCCAGTTCATTGCTATGACAAAAAATCATATCCCTTCTCCAACCTTCTAGCCAGTGGTCACACAACAAGAAGGGTTGTTATTCCCCATTGCAATAATCCACTTTTCTTGAAAAGAAAATCAGCAAGGTACCAGCCGTAAGGTGACTGAATAGAGGTTGGCTTGTAGCTCTGTGCCGTGCCAGGCAGCCTCTTATGGTGTTCTTGGTGTCTCCAGCTGAGCTTTCCAGCCATTGCTACTAGCACACCTTCCTTTTACTTCTGCTAGTAGAAAATGAGATTAGAGAGGAGAGATGGGAGTGGACAGAAGACCTATAGAGATAAGTGTTGTTCCTGTGTTACTGTTCAGTGACCCATGTATGACTATTTGGATAGATATTTCTCCTAAAATCTGGAAGGACAGCCCATGAATGAGTGAAAACTCATATTTATGACTGAAAGTAATAAAGCAAAATGTTCATGTAGAAATAAAATGTACCTGTCTTGAAGGAAAAAAAATGTATCTATATAGCTATCTAGTTGGTTATCATAGGATTTATGTTGCAGTCTTTTTAGCATCCATTTAAGTACAGGTTTTGGAAAATATGTTTGAACTCTGCTTTTTGATATCTTGCCTACTTTGCTAGTTTAAATTTTCATAAAATGAGTGTGCATGGGATTGTGCCTTTCACACTTCTGAATATGTTTCCCTTCTATCCTGAAACAATCTCCATGTTGCAGGAGAAGGCTTTTCTCTTTGCCTTTTTCATTACAGACTTCCACGTTAGTCTTTTAGGTTTTTCAGCTACCTTAGAAGCAGGCTTATTCAATCTTCTTTTAAATTACTTTTTTTCATTTATAACAGGTTTTATATTTATGTGAACATAATTTTATCGCTTAGGCGGCAAGGTGAGCTGGAAAAACAGAGAGCTTAAGGACCGCAGTTTTAGCCCCTGGGCTCTGCTAAAATCCATTCATTGAATCAAGTTCTACTTGATACTAGACCTCATAGGTGACATATGGCACACCCTATACTTGACCGGATTCCTAATAATGGTGATAAAATAGCGCATTCTATGAAATCTAGCAATGATGTGAAAAGGTGAACAGAACAAGAAATCTTATGTTATGCCACTGCTTGGCAGTTCTGGTTGATTTCTTCTGTTTAAAGATGGAAAAGAAATTTTTGTAAGGTAAATAATGAATTAGTACTACTATAACCTTTTTGTTTTACTACTTTTGGTAGTGAGGAATGCTGCAGTAAATGTGAAAATCCTGTGGTTATTCAATGTCATTGCAAAACTACCTTTTTTCCCTCCTTTGAAATAGCTTTTTTGCTTTTTTTTTTGCTTTTTGTTTTTGTTTTGTTTTGTTTTTGTGATGTTGAAAAATTGCATCAGTGGAAGATTTCTAAACAAACTTAATGTTGTTTGAAATTAAAAAAAGATAACATTAATTAAGATTGTTCAATTTTTTGTATTAGTACTTTCAAAATATGACTTATGTTTGCCACTTAGGTGTCTAATTTGATATACATACTGGCTTTAATGTGAAACTGCAGATCAGTAAAGAGAATATGAGAATTCTTAAGTGTTACGAGACCTTTTTAGGCCATATTTTTGGGAAATATAAAATAGTGGTTTCTCCAAAGTTAGTGGAACCGTAACGGTTTTCATGAGCTCAGTATCACAGCTCTGCGCTTAAATTTGTACTATGTGTTTCATTTTTCAGTGCAGATAGGATCACAGATGGCTGTGGGGAAGTACAGATGCTGTTTTCCTACTGTGATTCCCAGCACTGTACGGGGAGACAAAAGCAATGAGTTAACATCTGAAGTTTTTCAGCTAAACAGAACAAAAGTATCCTGGTCATACTAATTTGTTCTGCTTGACTGATACTTTACTCTGTTCATTACCATGCATTTGCATGGACTGTATGTTTTAGACCATTAATGAGATATGTGTTAATTGTATATACAGTTAATACCAAAAATATAGAGACACAGTAGTATGACACGACTGCTTCATGCTGTACTTTGTGTTTTTTAAAAAAGTGCAATTTTTCCATTAAAATGCAGAGATCTGCAATATTTTTTAACTATGCAATTATAACATAATATTAGTGTGACAATCTCACCGTTGATATGATGTAGCAATTTTCACTGAGTTCCCATTAATTCTGTATTAATGACATTTTGATATGATCTTGATAGTATAATCTTAATGCATGTCATATCTAATAAATTTTGAATTAGAGCTGCACTTCTGCTAGCTTTTCAAAAATCAGGTTTTAAATAGGGTATAACAGAAAACAGTTCAAAATATTAGTAAATTTTCATTATTTCATCAAGGAAGTCCAATTATTGGTTAAAGCCTTACATTTCTACTTTAAGAGAAGTTATGCAGACTTCTTTATGCAGAGGTGAAGGTACATATATATATCACTAGTGTGAATAAGAGGATGCAACATGTTCTATTTGTAGCTTTCTAAAGAAACTGTGTAACATTCCCCACTGCTCACAGTCTCTGATGGTAACCTCTGTTTGGCCATAAAACCACTATAACAACACGTATATTATAGAACAAAGCAATAAAACAAACAAGTATAGAATGAGGTGGAAAACATATTTATGGCCATCATAAATAGCTATAGCAGTTTCAGAATGACACGATATAGATATACGGTTTATGTGTGTATCTTCTATGCGACTAGGCATTATATTGCATATTATCTGACTCTCCATTTATACTTTTGAAACACTACTACTGATGTTAACATGAAGTCAGAAATACGTATTGTAATGCAAGATTCCTTATGAGAAGCTTACAAACAGCAGTTTCTCTGTGTGATTTCCACACATCCCCACCCCCTAGTGTCTCAAATTATCTCCCACTGTAGGTTCCTAACAGGTAAATGGTGATTAAATTGCATTTGGATGTATCAAAAATGATTATGTACTTTGGGTATAGGAGTCTGAGCAGTATAGGTAGCAGCTCTGATATTTGGATCATCTGGATTGGGATGTTTGTAAAGTTCAGGACTGAAATATCATAATGACTTCATTGTAATAATTCTTTCTTGGATCACATTCAATCTCATTATAGCTGTAGAAGACCAAATGCTTTACAACTGATCTAGTTGGATGCAGTTTCTTTCTACAAATGACTTTCTCTTTCTCTTCTTCTCCTCTTCTCCTCTTCTCCTCTTCTCCTCTTCTCCTCTTCTCCTCTTCTTCTCTTCTCCTCTTCTCTTCTCTCCTCTCCTTACCCCTCCCCTCCCCTCCCCTCCTCTCTCCATCCCCTCCCCTCCCCTCCTCTCTCCATCCACTCTCCATCCTCTCTCCTCTTCCCTCCTCTTTTCTCTTATTTTCTCTTATTTTTTTATACTGGTGGTTGGTTAGGATCTGAATGTCCTGGGAGAGGTCATCTACCCTACATCTAAGCATAGGTACCAGCCTACATTTACTGTTTTAAATTAAGGGGTGGAAGAGGGGAAGGGAAGCAAAGCATGAAGCAAAGTTTTTAAAAGGCTATAAAAGTTTTAAAGAAAAATATTTGTTCAGCTTTTCAAGGGGTCTTTAAATCAGTGTCTCAGTTTCTCAGTGGAAATTGCTGGATGCTCTAATGAATTGATGCTAAAAGAATTGGTGTTAAATATGCTATATCCTGACTAGGAGGAGACAATTTTTAAAGACTCTTCTTCCACAATAACAAACAGTTGTTTCTTATCAGAAAAATTCAGCCTTATTTGATGTACACAAAATAATAATAATAATAATAATAATAAAAAAAAATTAGAAAACCCTCTGGACCCCCCACCAAAAAAACCAAAGCAAACCAAACCAACAACAAAAAAACCCACAAAAAAATAAACAAATAAAACCCCAAATGTAATTTAAATGGAAACAAATCCTTAAAGCAATTTTTACCCTACTTTGAAGTCTGTTGAATGTGATACCCAGAATAAGTCCATTCACTGTGAAATCATTAAGAATGATTCCTGACCTCTCCAGATGTGACTAAAATTTGTTATTCTTTCCTTGTTTTGTTAAAAATGCTATTAAAATTCTGTTTCCTAGCCTTTTCAGTTTTTAAACCAACTAGTCTCACAGAAATGGAAAAATAGCTTTTCTGAGACTTGATTTTTATTTTGTCTGCAAGGTTTATCAAGTAGCTTTCATTTTAGAGAAGTCAAACTTACCCATCTTAATACAATATTTATTAAATAAATTATTTCAAAGTTAAACAATAAAAAATTTTAATGGACCTGTATGTAGATTGTCAAATGACCTTCATATGCATGTATTTTTTCTGTCTTCAGTTTTGAATGAATGCTGACTTCAACAGAGTTCATTTTTGGTATGAGCAGGCAGATTTGCCCTAAGGTGTCTGCTGGATATAAGCGAACCTCAGCTCTGAGATGTTAAAAAAGGGAGTTTTAACATCAGTGCCTGCTGACTGAAACCCTGTTTGTGAAGATGTCCGAACTCCTCTTTTCAATGACCTTGATGAACCTGGGGGCACGTTTGAATTAAGCATCAGTTCCTGTAACCGCAAAATGAAAGAGGTCTCTGAAACCTCGGACTCTTAGTGCTCGGTACGCTGGAGTCTAAATAAACACGACCACATGTGACAGCATCTACAAGTTCTCAAGGAAGACTTGTTTTAGACTGCTAAGGAGAGACATTTGTGATAGCTCCTGAAGAAGAAGCTTCCACAAAAAAATGTTGTTTCAATTCTGCTAATACCAAGTAACGTACTGCAGGTCATTTGTAGGTGGTGAGGGTTGATCCCAGACCTTGTACTTGCATGACTTACCCAACAAGAAGTAGAGAATTGGATTTCCCTTGTACTGTTTTCTTCTCCTCTTCCCTTTCCTCTACCACATACAAGCTTAAATGTTAATTTATGGATTAGAAGATTCAACACTGCTTACTCTGTGGTTAACATAGGGAAGTCCACAAATCCTCGAGTGAGTTGTTTTTCTGTTTTCTGAGATCCTAGAATCGCTTCTTATCATGATGTGGTGCTTGGATCAAGTCTTGTTGCTACCAGAATTACTGCAGTTATATTATTACCTAAAATGTAGGGCTTCGGTGTGGAACGAAGGTAGGCAGTCCAGAGACGTCAAATATTAAATGCATAATTATTGCTGGTTTGGACATTGGAAAAAAAAGAGGTGTTTTATAGAATGAAATAAAACTTATTCTTTTCCCCTGTGATCACATGCTCACAAAATTGCTCATTCCTCTGTACTTTAAACAGCAAACCCATGTGGGCTGCATATATTTGCTAACGGTTTGAATGATGATTTGAATTGGAAGTCTAACCTGCTAAAAGCAGTGTTAACAATGAGGTTAAATTTACTTCATTATTAGTTTAATGAACTTGCTTCTGAATGGGCTGGTTCTTAGATTTAAAAGGGGTTACCTTGAAAATATCTTACAAAGTCTAAATGACCTGCAAAGGGACCTTTGTAGAAGCTTTTACTCAACCCTGAGCTTTAAGCTATAATTTCAGCATTATGGTAGCCAGGATTTTTTTTTTTCCTTTTTTTCTTGTTACTGAAGTTAGTTAGGTGCTATCCTTGGGCAGTTGCATCATTTGCTAAGCTGAATCCAAATGTATCAATGCATTGTAAGCTAGTATTCTAACACTGTTTTGTTATGTGATGCACCTTTTCATTCTTAAAAAAACCCCAGATTATTCTTCCTCTGAGATGCTGTGAAAGTTGAGTTAGATAGGTGATTCTGAGTATTTCTGCTATATGCATACTTGTAAGAGGTAATTATAAATATCCTCTCTCACCTGAAATACATACTTTTAAAGGAAGGTGAATTGCACACTCCTGAGGAAGACACTGCTAGAAACTCTTCCATGCTTTTTACACACATGTCACTCATGTACCTTCATTTGCCATGCAAGCAAGTCTCCCAGGTTTCACCATTCAGAGTGAGTGGATTCCTGCAGTGTTCATAAACGCATGTACCTTGAAGATAGGGAACCAGTCACCCTGAACCTATTATCTCACAAAGGGCTGTTGTTAATGTGTCAGCTTTCAATCAAGCACAGTAATAAGCTGCATGTATCAATTCTATGTATGTGTTTGTGCTGGTGGCAGTTGTAGGTGCAGATATAAAACATTAGGCCCAGCATATTGAAATACTTCACCCTGAGATTGAACACTTTGCCTTCCCATTTTGGAAAGAATGTTTTGCCCTTTGGTAGCTTAAAGATTTGTTGAGAGTTTAGTTAAATGTTAGAGAAACTCTCAACTGGGAGGGAAGGAATGAGAAGGTGGAGTGGGAAAAGCAGGAGAAAAAGTGGGGAAAGGACTGCCAAATCTATTTTCAAGGTTAAAGCGAAATCTTTCTCTGAGGGAAAGAGAAATGTGAATACGAACTGAAGAAGTGTCTCCTCTAAGTTGCTTGTCCCTTCTGCTCAACCAGTACTGTTATCTCAGAACTCTGCTCACACTCATCTTGCATCACGCAGGTCTGCAATGTCAACTAGCTCACAATTATCTTTAAGAAGAGAGTACTGATGTCAGGGGGTTTGTACTTCCTGCATTATTTAGGATGGTATTTATCACACTGTATTTGAGAGCTTAGATTACTACTTGGGAATTCAGTATGTCTGGCTAGTCTTTTGAAGACACAGAAATGCAGTATGTTGTATAGAGTGCAAAAATGTATCATTAACTATTCTAGTAATCTAAAATGGTGCCTCAGTTCAGCAAAAATATGTATACATGTGCATTTGTATGCGTGTATGTATATGTGTAAACATATAAAAATACGTTAAAAAGCTGGCATTTTCTGCACTGCAGTGGTGATGCAATATCTATGTCATGATGTGGTCTGCTTCACAGAGCACTGGACATGAAATTGGGATAGGTAATTTCTACCTCTATCTTTGCCTCAGTTGTAGGTATATTTCACAAATAGAAATTTACCCACTGCAATTGTAAAACACCCTGAAATGAAATGTGTTATATTTTTTCCAACAGTTGTGCCCTTATTCTTTTGAAAGTCTTTTGTGCAAAGTCTTCTGAAGGCTTCAACATTTAGAATTTTAATATTCAACAGCAAGATACGTTAATGATTTGCTTCGTTAAGTGTATTTACAGAAATTTCTCTCTATTAACACATATGCATTGAAAATAACTGAATATAATATATGCAATCTTTTCATGATTCCCTTTTTTTATTACATTTATTTTGAAAGAATGAATATAAAATTAGGACCCCTGCTATAGCAGTTATTACATAAACACACAGTCATAAATGGCTGTATTTCTGCCCTGGCAAGCATAAGCTTGTGTTGTATTTTGCAAAGGTAGACAATTGATTCATTTTCTTCTCTAAACTAGGCAGTGCTATTCCTATTTTATCAGTGCATTTAGCCAAACTTACAAGAACCTGTGTGACAACTAGTGTTTGAAATGCCTTCCAATTTGCACTAGTAGTTCCATTGTTTTCTTCTAACTTGTACTTTTGGTGTATGGTTATTTGTAATAGAGCATATACAATCACCTTACTTCTGCTCATTTAGCTAGGAGTAATTATTTATTTACTAAGATTGTCAATAAATTTAAGCCAAGAAAGGGAAAGCCTTTAATTATAAGAGTGAAAATACATAATGTCTTAAGAGTTTTACACATCTAATGTGTTTATATGGAATGTTTCTATCCAAGGTTTTGAAGTTCTTATATATTAATATTTGATCTCTCTTTAAGTGTACACAGCACTAAAATGTTGGCTGTGCAGTCTAAGAGTAAAAAAAAGTTGCAAACAATTTTCTCCCATTTTTTCATACAAATGTATTATTCTTTTCTTAAGAGGCACATTACTTTGTTAAAGTACATCTCCTCTAAAACCCATACCAAAACAAAAATGCCCAAACTCTTCAAAACAACAGAAAGCTCTAGCCCAAGGTCAGTTAGCTCAATATGAGGGGGGGAAAGGGTGTTTTCTATGTCTTAAGGCAAAAGCAGCCTAAGCACAATCAATTCTGACAAGAATAGCATTTAAGTGCCTTGCCCTTAATTACCGACGGTTGCCTCTCAAAATGCAGGTTTTCCTTTGTCCTACCTGCATTCACCCCTGGGCGTTCCTCTTTGCGGTAATACAGTTTTATCTGTGCTTATCTCAAAATTTAGGCTTGCCATTGCTGCAATCTCTGCTTAAGCACTGCTGCTAACTGCTCCTAAGAGGCCGGCTGTGCCCGAGTGGATCCAGAGCCCCCACACCCCCACCCTGACCTGAGATGGGAAAGTTTGCTCTAAAACCTTTACACTGAGCCCTTGAGGTGTTCCTAGGCTGAACCTGAGCTGTGACAGTCTTTGTAGGGGATTCACACCAGAGCAGGACTAAAGCAGCAGTGCTGGTAAGCATGAAAGCTTCCTAATTGTTCAATCCGTTCTGATCATGATGGAGAAATTATACGAAGAATGACAATGGGGTGTCTGAGTGGTGTAGCTCTACTGTAGCTGCAGATTGCCTGTCCTGGAGACATTAAACTACTTGTGGAGATATTCTCCCGTGCAAGCATGATAAAACCCTTGAGATGAAGCCAAGACCTAGCAGTAGGCCTCTGTTTTACCCGACCCCTCAAAAAAGAGGCAGAGCAGTAATAATTCTTTTTTTAATAAAAGTAATAAAAAAAATAAGTAATAAAAAATAATTCTTTAGGTTGCAAAATTTCACAAGTTTTCTTAAGCTCAGTTAGCATCATCAGGCATAACTTACTTTCTTGATGCACCAGTACCTTCCCTTCCGTTCCATCCCGTATGTGTGCACGTAAAAGGAGGATGGAAGAAGGATTAGCTGCTGATACATGACCATGAGGTGCCCGGTAGCCTGGGAAGGTTGGCTTTTTCTGGAACAGAAAATGACAAGCTGACTGCACTTTTTATGACCTGTTTACTATTCTATCATAAGTATCCATGGTAACATGACTGTTCGTTCATGCTGGTATGTAGCAACAAAATAACAATAAATGTTGATTTAAACTAATGTGGTTGAATGGAACTTGCTGCCAGGTGTGCTGAAAAGAAGATACTAGAATTGGAATACAAGGAAGAGGAGTCAGAAATACATTATTTTATTCAGTTTTGGCTACGTATCTTGTCTTTTCTTGTTTTTACCTCCCTCCATCTCAGTCTGCTACTGAAGAATGTAACCAATAATTTAATTTATTAATTCTATATGTAAGCTGTATGATTGTCTCGTTAAGGGTCAATACTAATCTGAAAAAGATTTCCATTCATTTCAAACAGTGAATTTCTGTTTGCTTTGAAGGAGTCCCAAATTACTCCTCAATAAACAGTTGACTGCCACCTTAAACTATGGATACTTGTTTTATGTTTGTGCTGTATAATGTAGTTTCTGGATGCCTTTCATAAGACCAGACAAGCATACAGATGACCAAAATCGTTCTTGTAATGGTGGTGCTCCATTCAGTTGTAGACAAGTTTGGTTGGTTTTGCTGTGGGGGTTTTTAGTTGGTTTTGGTTGTGGTTTTGTTTTGGGTTTTTGTATTGCATAGGAAGATAATTCTTGTTTAAATGTTACTTTCATGTTATTTGCTACCAGGTGAACTTCATTTGTGTCAAGGTATTGACGTGCGGAATTAGACTCTGTAACTCGAAAGTTATAAAGTAGGTATGTTTATTGCGCGCAGATGCACGGGGGATCGCTCCTCCACAAGCGTGCATGCCCGAAGTGACGAACCATCCCACATTTATACAATGAAACAAATGAATATTCAATTAATGCCTATACATATTTGTTACCTAAACCCCGCTTCGTATGTTAATTAGCTTATCAGTCCGTTGCCTGGAATGTGGTGGTCTTGCAGGTTTGTAGGTGATTCATGTTCTTGTGACCATCCCATCTTCTTCAGCAAGGAAACTTAGCACTCCCTCTCTAGATAGCATTGGAATATCTCTCATCCTTTTCTCATTCTCTTTTAAATAGCCCCTTTGTTAGAGAAAGAAGGGCAGGTGTCTCCCCGTCTCCCCTTTGTTAGAGGAAGAAGGGCAGGCGTCTCCTCAAAACTGTAGTTGTCTCCTCAAAGCTGTGTGCCTATGTGACCAGACACCGCACCCATGACCAGTCACCATACCCACATTCCTTGAGCAGACATATACAATCACAATTGATGTCCATTGTCCCCATTTCACACTATTTCTCCATATCAATCCCCCCTTTTCTATCAAACTAAGTAAATTCTTTTACTTAAGCAGTCTTCCGGAATGATATAAAGCATCATACATAAGTGTTACCCTTTTAAACTAAAGCATCATACATAAGTGTTATCCTTTTAAACATTCTCCAAACCCACAAATATAACATAATGGTTAGTATTAAGGAAATTCCTCAACTGATCAATAAGATCACAACGGGGTGTACCATAGTGTTAAGAATTCCTGTTGCAGAAGGTGACCAGCCAAGAGTATCTCACCAATTACGGTTTCCATCTTGTTCTACCTTTTTTAAAACTTTCTTGATCCCCTCTACATCATGATGGATCGTAAGAAGAGTTTCATGTCCCTTTTCTTTGGTTTCTTTCAGTATACGTTGTAAATCTGCATGTTTTAATAGTTCTTTTATACTACTTATATTTAGTAGGAATTATCATCTGTGATAGGGTAAAGTTGGATTTTAAGAATTGATGAGACACTACTGGGGCTGAGTAACTAAAATCGCATCCTGTCATAGTAGTAAAATTACAAATACAATAATTTGAATATTGTGCAGTCTCCTTTACCTCCTCATCTACAGTTATTGTGTTACACTTAGTTCTCAAACACGCACATTCCTTCCTTGCATATATAATTACTGTTTTCAAGTTTGCGTTTGGTTGGGCCTCGAAATGACATATTTTCTGATCTGTATCTAAACAAGTATCCTGGGCCATTATAGTATTGCTTTCACAGAGGAAGCCCTGCTGTTCTCGCATAATACAAGATTCTTAATCTACTGTTTGCCACTTGTCACCTACCTTTCTGGCCCATGTTCTATGTTCAAAAGGATATTTTCCTAGGCATATTATAAAGATGGGCTCGGTTAAGGTAAAATTGTGCCAACATTCCCGTGAATTAAAGCACATGGTTGTATTTAGAAGGGTAAATTCCTTATCTACCTTTCTGACATTAATCAGGGTGTCTCCTGAAATCTTGGTGTTATCTTTTTCATTATATGTTTGACACCCTACTTTTATCCTATCTCCTAATTTTCCCCATAATTGGTCGACTTTGTGTACATCCTCCTAATCCCATTGATTCCTTTGGTATACCTCATTTTCAGAAAAAACCACCATAGCTAGTTTCGTCTTTGAGTCCACCTTTCCCATTATTCCAGTGTGTTTTTTCTGGGCATGATTCCAAGGCCAGTTATCAGGCTCTTGGTTGTAGGCAAGAGAGAGGGTACAAAAACCCACAAATGGTTTAAACCCACTACTGATCATTTTAAGAATCTAAACGTTCCTCATATATACATATAAAATCTGTTTTAATCAAAAATATCTTTGTTTGAGTTGGGGCTTACTGATAACAAGTTGGGCAAGACTGGCCACTGGCTCAGTCCCAGACTCTTTTGTTCTATGTTGTTTGTTGTGGTGCCCTTCCCATATGGTGGATCCACAACCGCTCAGGTTCACTTACTTGCCACCCACATTATTCCCATTTGTCCGAGTAAATTTGAGTTTCAGTTCTTTTTTATCTGGGGTTACTCTCCACGAAGTTGCAGGGGCTTTCTTGATCCGGGTATGGTGAATCCAAGAATTCTGTCCCTCAACCTTGATTGCAGTGTAGGTGGTGAGTAGGACTTGAAAAGGTCCGGTCCACTGTGGTTCCAGGGTTTTATCTGCAGAACACTTAACATATACATAGTCCCCTGGTCGTATATAGTGAACAGGTCCATCCAGACCCCTACTGCGTGTTCCCATCACATGCTTCTCAATTCTTATTAATTGTTTGTTTAGTGCCACCATATAGGAAGTCATTGTTTCTTCACCAATCTGTGAAGACGTCCCCTTTTGTACCCCATAGGGTCGTCCATACAAAATTTCAAATGGGCTAAGCCCCTCTTTTGCTCTTGGTCTAGTTCGAATTCGTGTAAGAGCTAATGGCAAATATTGGGGCCAAGTTAGATTTGTTTCTTGACCTAGCTTGACAATCTGTTGTTTGATTAGATGATTCATCTTTTCCACCTGGCCACTCGATTGTGGTCGGTATGGGGTATGTAATTGCCAATCTATTCCTAGATGGTGGCTGATCTGTTGCATTATTCTGGACACAAAATGTGGTCCTCTATCCGAGGACATTACTGCTGGGACTCCAAACCTAGGTATTATCTCTTGGAGCAGTATTTTGGTCACTTCCCGGGCTTTAGCAGTTCTGCACGGGAAGGCTTCTGGCCAACCTGAAAAGGTATCTGTTAGTACCAATAAATATCGACACCCCCCCTTTTTTAGGAAGTTCCGAGAAATCAATCTGCCAATGTTGCCCTGGAACATTTCCTTTCCCAATTTTTCCCAACTTTGGCCCCTTGGTAATCTTAGGATTAGTCTGGAGACAAAGATCACATTGTTGGGTTACTTGTCTAATAGTAGTATACAAATTTTGTGCTATTATGTTTTTAGTGAGATCCTTATATAGAGCTTCTGCCCCCCAGTGCCTTTTTCTATGTTCTTCCCGAACTACTGACCATACCATGTAGGAAGGAATCACTATTCTCCCATGTGAGATTACAGCTCACCCTTCCTCATTATATGATCCCTCTAGGTCAGAAATCAGTTTGCGATCTTCTTTAGTATAGTCTGGTTTACCTTCTAGAGATATTTGTCCATCGGGTATTAGCGCACCCTCTACCTTGATTGCTTTTCTGGCTGCCTGTTTTGCTTCCCTGTCCGCCAGTTCATTTCCTCTTTCTAATTCTGTGCTCACTTTCTGGTGTGCCTTGATGTGCATAATTGCCACCCTTTCAGGAAGCTGGACCGCATTTAGGAGTTTCAAAATTTCTTCCGCATGTTTGATGATTTTTCCTTGGGAGTTTAACAGTCCCCTTTCTTTCCATATTGCTCCATGAGCATGTACCACTCCAAAGGCATATTTAGAATCAGTCCAAATATTTATAGGTTTTCCCTGAGCTCTCTCCAGAGCTCGAGTAAGGGTTATGATTTCAGCCTTCTGTGCCGAAGTGTCAGCTGGTAGCGGTCCCGATTCTATCACTTCTTCAGAGGTTGTAACAGCATATCCGGAATGTCGTTTTCCGTTCAGCATATAGCTGCTCCCATCCGTGAACCAATGTTCAGCTCCATTAATAGGAACATCCTTGAGATCTGTCCTACTAGAATAAGTGGCTTCGATTGTTTCTAGACAGTCATGATCGACTGATTCGCCAACATTCCCATTAAGAAATGAGGCCGGATTGACGATGTTTGTAGTCACGATCTCAACATCATCTTGTTCCACCATTATGGCCTGGTATTTTAGGAATCTCTGTGGGGAGAGCCAATGCCCCCCTTTTGTTTCAAGGACTGCAGACCCTGTGTGGGATACTAAGACAGTCATTTTCTGGCCCAAGGTAAACTTCCGGGCCTCCTGGATGTTTAGGATGACAGCTGCTACTGCTCTCAGGCAACCAGGCCACCCTTTTGCAGTGGCATCCAGCTGTTTAGAGAAGTATGCCACTGCCCATCTGTATGGTCCCAAATCTTGTGCCAGTATTCCTAATGCCATTCCCTGTTTCTCATGGGAAAATAGGAAAAATGGCTTACTCACATCAGGAAGTCCTAGTGCTGGTGCCGACATCAAGGCTTTCTTCAGTTCATGGAAAGCTCTGTCTGATTCAGCATCCCACTGAAGATCCTTCTGATTAGCTGCTATCAGGGAATATAATGGTTTAACAAGCAAGCCATAATTACATATCCAAAGCCTGCACCATCCTGTCATTCCCAGAAATGTCTGCAGTTCCTTTACAGTTCGTGGTCGGGGGGCTTGGCATATGGCTTCTTTTCGGGCCTTCCCTAGGACCCGTTGTCCGGCACTGATCTCGTACCCTAGGTATGTGACTTGTTGTAACACCACCTGTGCCTTCTTCTTAGAAACCCGATATCCTTGTAGTCCCAGAAAGTTCAGCAGGCTCACAGTCCAAATAATACAAGATTCTTCGGTTCTGGTTGCAATAAGAAGATCGTCTACATATTGTAACACTTTCCCTTCTCCTGACGGTGGTTCCCATAACTCCAAATCCTTTGCTAATTGGTTTCCAAAAATTGTGGGGCTATTTTTAAACCCCTGTGGCAACACCGTCCATGTGAGCTGGGTCTTTCGACCGCTTCTGGGATTTTCCCATTCAAAAGCAAAAATTCTTTGGCTGGCTTCATGGAGAGGGAGGCAAAAGAAGGCATCTTTTAAGTCTAAAACTGTGAACCAAGCTAGGTCAGGTGTCAGGGTGGTTAGTAAGGTATAGGGGTTAGCTACTACAGGATACAGATCCTCTGTTATTTTGTTAATGGCCCTTAAATCCTGAACTATCCTATAAGACCCATCAGGTTTTTTAACTGGGAGGATAGGTGTGTTAAATTCTGACTCACATTCTTTTAGTAGTTTTAATTCTATGAATCGCTCTATATTTGGACGAATTCCTTCCCTATCTTCCCTTTTCAGTGGGTATTGTTTAATTCTTATCGCACCCTGTCCTTCCTTTAATTTTACTATAACAGGTGATGCATTCTTGGCACATCCCGGCATGTCAATTGCCCATACTCCGGGATATACCTGATCAATAATTCTGGTATCAATTTCCCTTTTTATAGGAGTACTGGCCAAAGATAGGCTCATAACCTGTATGTATTGATGATCATTTACCTCCAGAGTAACTTCCCCTTTTTTAAATTTGATTGTTGCCTCCAATTGTTCTAATAAGTCCTTACCAAGAAGGGCCTTTGGGGAATTTGGCATTCTTGTTTGTTTTCTTAGTTTGTACTTTAAAGGTTTCAGGATGTTTTCCTGGTGGCCAGCAGCTCCCACAACTGTAACAAATAATTATTTTTTTACTGAAGTTCAACAAATAAGTTGGTTTCGTATTCACTAAAATTCCACCTCATACCCATTCCCTGCCCTAAAGGGCAGTTAGGGGTCCTGTTGTACTGCAAATGCTGCAGCAATTGGGGTGACATTGTCAGGTCCTTCTGCTCAATTGTCAGCAACAGCAATCCCCTCCTCCCCACCATCAGGAGGATTCGGGGCAGGAGATGCTGTTCCTGCTCTGCAGGTTACACAGGCCTGCCTCTGCAGCAGCATTTCTGCTTTAACTCTTTCTTACCCTGAATGCAAACCTGCTACTTGTTGCTTTAAGTCTGTGCCATTACATATCAGCCTTCGCAGGCAAACAGCAAACACCCTGCCGTGCATCCAGCGTGACTCAGTCGCACCTTCGAGGGGGTACGGGGGTTTGTACAAACTCACCCCAATACTTTAACACTTTCACAAGGTCTTTGATTCTCCACCCACCCCCGCCTCAGGTTTTACATACATTAGTACAAGTTTTTATCTCACAACGTGTTTCATTCTAGTTGCTCCACAGAAGGAACCGCAACCTGAGCTTTTAACACAAAAATTTCAACAAGAACATCTTTCTAGTTTAGGTCTTAGGGGTTTTTCCTATCCTTTTCTAGAGCCATAATCAAAGATCAGGTGATGTTAATCCCTCACTCTTTCTAGTGTTAGTACCATAGGATCCCGAGGGGGTACTAATCCACAGTCCTTTTGCCACTCAGGTTTGTCCTGGAGGACGAAGAACATGTCTGTATACGATACTTCGTCCCATTTTCCCTCTCTCCTCAGAAACAACATTAATTGCAGGAGAGTGTTATAATCTAACGTTCCTCCCTCCTGAGGCCATTTCGCATCACTCCAATTTATACAAAAGCCACCACTGATTACAATATTTAATCAATTTCCTTCTATTTTCGGTACCACCATGTCCTACGATATCACTCCAATGTTTTAATATACAACCCAAGGGCGATTTTTCACAGGGCTTACTCCTTCCATTTCCCATTTTACAATTTTAATTACTTTGTTTTTCTCCGGCCGCCTTAGCCACCCAAGGTCGGAAACGCGGATAGAGCTCCTCACTCGTATTGCACTCAAACGCGTGTCTCAAGCACTCTTGCACTCACACTCAGTCAAAATAATTAAGCCATACACGGAAAATCAAAATGCGCATCTCAATCACACCATTCACACTCTCCGGGCAGCCCGCAGTCACACAAGCAGTATGTTATACGGTACCGTGCACTTATGTACAACTTTTAGGAACACTTGACAGTTCACAAAGTATGCATTTCAATGAACAATTGCCAAAAAACAAACAACAAACAAAAAAACACATTTTTCCTGGTCTTAAGCAGAGTGTTAAGTTTTCCGCTATTTGCCACGAATTACCAGAATATTATTATTTTTCAATATACATTTCATAACTCCGAGTTTTGAACATGTAACAAGACAACACATAGAACAAACAAGACACAGAGCGCTATTTCAGTTGTTATATTCTAGGAATTCCCCAATTCTTAAGACAACCCAATGGAAGTTTTTAGCTTCCCCCTTTTTCTTTTTCCTACGCAAAAGTTTCCCTTTTACTTTTGCTAAGAGGTCCCTCTTGTTCCTGTGAGGTTCCGCCTTATTCCGTCCCGCCCCCCGCTTTCCGTCACGAGGCCTCCGGGCTTTTAGGAATGGCAGTCACCTCGGGTTTGCTCGATCTGCCCTCAAGATCGCTAGCGGCCACCCCTCGGTCAGCAAACCCCCTCCCAAGGTACCTTTCCTCCTGGGGACTGCGCTGCGCGCCGGACGTCTCCGTGCGTCTCACCAGCCGCCCCGTTACTGAACATACCGTTTTATCCGCGGATCCAGGGGTTCTCTTCTGCTCCCGGGGGAACAGCTGAGAAGAGGAGGCTCCTCCGAGGAAATCTCCCGGGGCGCGCCTAGGAGCGTCCGCTCCGCAGCTGGTCCCTCGGCCGAGCAGAAATCCTCCTGCCTGGCTCGCCAAAACTGACGTGCGGAATTAGACTCTGTAACTCGAAAGTTATAAAGTAGGTATGTTTATTGCGCGCAGATGCACGGGGGATCGCTCCTCCACAAGCGTGCATGCCCGAAGTGACGAACCATCCCACATTTATACAATGAAACAAATGAATATTCAATTAATGCCTATACATATTTGTTACCTAAACCCCGCTTCGTATGTTAATTAGCTTATCAGTCCGTTGCCTGGAATGTGGTGGTCTTGCAGGTTTGTAGGTGATTCATGTTCTTGTGACCATCCCATCTTCTTCAGCAAGGAAACTTAGCACTCCCTCTCTAGATAGCATTGGAATATCTCTCATCCTTTTCTCATTCTCTTTTAAATAGCCCCTTTGTTAGAGAAAGAAGGGCAGGTGTCTCCCCGTCTCCCCTTTGTTAGAGGAAGAAGGGCAGGCGTCTCCTCAAAACTGTAGTTGTCTCCTCAAAGCTGTGTGCCTATGTGACCAGACACCGCACCCATGACCAGTCACCATACCCACATTCCTTGAGCAGACATATACAATCACAATTGATGTCCATTGTCCCCATTTCACACTATTTCTCCATATCAGTATAGTTAGAGTCTGAAAACATCTTTAATGCTGGTTTATTTAAATCAGGATTAGGATCAGGTGAAGTACCAGCACACAAAGCAGGAAAATGGTCTTACTGCTCTGTAGGTGTTATCAGCTGCTTCAGGTGGTGAGGGGCTTTTAGAGATGACATCAATGTTTCTAAATACCATTTTGGAAACTGTTTCTGCTCTTACCTTCAACCTGACGTCGTGCTGGGGTGAACACATACCTGACTGAAGCAGTAACTTGTGAATTCTGGCTTTGCAGAATCCCCCCCTCCCCAGGTGCGGTGGCAGGGTGCTCTGGAACTTGGCACGCACTTGAAACAATTCCTGCCTCTATAGCACCTCTCTTGTCTGGGTTGGCTTCAAATAAAGACACTAATTGGAAAACACTGGTGGTATTTTCACTGTAGTTTTCTTTTTTTTTCTCTTTCTTGCAGGCAGCCCCCGGGCCCCGCCGCGCTGCGCCCAGCCCCTCCGCACATCCTTCAGGACGCGGCTGCAGCCGGTGACCGCAGGGCTCGCAGGCGGCCGGGCTGTGGGCTGGCGGCAGCAGCTCGCTGTGCTTCGTGACATCATTCCTGGAGCTCAGATCCCCTTCGGAGCGCCTTCCCGGCCGGGTCTGGGGGTCTGCCCGCTCTGGCGGAGCGAGGACCCTCCCGCAGAGGGGCGGGCAGCTCCCCGGGCGGGGCGAGGCGCAGGGCTGGAGGGGAGAGTCGGGGGACGAGCATCCTGAGCGGCGGAACGAGCGGAGAAGCTCCACTATGAAATTCATCTCTGCCTGTTACTTGCTGCCTCTCTTTCCTGCGCTGGTCTTAAGCTCTAGGTGAGTACCGACAGCGTTTTTTGCTTAGAGTTCTCCTGGTTTGGTTGCTTTTTCAGATTCGGTACTCAAATAACACAGATTTTAGCTTTTACTGGGGTGCTAAGTTTAGAGCAGATACCTTCTCTGATCGTTAACCCTCCCCCTCCAGATCCTCTGAAAGATTCTGAGTCTTCTCTTGGTGTTTCTCGGATTTATTTTTTCTTTTATGATGTAAAAGAGCTACTCCTGTATAACTTGACCCACAGCTGGTGTGATGTAACGAGACTGTACAAATACCAGCTTCATCTATACAGCAGCAAATCCAGATAGCCTCTGTTTCGTTGGAAATAAGGAAGCCAAACAGCTGAAATTGAGAACATGCTGACGTTTTCCCTTATAGAGTGCAAAAAATATAAACACTTGAAAAATCTCTCAGTTTGGCTTTGTATACCTGAACATGGACCGAGGGCTTACCGTCGCTTACCGTGAAATGCAGGTGAGATGTTGCAGTCTTATCTCAATGCCAGGAAACATGTTAAAAAGTTACTGCAATCTACAAACATTCCTTTCCGTGCAACTGTAATAAATCACTGAGAAAATATGAACAGAAATCTATTGCAGCTTAAAAATAAAACCTGTTCTGACCGTGCAATGTTGTGATAAGATAATGTGTACTGCTCAGACGCTCAGAGATAGTTAAATTCCCCTTGCTGTGCATGTAACGTGTTCAGCACAGAAAAGATAAAGCTGAGAGACTATCCCGTTGTCTTGATGGACAGAGATGGAAAGTTAGTGTGGGGTACAGAGCACTGCATGTAACGTGTGACAATGTTATCAGTTCAGGCTTCTTAACGTCCAGTTCCTTATCAGAAAATCCAACCTAAATTGTGACTGTGGTCTTTTTTTGCTGTTAGAAGTTTATAGGATACTTACTGTAAGTCCACAAAGCATGTTATCAGAGGATCTATCTTGTACATTTATCAGGGAAATGTGTCTTTTGCTGTTAAATCAGTATCACAGCAGTTCTTTGCAGAAGCACTGCATGTTTTAAGCCTTAATAGTTTACTGAGACTAAAAAAAAAAAAAAAGGGGGGGGGGGGGTATGGCTGCTAAGTACTCCAAGTGAGGTATAGCAAGGGCACATCTCTGTACATACTCAGCCACAGGCAGGTAAAAACTCTGACAATCTGAGTGGGAAAAGGCCTGAGTGCAAGATATTCCTGAGAAATCGGGATTATCAAAATGCTTCAATTAATTACTTCATGCTTTTGGAAGGGGTTGCTATTAGCAAGGGAGGGTACTTTTTTTTTTTTTTTTGGTTACTCTTCTGATTTAGGCACTCTGCAGTCCATATGAACTACTCCAATGCTCTCTGAAATAAAACACTTGGAGGAAAATTTTTATGTATTGTGATTCAATAATTATCCCTTCTGAGTTAAGAAGGGGTCTAAAGAGACATTCAGTAGCAGTCAAGTGTGAAGCTTCTTGTCAATTCGGATTAATAATTTTACACTCACTTAAGAGTGATGCATTCTTTGCTAAATTATGCCAGAGTTAAAAAGGGGAGGAAGCACCAAGCCAGCTTTTGCAGATGCAGGTTTGTATCTTGCATGATCTTGTGCAGATTAAACTGTAGTGGAAAGACATAGGGAAAACTATTCTAAATTTTCATACTTTCTTATTTTTATGAAGTGTCTTACAAACTATTTGAACATTCAGGGGACCAAACTTGGACAAGGTGTCTAGTGTAAAGCCCTAAAACCAGGTCCTTGTCTTCTTGAGAAAATATGACCTGTATGAAAAATGGACTGTAGCACACTCTTGAGAATCGTAAAAAAAAAATCAAGTCCCTCCCCATCTTTCAGAAAATAGTTGGAAAGAATATGAAGAAGTTGAAGTTGGTATGTGAATACTAATTATGAACGGTCTGACTCCGAGGAGTGAGTACACTTTCATAAGAGTATAACTGTGTGGCACGTGATGATTTATGTTCTTATGTAATTGAGGGATGAAAATGATCAATGTGAGAGAAATTCCAGTTAAAATTCCACCCAAGTACAATACGTGTTGCAAAGTGAAGTTTTGCTTTTGATGCCAGATTGGTCATCCTGTCAAAAAAGGAGACTGAAACTCTACTATGGAGTTGGAGATTTATAGAAGTCCTGGGCTACTCTGTATAGCAGTTGTATTCAGTCACTTGATTTTTAACTGGCTGTGTAGAACATAAAGTAATTTTTCAACAGCACATGATGGAGGTTTAAAAAATGATACAGTGCTATCAATATGCCATCTACTGGAAAGAGATTATGCTTTAATCTCCTTCAGCAGAAGGCAATTCTGTCTGCGGCAGTTAGTGTTTCTTGTAAACATATGGTTAATTCATTGGTTGGACCCAGAGTAGGTTTGCAGGACTAGGTGTGTTTGCAGAAAGCAGGGTCTAATATCCTGCTGTGTGAAATTGCTTAGCTAAGGCAAAGCACCAGCCTTGCAGGGCAGAAAGTTTTCCATCCTGAGGATTTATGTGGTGGTTTGGTTTTTTTTCTTTTTTAAAGTTTGTACAGAAGCACAGTATCTCCATTTCATAGATTGGTGCTGAAATCAGTCAGCCCAGGACTTGCTGCCAAGGTGGGCAGCTGCTGCTTTTTGTTCCTTGTCACAAGGTGATGCCATCTTCTTTGCGTCAAGTCACGGGGAATAGTTTTGGAAGACCTCAGCATGCTTTCAAGCCTCGTTGTAAACCAATCTGAACTGAGTTCAACTATGTTAATGAAGCATGTAGTCTTTTCATATTTTATAGTGTTGTTGCAAAGGGGACAACCTACAGATATCAATTCTAAGATTGTGTTCATGATTGACTTTTGATTTCAGAACCCTCTGTAGCTAACTTCTCAGCATGGTCTAAAATCATATGCATGAACCAAATCCTATCAAATGGCAGAAAGTTCATGTTTTTGACATGAATGATGTTTTTTTGTATCACCTAAACACAGTTTTGGTGCAGCTTTGAGACACAATGGTGACTCTCGACCATATTGCCTGTTGGTTGTGCCAAAGAGGTAACAAGATTGAGGTGTATTTCCCTGCCCGGTTAACTATTTATCTTTTGATGCAGTAAGTAAAAAATACTGCTCTAAAATGAGTCTCATAAAAAGTTAAAGGGAATGTTTTTGAAGGTGAATTTAACTGAAGTTTGTGTTTTCTTGTCCGTTTTTATATTTCCTTGGACAACTTGGTTTTGACAGATCTGATGTGATGGTTGTGTACAAGTCACTGGTTTTGTGCTGTGCTGAAGACATCCTTTTTTTCATACTACTTCAGAAATGAGTCCCGTGGTACGGAGTGCTCGGCGAGTGCACATAGCATGTAATAGGCTCAGGGTCTGATTCTGCAGCCATCTGTGTGCTTTTGTGGTCCCAGGCCTCTAAACGTTATTACTGGAAAGCTATTTGTTTGCATGAAATTGGTCATTGGGGTCAGTAACTAAGTTGTGTCATCCGGATTATCTCATTTAATGAGACTTCCTTACTTTTAGCCAAGAGGACAGTTTTCTGAATATTACTTGAACATTGCTTTTGAAAGGCTGGATATTTTGATCACCAACAATTTTTTTTCTTGTCCAAGTGACAAAAACCTGACCCTGTAGAAGCAGCTTGATGTGAAACAAAGCTTTCTTCTTCTTTTTTTTTTTTTTTTCATGATAGCGAATTCTTTCTGTCCACACAAGAAATATGACAAAAATACAAGACATTGAATAATTTGATTGGAATAGAATGCTTTATAGCTGAGAACAAGACCATAAACCTAGCAAGATGCACTTTAAGAACAATAATAATACTACTACTACAGCAACTCATTAAATGGATGTATAAACATCAGGGCTGTAAAAGGTAGAACTTATATTATTTTAATGGCAGAGAAATGGCTGGTGGTCGTATTTTCGGAAAGTGCAGTTTGCTGCTAGTCTGACTACACTGATGTTACAAAGCAATCTGTAATTCATTGGCATCAGAAGTATGTCACCTCTGTAGTCTGTAGCAGGATAAAGGTAGTGTGCTCATTTCTGGTAGGTGGGTGTTGCTTAATGAAGGTACGGGTGTTGATCTGGGGTATGCCTGTTGTCGGAAGTGACAGAAACTTAGTGAATTCACTTACTTTACTGAATATGAGAACCTGACTTGAATGCTTGCTTTTTCCCTGGACGTATTTTTGAGGTAATTTTTTTTTCTTTGCTTGTTAGTTTCGGTAATTATTTTTTAAGAAATATGAAAATATTAATATCTTTCCTTCCTCTTGGATAAAGGTGTGTGAAAAACTGTAAGACTTGAGAAAAGATAAAGTGAAACATCTTTAATGATGTTGTCTTGCGGGTGGGGTGTGGGAATGTTGAAAATCCTTGTTTCTGGTTTTTAAGGGCTTTCCCGTCTTAGAAACACTGTTTGGGCTACAGTCAGATGTTGAAGTAACGGTTTTTCATTTAGACTACTACAAGAGTAAAGGGAACTGTGTTCCTCTCTTGATTTCGAGGTGGCAGAATGAGGCTTGCTTTGTGTTAATGCCCTCAGCTGTAGCCACACCATCGATATGTGCTCCAGCAGGTAGCCAAAAGCAATGCTCATTTTTGAAATCTCAGACTGATGTCCAGCAGTGCCCTTTCTTTGCCCCGTGACTGAAGGTGAACTCTGCAGAGTGGTAGCAGGCTACTTCTTTAGCAGAAAAGATGAAGCATTTTTGCTGTGGGTTTGGTGGATAACAGAGACTGTCTTAATATTGTGCTTTCTGAATTCTTCCAGAAATCCAGGGGCATTAACTCTATCATTTGTCTCCTGCTTAGAATTCCTTTCACATTTACTTTTGATGTCTGAGTTTTCTGGGCCGTGAAAGCTTTCTGATTTCTATCAATGTGGATGATGATGCATGTTTGGTTAATGGCTTGTAAGGATGTACATCTGAGGTACAGGAGTGACATTTAGTATATGGCTTGTAACTTTACTGTACCTGAAGAACCATGTGTTTTGTTGTGGACTGTGTTTAAACATAATGGGATAAATTTAGCAGTGGCACAACTCCATTAGTTCAAAGAACATGTTTATCTTGATGGCTTTATTTTGGTGACTAGCAAGTGGCTGATACAGCAAGACAGGAGGTACTTGGTGAAGGAAAGCCTTTTCATTCTTCTGGGAGAAAAGTTCTGAGCTCCAGTGATACACTGAGAAAGAACAAAACCCCAAACCCTCATAACTACCACCCCCAACTCCCCAAAACAAAACAAAAAAAACCCCAACACTAAACAACCAAACCCAAACAACCAAAAAACCAACAAATCCCCAAACCAACTAACCAAAAAAGTCCAAGTACCAAACATGAGCAGGAGGAGCTGTTACTCCTCCTTGCCCCTGCACAAAGCCCATGGCCTCAGGGGTGCAGTGCCCAACTACAGAACTAGTAACGGCAAAACTGGAGACCCTTTTCTTGGCACGAGTGTGGTCACCCACCATGCTGCCTTAGAATACATGGCGAATCTGCAGGCTGCAGTACGGTGCAGTGATTGCCAAAGGAGCTTTCAAACACAGTAGGTGGGGTACATCTATCTTGCGTAGAAAAGTAAAACTGAACTTGCTGTAGCTGGATGACTTTGGCATTGGAATGAGATTGCCTAAAGCTTGTTTGGGAATCTCTGTATTTGAACTGCATTATGTATGCATATAAAAATATGTATGTGTATATACACATATATTCCTAATAGTAGCCTTATGTGATAGACGTGCTTATTCGTGTTTGCAGCCCTTCTACAATAGGGCAACTACACATTTTTTCTATCAGCATGTCTTGGACGTGGCAAGGAGGGGTGGGGAGAGATTTTTTTTTTTTCCCCTCAAGTGTGTTAAATTTTATCGGATTTTCTGTTGTTATCATAGGGCTAATTCTTTGTCAAGTATCATGCCCTTGTAAGTGGTAAGCTTGCTATGTTATCTTATTATCTGGGCTAAAACATTTAGAAGTGTTCTACACATTTCAGCTCACCAACCTAAATTAGGAGTCCAGAAAGTCTTTCTCAGTTAGGTCAGCAATACTGAAAATATATTATTTTGTGATGTTTTATCATTTATGTTTTTGATTCCTGGAATATGCAAGAAAGAAGAAGAAAAGATAATGAGGGGAGGAGAAGAAGGGATGCTGCTAAAAGCTTTTGTAACCTTCAGGAAAGACTTATTTTAGATTTGATATAATCTATAGTTAAAATATTCCTCAAGTTCCATGTGTCTCAGATAAATCCTGAGGATCTCTAGAATTCAGTCTTAATGTAATAGAACAGTTGGAATTTTGCTTGTTGTACTCCATATAATGCATTTCTGCCCAGGAGACTTGCTGTGGAGTTACTTTTGACATTTTAATGTATTCTTTATGTTTAGAGAAATTAGAATGCTGACATTTTCCTGTTTCTTTCTCATTTTATTAATTTATAGCTAGGGCAGAATATAAGGATATCTTAACCTAAATTTGTAATCTCTCTTTCTATGAGATTGGAAGTTCAATATTATTTTCTGTATTTAACAGGAACCTTTTCACAGATAGTAATCTTCATGATGTACAGCTGCAGACAAATCAATCTCATTTATGCCACATGTCAAAACCAGTGCTTCTTCTCATTGTCTAGTTTTGTGCAATGGCTATGCCAGCTGTCTTGTAAGGGTCAGGTCTGTAAATTTACTCTGTATGGAAGACAAGTAATATGTGTGTCAGAAAGAATAAAGGCATTTCATACCATCCTTCAATCTTAATACCGTGCGAAGGTTTAAGATTGCTGTATGTGCCGTTTCAAATACATCGGAGTGGCATGTACCTTTTAGGAAGCTGAAGGGTAAATATGATATTGCATCAAATAGCATTTTTAGCGTGCTGCTGTAGATTTTTCTTCTTTTTCTTCTTGTGCTATTACACACTTATTTTGCCCCTTACCTCATCTCACTTCCATGTTTATTAATCTTTACTTTTACTGTGTATTATCTTAGCAATGGCTTTTGTAGTGTCCCCTCTGAAGTCTTAGCTGTATTTGTTGAAACAAACAGGGCTTCAGTCAATCATGACAGAACTCCGTGTGTGTGACTCTTAGAAGCTGAAGGAATAGGTGTGTACGGAATTACTCAGTATCTTACTTGTTGATACTGATTGATAGCTCCTATGGGAAAGAGTAGAGAAGTGTCAAAAAATCCTGGTGTTTTGTCTCACTGTGCTTTCTTAGGAAGATAAGGTTAGTAATGCTGCCAGATAGTGTATTTTACACAGTGTTATTTTTTTCCATCCATTTACATACTCTTATTGTTATTTATGAATAGTCATCTTTGGATGATTTATGTTCACAGTTGCCTTGTAGAGAATAGGTAGGTTTCCTGTTCATTTACTGATTGTGAAAGACAGAGCTGGTTGAAAAACAGATTTACCCGCTGTCAGGCAAGTTGCAGCACTTTGATCTGCGATTAGGTGGGATTCAGCAAATGTGCGCTTGGTTTTCAAATGCTTTTCTTCTTCAGTTGGAGCTGGAGCTGCAGCAGAACATCCTTCCAACTTCTCCATACAAATGCCTTCCAGTCCACCACACTTGTACCCAACGACATGTACTATCAATGGCTTTACTCCTGCGAGAGCATCAAGGCACCGTCCATGAAAGGACAGGCAAACGGGGGGTAGTGATGGGGTGCGGGCTGGAGTTTTGCTATAGTATGACTCTTCACTGTATTTTCAATAGCTGTTACGGGTCTTTGTAGAACTTGGTTGGGTGTGGAGGCAGGGAGAGACAAGTTGCCAAGTGCTCTAAGTGGGAAACAAAGTGTGGTTGTTACTAGTACTCTGTAATTGGATTCTCAATACTTGATACTGCTTTTCAGGTGTTTTTGTGATTTTGTTTACCTGAATGACTACAGAAGTAGGAGCTGTGACTTTGTGCCTCAGCATTGTTTGGTTGAACTGGGGGACCTAGAGTGACACTAAGCCCAGTAATACACTGTGCCCACCTTACATAGGCCATCCTCATCACATCTGTATGATTTTGCAGTTGCGTTTGTTTTAACCTAGGCTGTGGCAGGCAGCGACCAAGGGGAAAACCTGAGATTTTACTGAAATGTGGAAGAGAAAAGGGGGAAAAAAAAAATTGTGCAAAAATTGAACTGACAGGACTGAAAAGCAGCTGTGCTCTGGGTGGCATTTGATTGTCTGTTGAGGAAGTTTCTTCCTCCTGATGCAGCATAATGAAATGCATACTTGATGTGCAAAGAGAGAATGTCTCTCTTGAAAATGGAGAAATAAAATCAGTTTTACTACTGCTTCGCTTACAGCCTTTTTGTAAAGAAATATTTTTCAGGGTGTGGTGATGCTCAGCCAGGGTGCAAATCAAACAGCTGTGTTCAGTGAGTAGCTGAACCTTTGAGCTCCTTTGCTGAAACCCATCAGTTGATGCTTAATTCTTATTCTGTGTGCCAAAATACACAACATGGTCATTGTATTCTCACTGCTTACTAGTAGCTGGCAGAGTCCATTAGCCCCACTGCACATCCACTCCTCTATTCTACTGAAAGTACAGAAGTTCTTGGCATGTGTTCCTTTGAAAATAGGCACTGTGGCTTTTCTGTTGGTTCTGTTTTGTTTTCTTCCCCCTTCCATGAAGGGAGTCAAGGTCTGCCAAGGGACCAGACATTTTAGAAAAGCTTAATCCCTATAACCTGTAGTGGATTTTCTTCATGTGCGTCTAACCTGATGCCTTTTGATTTTTGAAAGGGGATAGCGTGTTGGCTGTACTAACCTTGTGGGTATCTGAACATAACTGAGTGCTATATGCTTTGAAATGTACTGTTGTTTAGCTGCTGATGTGTATGGGGGATACCAAATAGTCCTGATTGTTAGCAATCCATCCTGACTTCTTTTAGAAAGTCTGGCCTTGCAGGTTTCTTTGTTTCACTCTCGGCTGAGGAATAGGGTTATTTGGCTTAATGCAAATGTGAGGCTTGGGGAATGAATCTGTAACCATGGTGCCTAGATGACAATGGGGTGCGGGGGGGTCAGAACCCACCACAGCGGTGCTGCCTCCCTTCTGTTTCCTTCATTAAGCATCTCCAACTTTGCAATCAGTGCAGCCTGTGCGATTTAATTTGGTGAAAAATCAGTCTACAATACCGCTTTCTGTGAAATCTCTGCATTCATACATGAATGATGTATGAAAAAAATATGTATGAAAAAAATATACTCCTCAAGTGCCTAGACAGTGAATAGAGACTTCTCTGCAGTTGCTTTTTTATTTAGTTGTAAAAGAACTATCTGCTGTTCAATATACACAGTAGTGCTGTATTTGGCTCAGGAAAGGTTGTGAAAGCAGACATTTAAATTTATGTTTTTCTTTAAGTCATACCTCTCTCTTTGTCCCTTTTCAAACATCCTAGTTCCTTCCCTAATTTCCACTCAACTGGAGCTCTCTTGGCTCAAGGGAAGATTATCTGTTCCTGGAAGCAGAAAGAATTAAATTGCTGTAAAACTAAATAGTAAAATCAGTCTTAAAGAAATACTAATCAGTTGTTCAAATGGACTCAGACAAACTTGCATTTCTATCTGTTTTCATGTGGTAGTATACAATATTGTCTGTTTTGTTCGTACCTAGACTGAAATAATTTAAATAGCTTCTGAAATAACAGGGAAGATATATAGGACATGTATATCAGAACAAAGTGTTTAAGGAATATATGTTCCCTTTGTATGAGACAAATCCTTTATCTCTGGTTTGTATTTGTCACTTGAAAGGTTTAACCCATTTCCATCAAATAGGAAGTTGATTCTGTGGTCAGGGTTAAATATCATAGCATTCGCTCTACTGTAGGGACATCATATGTTTCTTTGCTGCTAAAGCTTGATGATTATATCACGTGTTAAAATGGTACTTCTATGCAATAATAATTAGTCATTAAAGGAAAATGAAGTTTTTGTTACACTGGATTAAACCTATAGAATAATTCAGTTGACAAGAGCAGTTGCTACCAGAGGAAGGTGAAAAAACCTTGTAAGAAGCAGTATAGAATAATTTTATGTGCCTTAAATTTTTCCATGGTCTAGAGAACGAAATGATCCTTAAGGTAGTTTGATCCATTCATGTAGAAGAATATTCAGATGGGTAACAGAATCTTTATTCTTGCAAATATTTGCAAGGACGTATCTGGAAATATGAGTAGATGTGTTTTCAGCAATTCTGTTGGTGGCTAAACTAGAAACAAACACACATCCCAGCTACCCCCCCCCCCCCCCCCCCCCAGCCACTGTTGGGAATTTTCGCTATACAAAGTCAGAAGGGAGAAATTGCCATAGCCGTTCTAGGGCCAGATAGAATAAGATATCGAAAGGGTGAAGAGGAAACACAACTAACTTGGATATCTGTTAGAAGGAGACAGATAAAAAGGGGCACTACGTGGTGAATGAATAAGTTGGAGTATTGATACTATTCTAGAGATACTCTATTTACCTGTATCTTACCAGAGGCTAAGTACATTATTTGCTACTCTTCCTATATAAAGGTTAAAAACAAAAATAATTAAACAATTCTTATAATTATAAGGTGTGAGAAAACATTGGAGGGAAGGAGACACGTTCTGCTGTTTGTTACTTCTCATGACTTAGAAATTATGGTATCGGTGTTAGGTTTAATTCTTTAAAAGATTAAGAAATGTTTTAAAAGTATGGCTTATAAGTCTCCTAGTCAGCAGTAAAAGGTAGCACTTTCACCTCAAATCTAGGGCAATTGAACAGATTCGTCTTGTGCCTATACTCCATATACGTTAAACCTCATAAATGACGTACACCTAATACTAACTTATGGGTAAATCTTTCAGTGTTCTACAGATAACACCTTTTTTTTTTTTTTTTTTTAGAGAAAAGATAGTTTGTAGGGGGAAATGTCCTTAGTGCTCATTACTTACCACACACTAATGAGGATGGAGAGATATCCAACCCATTTCTTGTTTATTTAATGAAAAAGAGTAGCAGTTGGAAAGTCCCCTCATCTGAAGTAGATGCCAAAACATCATTGTGGGTGCTGATAAAAAAAACAACCTTAAAGACTGCAAAATTGTATCCAATTTTGTTAGTGTATTTTCTGAAGGTGAAAATATCTCTTCTGCTCAAGGGAAAATACATAAATATGTATACTGTATGTGTCTCTGTGTAAAGGATTTCTAGTTGTTGGCATAAAATGAAGTATGAAAACTTGATTTTTAGCTATCTTTTCTCGGTGGCTTGAATACAATTAAAATGCTTCAAAACAGCGGATTTATTTTTTTTTTTTCAACAGCTAAGGCTTCAAAGCCAGATACACCTTTTGCACAAAAAATATCAGATTAGTTACACAGACAACATTGGGCTTCAATTTTTTATATCCTGCTACTTCCTTTGATTGCAAGAAATTATACTGAAGACAAACATTGTTTCTGGCAAGTTCATTGATCTGCAATTATTCTGCCAAATCCACTTTTGCAGTGTCTTGGTTGGACACTCTTGGACTTCAGTGTAGAAAAGATAGAAACTTACTGTTAATTCCTTGTGTTTCAACAGAATATTCTGTTTACATTGATGATGCTCATTAGTTGCTGCCATTATGGTATAGGTGTAACTACTGAAAAAGTAACTTGAGAAACTGGTGTGTTAAATGCTTACTTGGCAATTTGTTGTTATCTTGGTGGGTGTTTCCTGGTTAGGCTGGGTTATCAGCATCATCTCCTGTTGCAAAAAATCTGAAGCATCCTGAGGGCTGTTCCAAATAATTCCCTCGGGTATGTGAAACAGCGGATGCTTCCACATACTGTCTTTTTAATGCCTATGAAGCTTTTTGCAAAGTTTGCATGGTAAGGTACCCCTTCAAATCTACTTTAGAGAAATATCTGAATCTTTTCAGGCTCCAGATTCTTTTATGAACTCACAGCATTTTGTATAACCCCTAAATCCATGCTGAAAATTTTAGTTGTGCTTCTGAAAATGACTAGGATGGGAAAATTTGATCTCAAGCACGATTGGACCAATAGGTGGGATGAGCAGAATATGCCATTTGCTATTGATAATAGTAAAAATATCTAAACTGAGGCAAAAGATAACAAAAAGCTATGCTTATACTACTTGGGGTAGCTGGGCTTCAAAGTATCTCTATTTTACCTTTGATAAGGAATGAAAATGTCCGCCTTCATATAATTTTTACATACAGTGATGACAAGGCATTAAAAATAGTGACTGGTGATAATAGATCTGGAACTACATAAATGACAAGGCAATGGTATTAGGGGGAAAAATTGTTAATAAAATTTAGGTAATATATTCTCCTTTGGACAGACAGAAGTCATTATAAAAGAGTAGCTTTACGTTTAATCAATATTCATTTTACGACTTTACTTTCTTGAGAGTTGCTGCTCTTCCCATACTGTAATAGTACTATAATTACAGAAACAGTAGAAATAGGAGGTTACTGTGGTTAATATGTTTGTCGTTATGCTGATTTACAGTGGCTGAGGGTTTAACTCTGTCTTTGAAAGGATGTTTTAGTGATCATTTTCTCTCTGCAGTACATTAGCCTTTTGACCCATGTTACAGCATACTGTTCTTCAAAGGAAAAGAGTAAAGTAATGGAAACTTCTAGTCAACAATTAGGATGTATACTTACAGAAACCACTGGGATTAGAAGATACTGATCTATAGAATTGTATCAAACAATAGCAGTAGTGATTTCTGCAGGAGGGTGGCTGGAGCAAAGAACAGCTGTGGTGTGTTTTACCATCAACAGTATGCCTTGCAGCATTGTTTTCAGTTGAGATAATTTGGAATTGATCAAGTGGGCTGTTAGGCCGCAGGTTTTTATTGAGGTGGAGGAGAAGAGCGGGAAGACTTCCCATTTGCCTTACTTCATTCTCTTTCTCCAAAAGCTTGTGTGGGAACTAAGATCAAGAAGTTGATGTAAATGGCAGAAGGGATGAAATCCTGCCTTCATAAAAAGCAGCCGTAGGTGTTTCGGGATGTGGTTAGGGTCACCACTGCTTCATTTGATTTGGGTTTTCAGCTTGGCACTAGTCCAGGAATCATTCTTGATATGATTGTATAGATACCCGTTTCTTAAAATAATCAGATCTGAGTTTCCATTATAGCTTCATTTGAAGTACTGGGCAAAAAAAAGACCGGCATAAAACCAAATGAATTTGTGGTTTTGATAAATTTCTGGCTAAACTAAATGGAGATTCTCTTTGGTTAAGCCTGTATAATGAACGGTTTTTGCTACAACCTAGGATATGCATAAGTGGGAGCTGGTTTTGGCGGTTCAGTTGTCTACCAGATGTTGGAACAGGAATAACAGAAGATGACAACTCTTTCAGTATTTTATGAAAACATAGATATATATTCACATATTGAATATCCAGAAGCGATCTTTTAACGATGAATCTTAAAAGACCCCAAGCAAGCAACAAAACCAAACCCCAACAACTCACAAACACGTTAAAAATGAAGTGATTACTTAAATGGATATTACAGTGTTAGAAACATGTTTTATCTTAGTCTTCATTTTTGTTTGCTTAACAATTGCTTAGGCATTTTAAAACTTCAGGCTGTGTTCACAACTACAGACCTCTTCCCATGTGACCATGGGGTAATTCAATGAAATTGATTTCAGAGTAAATAAACTTTCAGCCTTAAGTGAATGCGTTTATGGACCCTCACACCACACCAGTCCTTTGCCCACTTCTTGTTTCAATTACTATTTATGTGGTTCTGAGTTAAAGCACTTCCTCTTACACACAGAAAAGATTTTGAGCAGCTAAAATGCCTGTATCATAGTGTATGTAAGGCTGAGTTTGGTACCCGGTATCAAAATACTGGTGGAAGAAACAATATAGAACTTTCTCTATTACAAGAAATAGCAGCAGTTTTGAAATTGCACCTTAGCGATGAGTGAAACCCATGGACTAAGATATTTTAGCTTAAAAAAAACAACAAACAAACCACAAAAAAACCCCAACAAGAACAAAAAAACAAAACACCAAACTTTATTGGTTTGCAGTTTCTGTGGGTCAAGGTCGTAGAAGTTTGCCTTGTTCAGCAGATGTGTAGCCCTGGGAATATTAACTGGCTTGGCAGGATTCCACTGGAGTAAAACTCATAACAGAGTGTAGCTTTAAATCAATTATTTCATCACCTTCATTCATTACTAACAAAAACACCCATTTGACACCCGTGGAGTCATTGTACATTCCGTGGAGCTCACTAAGTCACAGTGACTCTTGGAGAAGTTGGCACTCAGTTTCAACCAAGACAACATCCAAAGATTTTTTGGATGGAGAATTTTTCTCTTATTTATGGACAAGATGGTTACAGATAATTTTTCAATTCTGCCTTTGATATTTCACTGTAATTTTTCTACAGTAGAAAATCTTACTGAGTTAAGGCTTCTTGTGTGAAAGACAGTTGGCTTTTTAGTTATTGTTTTCAGTCATCCCCCAGTAGAGGAACGTAAGTATGAGGTTTTACTTAAATTTGCTTCATGATTTAGATACTTGAAATACTGACACACAGTGAATCCTAATTTTAATTTCCTTCTTTAAAGCCTTTCTTTTTTTTTTCTTTTTTTTTTTTTCTTTTTTTTTTTCTCTCTCTAATTCACCCCTGATTTGTTACTCACTTTAAAGTCTGCGGAACCACAGCAAAGGTGGAATGCGTGCTATAGAGATCTGTCTACTTTTTTGTTCAACAGGTTCCTTGGTTTACAGCCTGCTACCAGGTTGGCTCAGGACCAATGGAAAAAGTTCATGGATCTCGTTTACTTGATTTTGGGGCTATGGGGAGGAAAGGCAGGCTTGGTCCAGATTAGAGTGACTGTCATGTGTTCTGGCAGTGATCTGTCAGGCTTTGCCCACTTCCCCTCTTGATTTCTGACATGTTTGGTATCCTGAAAGATACCATTCTCCAGCAGTTTTATAACTTCCTATTTGAATAAAAATTACAGGAATTAACCATGTATTCTCACTGCCCCAACTTTGTTGTGTCCTGCTGCCAAACACTGCAGGGCTTTCTGTTATACGAAGCAGCCTGACTTAACTTTTATCTTTCTCTGAGCACCATCTCGTTTTGTGAAATAAAAGGCATTCTGCTTTCAAGTTTGTGGGGTTTCTTTTTATTTTCTGAATTATGACTATCTGAAATGTTTGCCCCAATGGGTATTATAGTAGTTGTGACACACCTATGAAATCTAGTGTCCCAGATAAATCTTTAACAGCAGTAGTTTCTTTGTTACTTGAATATTTTAAGCCCTTGATGCTGTAACAGTTTTCCTTTTGTTTTTCTTGATGTTAGCTACTGAGAGTGGTTCATAGGATATTACTAATCTTCTGTGTAGCGTGAGTAGTGAAAATGATGACTGAATGTTCCAGCGCTGTTCAAATTAGTACCGACCAACTGAACAACGTGTCTTCTAATGTGCAAAAGCGAAGAATACAGGCATCGCAAGGCTGTACTTCCATTTAGCTTAGAATTCAATCAGCAATCCCAAAAGAACAAAGTGTGTATCTGTAAGTAATTGGACATTGCATGTCAGCAGGAAGAGTTGTAGATCATAGCTGAAGGATGGCTCTGTTGAAAGCTGAATCTGGATATTTTAATGTTTAAACCGTGGCTGGGTCTATGCCACTGAGAAGAGAAGAAAACAATACTCCCCATTTAAGAGCCACTATCTGAGGTCAGCGACTACGCTGTCATGTAAGAATCACTGCAGTTCCTTCCTATGTATAAGAAAGAAATGCAGTACTGTGTTTCGGGGTGGAACTGGCTACGATCATCAGTTGGCATCTGCAACTTTATTCCAGCTATGGATCTGGCTGCTAACCAAACGGAGACATCTTTTAATTGTGAGCATTGTATCTTTGCCAGTTCAATTAGCACTTCCAACATTTTGATCCAAATCGGTATTTGAGACTTGATTCTTAGGCTGAGCTGTGTAAGAACAGCCAGTGTTTAACATCAAATGTTAAAAAATAATAATGTTAGATTAGATGACATCTTGTTTTCAAAACTAAACTAGCCCCTTTGAGGTAACTGCATCATATAGAATGGAGCTTCTTCCAGACTGCTCGTGCAGGAGTATGTTCTAGCCTTTTGTAGTTTTCCACGCCTCCAGACTGTATTCACTTTGTGTGATACTGATTGGTCTCACGCCTACCTGCCTGCCGCCTTTCTTACTCACCTGCACAGCTGTTTTCAAAAGTTTCATATTTCTTCAGCAGGCAGAAGGCACAGAGATGGAGAAGATAAAATTAGGTGTTTACGTGGGATATAATGATACCTAACTCATCTTTTTCTTACTCACTATCTTTCACTAATAGAGAAAATTTATGCAAAGTGTAGGCTGCTTAAGTAGACTGTAGTAGCTGAGTCTACTTTTGTGGGTGATTTTCCCCCCCTCCCCATACTTGCTTAAGTATTTGTAAAGTCTGGAAACATGATCACGTAGTCAGTGTTATTCCATGATGTTAAATCAGTGGTGAAGATGGTGGAGAGTGCTAGAAGCGAGTATTTTTCTGCACAGCTTTAAGGTGATTTGGGTAGAAATCCATTTATGTTTATTCCAGAAAATGGTATGAAGACTCTGAAACAGAATAATTTACTTTATAATTTGTTACTGCTGTTACCCTTTTTAATATATAGAATGCTAAAACACAGTCTTCTGCTTTCTAATCTTTTACTGCTGCGTGGAATGCTTAACACACGCTGCTAGTGAAGCAGTGATTAAAGAAGGAGGACTGTAGGGCTCTGGATCGAGTGTGGTTTGAAATTACAAGTGAGGTTTTCTGTTAGTACATACTGTTTTACACCCGTACATGCAGACCAGTAAGATCTCTCTTAAGACTCACATCTTTTAAGCTTGTCATTTTCCCCTTGTATTTGCTTAGTGTCCCTGCTTAAAGGATCTAATAGCGTGTGTTTCACTGAGTGAATTGTGCATGCTTAAGCTTATAGATAGGTGTTGCTATCGTTTGGCTTGTGCCATCTTTTTTTTATTTTTATTTTTTCTTTCGGTAACATTATGATTATTGCTGTATTAGTTTTTAGTCTGATGTAATTGGTACCATGCCTGCCCTTTGTGAGTTGGGAAAGAGAGCAGGCCCTTCTAACCGAAAACATGGCTTTGTGTTGCCATGTGAAAATAATTCTCAGGTTCTCCCTACTCGGAATGTATAGAGATATATGAGGGATAGCGGAATGTAGATGTAAGATGTGGTGCTTAAGGGGAAATATAAGGTAGGATGTAGCTAGCTGAAAATAGTATATAGTAAAAATACTACAGTGCAACAGTGCTGCACTACTGTCAGTGTGCCTCCTTGCAGTCCTCGCCCAGCACCATTCTGTATCACTTAGGTTCAGTGTGCATGCCTTTGCCTTCAAACCTAGCTTTGGCTAGGAGGAAAGTTGAGGGTGTGTGTATGTTTGTGTTCATTTTTTTGTTTGTTTGTTTGGGTTTTTTTAGTACTCCCCCACCCCCAGTCTAGTAATCGGTATTGTATGCTCCAAGCCCATGGGTCCTGGAAATTTCGGGAAGGAACTGCATCATAAAATTATCTCACATTCAGAGAACAGAGCTCAAAATACTTCTGGTTTAGCTTTCATTATAGGATGAAAGGAATAGGGATAGAAAAATCAGTTCAGCTTCAGGGAAGAGGAAGAGATAAGGCAGGTGGTAGAATGAGACTGAGATGGAAATTCCATTTATTTCTCTAACAGCTATGATACTCGGTGATGTCATATGTATTTAAATACTAGTGTCAAGAAAGATTCACATGGTTTCACTAGATATGTGACATATGTTGGACACACTATAGTAAGAGAGAAACAAATGCTGTAACTTTGGATTTTAATTCCTGCTTGAGCTGAAGCATGAATTGCTGAAGAACTTGGTAAACAAAGCATAACTGAAACAATGGGGATGCAAAGAGATGTGTCCTGTTTGCTCTCCCATGGTTTAAGCTTGATGGCTTATGCAGTTCAAAAGAGAAGCAGCAAGTCTAGGACCTTTGCATTTGGAGATTTTCATAGTGGGTGTGAAAGAGCCACTCAGATGCTGCTGGGAGGAGGAAGTGGTGCTAAAAATGTTAACTTGAAGAAATACAGCTGTTGTCATGCAATGGAAATGTTTCCAACAGGTAGCAGAGGCAAAGCGCAGCAGCGTTTCTGGAGGAGCTGATAAGTACTGAAGGATGAAGAAGAACATTGCTTGGCAGAAAAACAGAGATCTGGAAATAAGTGACTTTGTAAAAGACTGAGTTATATGAGTTTCCTTTGAGAATGGCCTTAAAAGTTTATAGGAAGAGTTGTAGAAATAAGATCAAGGAAGAATTGAAACATGAAGTTGTATGCATGTGTTTTTCTAATTCACATAGGGAAGGAATATAAATGCCTTGAATTTTCCGTTAAAACAGCAGAAGAGTCAGTTTAATACTTTATGATACTTCACCCTACTAGTGTTGACATATTAGTTCAGAAATGTACTTATCTTAGCTATAGAAGATGGTCTGGATGGATTTCAACCCAGGGTCAGTCATGCAAATAGAACTGATCCACGGGAGCTGGATCTTGTGCCCATACATTTGTTTTGCTGGGCTCCAGTTTGCCAGGTGGTCTAAAGTTAGTCTGTCTGCACTAGAATCCCTGTTATCCTTATGGCATTTAACATCATGCTGTTATTTTTCCCTCCAAAGGAACTTAGGGAAAGAGGACGAGGGAGAATGGTTTTGGATGAGAAGAATGTGTGATGGAAATCATAAAAATGCTGAGGCACGTGGTGATAAAAAAAACCAACCTTGTTTTCCTCTTGGATTATTCTACTGGCCTTAGGAAATGACCTTTCTAAATGTTTTTTTGGTAAATGCTGAGAGAATAATCCGAGCAGTTTCATTAGAGCTGTGCTTTGAAGGATAATGAGCAAAACTTGCAGAGAGCTGGGCATCAAAAGTTGTGCAATTTAGAAGCAGAAAAAAAGAAAGTTATGCCCTTGTCTTTTGAGATAAAAATGTTAGGGAGACATGATCTGCAGAAATTAACTGAGGAGCAGAGAGATGCTGCATTTTAAATGAATCTTCAATCAAACTCACACAAAATATCACTTTGGGTAGTTGTTATCCCATGACATTTGCAAAAGTTGGTATCTGCTTTGTTAAAGGTGGTCAGTGTGCATTTGCCAGCCTGTTGTGTTTCTCAGCATTATGCTAAAGTCAAAACCCACTCCAGTTGCTGTTGTCCTCTACTCTTGCCCCCTAAAAATCCAAGTTGGTCAGGATCCCTTTTCAGAAAGCCTTTGCACCAGCTGAGTCAGCATTCTTTAGAGAGTGTTGTAGGGGAAACTATGGCTGAAATGATGCCTTTCAGGTATTGATGTGTCTTTGTAGGAAATATTCTCAAGAAAACTTGTTTCTCCATCTTTATAATGCCCTAACTACGTACAGCTAAAATAATGGAAAGTGTTGCTGTTGATGCTGATGAAAGTACAGTTGGTTACCTGGTCCTTGTCACAGGCCTCCATCTCCAAGGGCTGAGCACACTGGAGTTCCTTATTCTGTCATATAAAGTAAAAAATTGCAGACGCTGAAAACAAACTGTGGCCTCCAACCAATGAATTTTTAAATACTGTTCAGTTAAAAGTTATCCTAGGAGCGGAAAAAATATTACTAACTTAGAAATTCTAATAGTGTTAAGAATCTTTTATTTTGTGAATATAAAACATTGTATGATTACAGTCATTAGCTATTCCTTAAAAACAGCATTCCTCAAGGGGTTTTTTCTTTGAGTTACAAAGGATTATAGAAGAGAACCGAAATAACTTTTAAATTGTCGTTCTTCTTCCTGAAGAACATTAGCAGACTTAAGACTGAAATTATGTGGAACTTTCTGAAATACAAACTACTTGCCTCATCTTTGTCTCTTTATGTCATTTTATATACACACAAGACAGTGTAGCATTTGGATCTTTGCATCATGATTAATGTTCCAGGGTTATGATGTTTCAGTAACTAGAGGCTTTTTTTTAAAATGAAAAATCAATAGTTAGCTTTTCCAAGTTTTGATAATCTGATTCCACTGAAGTAGGTGATAATGAAATAGCAGCTAATTTACATTTCAAAATGCAAGTTTTTTTTCCTTCAGCCCCAAGGATTTTTTCTTTTTAGAGATTCAATGGGAAGCTGAGGCATAATGACACAGTGACTTGCAGGTGTAAAATGCAGAAAGGAGTGGTGCCCACTGCTTTTAATCAGTCACAAATGGTTGATTGTTTGCTAGTTCATTCCTGCAGCCTCCGATTTGAATCAGTGGATTAAAATAGTTTAATAGGTGCCTTTAAAGAAAATTAATGCACAACGTGTTTTAGTGAAATGTAGTTTCTGATGAAATTCAGTGGTAGCAGGTTAGTGTTCAATTCTTTAATGAAAAATCATGGTAAGTATTTCTTACAAAGGAAGAAATTTTGCATCAATTAACATGTGGTGACATCATGTAAAGTTTCTGTGGCTCATTATTTGGAATGTGAAGTTGTTTTAGATTAAGCATAGAATTTTTAGGACAAAATATTGTGTTAGAATTCTGTTGTGAATGCAAACAACAATTATTTTTACTTAGTTGATGTACTGGTAGAGATTGGTAATGTAATAGTTGCTGCTTAGATGATTTCAAATTTATCCCTGGAGTTTTGCAGTTCAAAGTCATATTTCTGTTCAGCAGTTGTGAGACTATTATCATTAACAAACTCCACCCTTCTTGTCAAGCTATTACATTTGATTGCTAACAATTCAGTTTTTCTTTAAAAAACAGATTATCTCAATTATATAACGGAATATTGGAAATATATATATAAAAACAGTGGTTACGAAAGCCTAGGGAAAGGTGGAACCGGGTCCTGTACCGAACATGGCTTTGCACCTTAGTTTTTCTAGTGTGATCTGTTTGTACTTTTGAAGTGAGGTGTTGCAGCACATCTCTTAATCTTCTCTTTGCAGGCCCTATGGTGAAACATTTATGTTGTCACTACAGAAACAGAAGATCATGAAGCATTAAACTATCATATTTGTACAGCTTGTAAGACTTCAACACTTGTTCCTTTCTGTTGCGCGATTCCTTGACTTGGTGATAGTGGGCACAGGATTCCCTGAAAACAAAACGAAACAAAAACCCCAAACCAAACAAACCGAAAGCTTTGGAAGAGCAGTAACAAGTGATGTTTTCAGTCTAGTAGATTTCACTTAAGCCTCTGATATAACCCCGCCATATATGCATAAGTAAGACTAACATATAATGAAACTACACTACTGCAGTGCTACTTTGGTTTTATATTTGATGGACTGTGTGTTGGTCTTGCTTGAAATCGGAAAGAAACAATGTATTTTACTTGACTGAAATCGGAACTTGTTCCAGTTGTCAAGAACTATGTATAAATATTTATTTGATGAATCCTTCCTGACAACACTTGAGAGTAATAGCAAAACAGAAGCTTGTTCCTGCTTTTACTAGAGATAAAACAAGGTTTGAGCTTCTGCGATCAAGTTACATTTTAGAGAGTAAAATTAGACTTCTCCATCAGGTTTCCTGCTGGGAATTAACATCTAGATGTTCTAGGAAGTTGGTGGTTTATACATAAGTAATTTCTAAAAGCATGTTCAAATAAATGCATTTTAAAATGTGCTTTCAAAAACAAAACACCAAAGTATTGTCATGTTTGACATAAACAGAAAAGCAAGCACACATGTAAGAAGTAGAAGTACCACTATGCAAAATTAACGTTTAATTGCTTTCTGATGCAACTCATGAGGGAAGTTAAAATGTAAACTTTACCAGACTGAAGAGTCTCAGTACATTTTGGATAATCCCAGTTACGGTAGCAGAGTTAAAACTGCAGAATATTTGCAAACACTGCGGGGGGTGGGGGGGTGGGGGTGGGGTGTGCGGGGCAGGAATTCTTTACCCAATATTGGTAGTTGAAGCAGCCTGGGGACCCTCGAGTGCAAACATTAGAAAGGTGCAATCAGCCTTGATAAGTCTTGACATGAGGTCTGAGTGCTACCTACAAAGCTTGAGCATGTCAGATCGAGAGGGGCCACCCAGCTGGCTCACAGAGAGGTATAGCATGTCTGCCTTGTAATTCAACTTGCTTGAATTCCTTGTACCTTAAACAAAGGCGGAGTTATCCCAAAGATCTATAGTGACCCTCAGTGTCTCGTGTTATGTTTAGCTCATAAGGTGTTTTCTGAAGATGATGGCATCGAGAGAATTTTGGCTATTTGTGAGTCTTGCTGGGTTTTTTAGCTACTAGTTGTACGTAGTCTCTAAGCAGGCAAAGATCAGATCTGCTGAGATAAAGGTTTATTTTTACTCATGTTACTGAGAAAACCATTATGCTGCTGAACTGGAGGAAGTTATGTTAACTCCTGTGTCTGGTCTGTCTATTGTGTGTAGCAATCTGAGACCGTTTCCAGGCTCATTTCATCAATCCTCTGCTGAAAATCCCAACCTAACATGACTTTCCCTCTTGAAGAGATTTCATGACTGTGGGAAAACTAGCTGCTCTCAGTTTTCCGACAAAAAACCATGGTAGGAAGTATCTCTCCTCGGCATCTTTTAAATATTAAAATCTGTCTAATAAACTCTTTGGACACTGGTAATTATGCAGGCTCTATAGGGGACAGATCAAGAACCCTATTATGACATGTAGTTCTATGTACCATAGAATGATGTGAAATAAATTAGTAAAGTGTTTAGAATGCTTACAGTTTTAACATGGTTATTTTTTTACTTCAATTTGATATTAAGAAGATACACTATGGGACCATCAACCATTTGTTTAACTGTTATGACTTAATACCCATCTCCTGATGGAGGTACAAAATTCACTTAAGTCCTTTATACATGTAATCTCTACCATGTTGTCGGTTTGTTGCACAGGCTTTTACAAGGTTGTACAAGTCTTTTACAAAGCTATTTCTTTAAAAAAAAATACAGTAAATGTACTTCAGAAATCAGTGTTAGATGAATGACCTTAACTGTTTGAAAGAAAAAGGAATAAAACTGGCAACGTACTAACAAAGTCTGAAGATCTTATTGTTAAACTGGTGAATATAGCCTGTGTAATTTTTCCTGAACAGTATAGATTTAGACTTGTGAAATTGCTATAGAGGTCAAGTTGAGGGGAAGAAAAAAAAAAAAAAAAAGGTAAATCAGTCAAACTACTATAAACTGCTACTTGTGCTGTGAATTTAACTTGCGCAGAATTGGTGCAGTAATGAGGATGGGGTAAGCCTTTTAAGTGAGTTCACTGTGGAAAATCTGCCTTTTAAATACAGAAATCCAACAGGTTTTGAATCACTCACTCTCCTGGTTGATTTTAATGCAGGCACATCCCAGCAAAATAGCCGGTGGTCAGAAAGGATATATTTTCAAGTTCAATTATTATTAATATTGGATACACAAAAGCATGGATTAAACAGCTTCTCTTACAAAAAGTAAATGGAAAAATTGAGTGACAAAAGCAGATTTATGCACTGTGAGTTTTCAGGCTGCTATCACACAGAAGAGTGGCTCAGACTTGCTTTCTCAGTTTTTTGGCATTAATTAGGAGCCCTTTGGTTTTGGACTTGGCGTGTGGTTAATGATCTTTGATGTCAGCAACTTAGCTTTGGATTTACTGTGTGCAGTGCAAGAAATTGGAAATTTTTTTCTGAGTGGAATAATTCTTTTCCTTACAAATTTAAAATCATGACATAGGTGTCCCTCCAATGCAAATAAGGGAATGACTAAATATGAGTCATTTGTTCTCTCTTTCTTACTTTCTAACGTCACATCAAAGCTATTTTTCATCTCTTGCTTTCCAGATTTAAGTCAGAGCTGTATTTAAATTTGGCTTGGAAAAAAAACATTAAGGAAAATGTATTTGTATTTTCTCAAGTAATATGGCATTAGATCGATGAGTTATTTGTTCAGCAGAAATATGTAGTTACTATTTAAAGGACCGTATGAATCAGACTTTCTTGCTGCTTTCCATTTCAGTGCAGATTTAAATGATGATATGCAATATCATGCGTGATACAGACAAACTTATCTCGTCACAACCTTCTTTTTCCATAGAAGACACAGTATAGCAGAATATTTTGTTGTTTTTATTTGGTATGTAAAAAGTGTATGCTTAAGTCTATTTTGTCCACCTATATTATTGACTAAAAAGAAATTTATTTGTTTTCTCCTTTTCAAAAAACTGCATTCCCATTTTGGGAAAAAAAATGGGCTTTTTGTAATTGAAATTTATAGTTATCTTTTGCTGATAGTGTAGGTGGTTTTCCTGTGTTGATCAAAATTTTGAAGTATGTCTGGCATGAATAGTCTAATATGAATATCTAGTGAATTAGGAAATACAAAACAATTAGAGCTAGTATATATTGTTTCTACGCCTTTAACATGTGCACATTTCTTTTTAAAAATCATCTGTTGGATACAAGGATACCAGATGACTGTTCTAAAAGGATTAGTCTTTATTGATTGCCAGGAACACTAGCAAGTACACCAAATAGTAAACCCAATTTCATTGCCTTTCATACTTCTACTATTGCAGCTTTAGAAAACAGGTGGGGAGTGATAGTAACATCCCTAACCGGCGGCAGCTTGCTTGATCTACTGAAAAACACTAACTTCAAGGAAGGCTAATTTTAGTGAGTGATAAATGACCTTAAATATAAACTTTGTTTGGGACCTAACCACAGTCTTCTGTGTCTGCTCTTCAGCAATTTAGTCACATGTAATAGCTTTTTTGGCTTTTAGAGTTAAAGGAGAGGGTATTGCATTCTCTTTCCTTCAGTCCATTATTCTCTGTGGCCTCTTCCACTGACAGCTGGAGTGTTTGAAAGGACATTCTCCTAACTGCAACTGCCAAGTCACACATGCGGTGATCAAAGGTGTTCAAATCATGTCACTGAGACTGATTTGGCCTCACACGTTTCTGCACAAGATTCTTAGTAGGCTTTGGGGAACAATGGGTGGAAGATCGAACTTGATTTCAGCTCCCGACAGGACAACTTGACTGGCATCTGAAATAGGAAATTGCTCCTCCACATCAATAAGAAATAAATACAGATATTTGCAATCTTACTCCCTGTGGTATTATTTATGGTTGGACACAGTCCCTAAAACACACAGATTGTTCTGTGAATTGTTAATTTAGTTTTCCTTGGTCACAATTATTGATGGTCTCCTTCTTATATTTTATTATTTTGCAAAACTATTCACTAGGTACTATTGCTTACGTAAACAAAATTCACAGGGGGAGTAAAGGTAAGATGTATACTCTGTGAGCATTTGCAGCACAGAATAAGAGTAAGAATTATTCTAATGTGGGCAGAAGGGAAGAAGCCCTTACGTGAATGCTTTTCTCTTCTCCATGCAGTAAGTGCACAAGTACATTTACAGTTCAGACAACAGTGGAGTGATGGTCGTGTGTTGAATAAATGGGTCTTAGTACCCCTGAGAAATAAATGGACATAGTGGAAACAAGCTTTCAGCTCTCCTGCAGGGCCCTCTCATGTGGCTGCGAGTGTAAAGGAGAAGGCAAAACTGAGAGGTCTTTGGAGCTCACGGGACCGGAGGCTGTGGACAGCTTTGAGGGCTGTTACCTTGAAAGCATTAATTACTAGGGATCCCAAGAGTTCTGAATTGGGCTGGAGACTACACTAGTTCATGGAAGAGGACTAATTAGGGCAAGTAGGACTTTCAGATCATTTAAGTGGGTCAACTGCATCTTAGCAGCAGGCTTCAAATTTTATATTGCAGACTTCAGAGTACGAAGAAGCATGAATTAAAGCAAACGAACTGTTGTTGGCAGCAGGAATGGTCATGAAATCACTTTTTTCTACACAAGAACAGAATAACAGTTTAAAAAACATTATATGTATAGATGTAAGCCCATTTTCTGTATTCCACACTGTGTCAGATAGTCTCGTGTTGTGAATATTGATGGGATTCTGTAATACCTCAGAAAGGTACTGGTACTCGTGTGCTGCTGATGTCTAATGACGGTCTTTTGCTGCTGCTTCTTGTGTCAGATAAATGTTTCCTCGGGCTCTTGTTATTTTCACTGCATATTTATTTTCTTTGTCCTAAAAACCTGACTGCTTTCCTTTTCTGTCACTTGCCTGCTTCACTTGTGACACCTAACTTACTGGTTAAGCATAGTAAGCAAAGCCTATTTTTACAGTCTCAGTCCACTCGATTGAAGGGCTCTAGAAGTCCATGTAGGAGCTGAGTTACATGTAGACAAACACGTAGAAACCACAGGTGAAAGGTGAAGGCAACTGGCAGATGGGATGGTTTGATAAAGGCAATTCATAGAATCATTTATGAAAATGATCAATCATAAAACATCAATTAGATATTTTTTTTTTTTTGTGGCTTGGTCTTGGAATAGTTGATTTGGAATTTTACAGTAAGAGGTTTGCTTCTGTAGAAACTGGCATGAATTAACATCCTTTTTTTTCATGTCAAAGATGTCTTGTAATTTCCTAATTCCAATGTAAATTCATAATTCCATAATAATTTACAATATCTTGTATATCCATAATTCCAAAATCAGTGTGTTACAAGCTGTTTATATAGTCTTACATGACTCATAACTTGATTTGTTGTAGTTCAGATAAAATTAATCAGAAAGTTTTTCTAAAACTATTTCCATGTAGACTTTGAATTTTGTTTGACTCTTGTTCTGTTCATGCTATTGCATAGGAATGCTATGTGATGTGGGTGTCTAGTTCCTCTAGACTGCTCAAAGGAACTATTAACTAATAAAAGGTATAAAGAAAACAAAGTGCAAAAATACACTCCTTATGTTTCATAAGACTTCTTTGCATTAGGGATCACTTAGGTGTAGTTTCAATATTATCTTGAATGAGAAAGTTCTTAGAAGAGTTACTACTGTGCATTTTATTAAAGATCTCGCTTAAAACTTTAAGATCTAGTTTTTATTAAGTCACATCTAGCAAAGCTTCTGTAGATTTATTCTCACATAAATATGCCCTGGAAGTTGTACTACAGCTTTACTATACACGTCTGCTGGTCTCAGTAGCTGTGGCATCTTCCTTCAGCCTTGTTCTGCACTGCCTCTCACCTGCTACTGTTACGTACTGTGAGTACTGGTAGAACACGTAAATGCTACATGAGGGTTGCAAGTGAACATGACTAAATGTGTTCCAATATTTATTGTTGATTTTCTACTAGAACTGTTAACCACCCAAAAGCCTGGGAGAACAAATCTTCAGAACATGGATATGGTTTTATCATTGTGATATTTAATAAAGAATATAACGCTTTTGGCTTATGTGCACAAGGATAAACTAATCCTCAGGTTTAAAGTCACATCGCTGCCACACTCTATTTGCTACCAACAAAGCAGTTACATTGCCTGCCTCTTCAGCATCAAGCAGAAGCAACTTGCTAGACTTAAACGTGTGTATCTCAGTCAATTTTTGTTTAATAAATTTTGATTATTAAGTGATTTATCAAGATTATAGTCTTTGAATGCCACCATGAGAGTGTGCCCTATTTGAAATTTGATTTAAACATGCAGACCCATATTTATGAAAACAAATTACTTGAGAAGATTATTTACACACACACACGCACACATTTTAATAGTGGGCTCCTATCTTTAGAGCCTTAGTGTCACAGGCAACAGAACAACAGATAATTTTTGTCACTCCTAGGAATGTGTTTTGGTAAACGGTTTTCTATCTAGAGGAGAAGTAATAAATATATGCACATTCTTGAAGTCAAATTATGGATAGTAGTTTAAAGTTGAAGAGGGAAAATACACAGACTACGTAAAGATTCGAAGTTCTATTTCTAACCACTGGATGCTTGGTTATTTTGGTCAGTGCCTCGCTTGTCTCAAATTAAGAAGTTGCTCTTTCTGCTCTACAGTGGATTTGGTGGCTGCTTGTAATAGTCAATTCTGGAGGGAAGTATTATTTTTTCTTCTGCTTTTGAATAACAAACCCCTTAAATTTTGTCTATGAATGTGTATTGAAACATTTGTGTTAATAATTAAAACCTATAATCATAGTTTGAACTATTTGAACAGTTGATAACTGTAGTGATTAGCTCCCCTTGCAAGGTTTTGTAAATGCTGTTATCTCTAAAAGGAGTAGAGATATTGACCTGAAAGCGAGGATAGATGTGTGGAAGTTTTATATGCATTAGAAAACATTTTTCTTAATAATATATTAATATGAGTATTAACTTTCAATGGGTACTTGGTATTCTTCGTGTTTTTTCATAAGTAGGTAATGGAGATTATGGTTACCATGGTTTAGAAATGTGTGAGTGCTGCTTTCCTTCTTTGCAAAAATGGGTCAGCTCTAACCCTTTTCCCATCAAAGTTTGTAGAACAGAATGATTCTTGCAAAAAACCATGCATCGTATTCTTCTGTTCCTGTGTTTCTTAAACAATCACCCAGTTTTGGAGCAGAGAGAGAGCACAAAAAAGGGCTCAATTACCAAAAGAACGCATATATGATATATGCTGTGAAGGTAATACAAGTTTAAATGGGCATTCTGACTTGGCACGAGAAAGGCATGGAGTAAATAATCAGCTTTTTCCAAGAACCTTCCTTTTTTTTTTTTTTTTTTTTTTTTTTTGCTTGAATATGTCTCAAAAAATGCTTCAACTCATTTGCTTGCGTAAGTCTTGCTTCTTTTCACAGAAGTGTTTCCTAGTTCCTAATCAGATATTTTTTTCCAAAGAAAAGAAGGGAATTTTTGCTGGGTTAATGAACTTTCTTGGGATGGAAATGCATTCACTTCAGAATAATTAAAAAACAAACAAACAAACAAAACCAGCCCAACCTCCCCTTCCCAAAACTTGTCAGAAACGTATTGTCTGGTGGGTGAGTGGGGGTTTTGACAGGTTTGCCATAGAGTGGGGTTTTGTTTGGTTAGTTGGTGTTTTTTTTTCTTTGGAGGGGGTTGTATTGTTGCAAGCTTTGGTGGGGGGGTTGTTTGGAGGGATTTTTTTTTTGCCGTGTGGAGGGAGGGCTTGTTGTTTGCAGGGTTTTTGTTGTTAAGGACAACTTCTGTAAGGAATGGCTTACAAAGATGATAATGATCCCTGAAAGCTGAAATTCTGCTTTTCTTCCTTTTCTTCAAAGGTATTAATACAACTGGTTTCTGCAAGTAATTCAGTTATCTTAAAGTATGTTTGTGAGTTAGTATAAGGCTGAGTATATTTAGGGCCTTCACTGAAAGGTTAAGCTATGAATTTATGTCAGAAAATCAAATTGAAACGGTTCAGGTACTTGTACTAGCGAACACTTTGAGTACTTCCAATGTACCAAACCCAGCACATCTGCTGTGATCCTCTGGTGGCATCTGCTGCTTATTGGGCTTTCCATGTGTCATTCCATCTTGTTTGTCTGCCACGTTAGCCTTAATTCTACTGTAAAAATACTCTGCTAATGTAAAATGTGCTTAGGCTTTCAAATTCATATATGAGAAATAACAGAAGGCCAGCCAGACAGTTTTGGTTTCACCCATTCAATTCTGTATGCTCTTCTGTACATCCTTTCAGAAAACCACCCTGGTTAAAATTAGCTGCATAAGGGACTGCAGGCATTGTAATCTCTTGAGAAAATAATACAGTCAGGAAAAATACCAAATAATACACAAAACAAGAACTCAAACAATGTGGGATTTATTCTCATTTCTGCACTGTTGTGTTTTCCCCCCACTGTGATCCTAGTAATGTTGCTCGTGCTTTTGTATTTCTGCTCTCTTTTATTCAGTCCCTTAGACTATGTTTCTGAAAAATGCCTGAGGGTTCAGCGGTATTAATAAACTCGCCAAAGTGCTTCACAGAGCACAGGACATCTGCCTTAGAGAGGTAAAATGTGAACTTAGCAGTCCAGCTGAAAAATGGGCTATAAAACTACCTGAAAGACAGTAGGCTAATTGCAGAACTAGAATCAAGTTGCTTTTTGGTTTGGGTTCAATCTGAAATTTTTATATTCTACTGCAGAAAAATAGTAGTTTCTGGTCCAGAATCCATTTCCAGTATGTCTAGAATATCTTTGGATTGAAATTCCAGTGAGAAGATAGTGCACTTGAGCAGAATGGTCAGTTGTTCTCTTCATACAGAATAAAGTAAGAAAGGTACTTAGCCACCTTGCATAAGGCTCACAATTATGCAAGCAGTTTGCTTTAAAAATGAAGCCTGTAATATTTTCTGTACAAATGTGTTTTCAAGACCTTCGTAAAAACAGTTTGCAGAGTAGATGGAGTTGTTGCTCAACACTCTATTGAGACGTAAAATTTAGACTTTATTTTATACTGAACAAACAGTTTAAAAATTCAGTTTTGGAATCCGGAGTAATTTTGGTTATATGTGAATAATGAGGTTTTGCTTTGCTATAATGAATGCTAGCAGGGATTTAAATTATTTATGGTTTCTTAGGGAAGAACTCAAAGCTATGCAACAGTTGGTCTGCTTTGTAGTTGTATAATGTACACATATATGATAAATAAAGACATGAAGCCTCCAGAAACTTATTTCACTCTACCCATAACAGCTTGTGTAATGCTTTCTACATTAATAGAAATGCATGACAAATCCAAATTTAAAATCAGAAATAAGAAAGACCTTGGATTCTTATTGTTTGCAAATTGACATATTGAGTACAAATTTGATTGTGGAAGCCAATGAAGTGTTTGAATAAAAAAAAAAAGAACAAGGGTAACCTCCCATGCATTACCTTTGACGTAGAAGAAAACTCATTCTTTAACTGAAGGTGTCACCAAATAGGTCATAGCTGGTGTCTGTTAGGAGGGATTTATCTTGGCACTGTCCTCAACCACTGCACGTGATCAAGAGATTAAGACAGAATGAGGTGACAGAAAGATCATCAATGCAGGCAGCAGAAGAGTAATAACTAGGTCCTGCGTCTCAAGGTGAAGCAAGCGATACTTTGAGTAGTAAAAAGCTATTTCTCAGCATTTCTGGTTCTGCACAAGCCAGTTCAGTTTCCTGGAGTTGATTTGTTGAAATACGTTGTGGAGCAGTTAGAAATATTTAAAATATGGAATGGTACTGCTGTCAAAACCACTGGATATCACCAAACCATTCCATGAAATATGCACGTTGCAAGCTTTCTTCCACAGTTCTACCAGCTGAAGGATGTTTAGGTAGTTTATATGGTGTATGAATAATGTATTCCCCCTGTGCTTGAAAAAATCCTAAAGCATAGCACAACCAGTTAATTATAAGTGACAGTGCGGCAGTCCAGGCAGAAGTACCTTCTTGCACAGTTGTTGCTGTTGACAGCAGGAAGCCTTGATGAAATAGAGCAGACTGCTTTCTAAACTCTTGACGAGTATAAATTCTGTATTAGAGAGTCAAATAAGTACATTGGGAAACATAAAAATGAGATTTATATGGCAACATTTGGCAATGACTCTCTATGAAGTATGAAAAATATGAAATGTAAAGCTATGACATTGACAGCTTCAGGGAGAAGAAAGTCATCAATGATCTAAAAGCAATAACGCAGCAGAATTTCTTTCATTTTTTAATGAGCACATCAAGCCAGATGGCATGAGTAATGACTGCAAATGTAAATGTATTGGTCAGAGACATGCTAAATTAAAAACATTTACCTCAAGTGTCTAGATGATGATTTAAAAAAGTGGAAAACCAGTCATGTTTAAAATTCCATGTGCACTTGAGATTTTAGACAAAAGAAATTGGCCAATGAAGCTGAAAGTACTTGGATTAAAGATGTTGAGATCTGTACTCTATAATACAGTAATTTCTTGAAAGTTTATGCCTAGAAAAGTGACTAATGCAAAGTAAAAACAAACTCCCAAACCCCCAAATCCATTCAATTGTCTTAATAGTTGAATTCCTACTTAGTGTCGAGTTGCATTCAGAAATCTCCACTGTACAAAACCTCGGCTAATGCAGAAAGGTGGTTGGAAACTTAACTCATAAGTATGTAAAACTTCCTCTTTACTCTGATCAGTGCTTTTCAAGCAGAAATTTTATACCTATAAATTTTATACACTTTTAGTGAAAGCAAATGTTAAGATTCAACTTCGGCTTACTGTAACTAGATGTGAACGACAGAAAGTAAGCTTGAAAGCTTGTTTTGACATATTAATTAGTGTGTATTTGAAAGAAACTGAAAAAAGAATTTTGTTGGAAATACAGAGATTTAGTTACAGTTTGGTTCTATACATTGAACTGACTGGATTTGCTCTTATTGAAGTGCATATGGTCACTGGACCCAGAGCTTTTTGAAATGGACTATTTGACTTTTTTTTAAAAAAGAAGTCAGGTGTGCTACGTATTCTGGCAATGTACTTCTAAAGTGATGTTTAGGCTTTAATATGCAAATGGATTACATCCTAAAAAAATTTTCTGAAAGGTGGAAATCACTCACTTGTTTGCTAACTATCTATGGCGACTTTAGCATTGTAATATTAAATATGTATAGTGAATACTACTTTTCCTGCTGCCTCTCAAATCAGAAAATAGACTTATCGGTTGCATGAATGCTTTGTGTCCTTTTCCCCCTTTCTTCTCAGTGAGCAATTAGAAAGAAGTGTATTTGTAGGTCAGATGGAACAAACGTCTCGGAGCAACATGCTCTGGGTCGCAGGTCTGTACGCTACAGACAGCATTCATGCCAGACAGCCAGCTAGTTTATCTAGAAACTGCAGCCAGTCTGGAATCTGGAAAATAGCCAGGATTTTGTGATTTGGTCTGAGGTAAAACAGTAACTTCGTTGGTTTTTGACTCACACAGCTTTCAGTTAGAACTGCAAAGTGCAAGTTACTTTCTGATCTAGAGATCTCCAGGGAGGGCGTGCCTGACCCTTGAGCAATCCTTGTTCATCAAATATTAAGGGGCTGGGAAACAGTAACAATGAAACAAAACAAAAACATGCAAAAAACATAAGACAAAACAAAAAATGCAGCGTAATAAATAAAAACTATATTCTTCTCTCCTAGAGTGCTTTTGGATGCCAACTAAACTTGCTTTTTTGTTTTAAGATATAAGCTTGGTTTTTTGAGTGTAGTGTTAAAAATGTAGCGGTCTGACTGTTGATTTCAAACATATCATCTGTCATGTACCTTACTAGGTGTTAAATTACCTTTTTTGCCACCCAGAATGTGTCAGGTGTCATGACTATGCTGTGGTAACTGGAATTAGCATATTCAGCAGTTTAATTAGGACCACTATATATACATATATTTACCAGATTTTTTTTTTTTTTACTACATGTGCATCAATTGCTTTCTAGCTTTTTTATGGCTTCCATGGTTTGTTTAGTAGTAAATTATATTGCTTGGCCAGTAAGGAGGGTCTTTAATGTGTTACCAAGTTTTCTAACAACAGAAAGTCAGAAACAAGAAGGAGGTACTGATGGGAGAAATTGTTAGAAAAATGACACGAGGTCTTAGTGACTTGTGGATTTTCCTGTACCAGGGTGGAAGAGGTTAGTGAAGAGTTCAAAGAAAACTCACTGAGCCTGGTGAGCCACTCGATCCCTATTTTGGGGATCAAGACCTTCACGTTGTGTGACCCTGTAGAGCTAAATACAGGTGCATGACACGTGCAAGTCGGCCAGATGTTTCAGAATTATTTTACATCTGTGTGGTAGCTGCACAGGTTTTATCTTCATCTAACGAGGTGAGTAGACCTTTCAACGAAGTTGAGCACAGCTTGTCAGGAAGGAGCTGGGTGCTTTTCCCTAGAAAGGGCAGGACGGCCTGCCACGTGACTGAATGATAAAATCCCCTGCTAGCTTATTTCTACATGGAGGTGAAGGAGTAGGAGTGTCTTTGAAGGTGAGATTGTGCAGATGGAGTAAGATTGTGCAGCTGTAAGGAAATGGATATTATCAACAGCCAGAGAAATCCCAGCCTGCTTGTCCACTAGCACATCTTGAGCAATGTATTTTGTCCTCCTGCTGACAGACGCTGCTGGGGGTTACAGGGACGATACGTCGCTTTTTAATAAATAAAATTGCATCCCGATTCCAACAATGCTCCATGGAGAAGTGAAAGTGCTTTGCATTCAAATGACTCTCTGGCATCCAGGGAAGTGAGTATTGCTGCAAGGGCTGAGCAAATGGTAGAGAAATCCACACAAGCAGTCAGCCTGT